>NC_063355.1:43082575-43192479 GCF_021869965.1 Rhincodon typus | reverse complement strand
ATGGTTGAGGAACAAGGAAATGGTTGAGGAACAAGGAAATGGTTGAGCAACTGAATAATTACTTTGCATCAGTCTTCACAGTGGAAGACACGAGTAATATCCCAAAAATTCAAGAGTCAGGGGCAGAGCTGAGTATGGTGGCCATCACCAAGGAGAAGGTACTAGAAGAACTGAATGGCCTGAAGGTGGATAAATTTCCAGGACCAGATGGACTACAACCCAGAGTTCTTAAGGAGATAGCTGAAGAGGTAGTGGAGGTGTTAGTGGTGATCTTTCAGGAAATGCGAGAATCAGGGAGGGTCCCAGAGGACTGGAAAATCGCTAAAATGACACGCCTGTTTAAAAAGGTAGTAAGGCAAAAGACTGAAAATTATAGGCCAATTAACTAACCTCGGTCGTGGGTAAGATTTGACAGTCCATTGCGAAGGATGAGATTTCTGAATACTTAAAAGTGCATGGTAAAACAGGGCAAAGTCAGCACGTCAAAACGGCATCAAGGGGAGGTCATGCCTGACAAATCTGTTAGAATTCTTTGAGGAAGTAACGAGCAGGTTAGACTAAGGAGGAGATGTTATCTACCTGGACTTCCAGAAGGCCTTTGACAAGGTGCCGCACAGGAGGCTGCTGATTAAGATAAGGGTCCATGGTTTTAGAGGCAAGGTACTAATATGGATAGAAGATTGCTTTCTGCCAGACAGCCAGAGAGTAGGGTTAAAAGGGTCTTTCTCAGGATGGCAGCCGATGACAAGTAGTGTTCCACAAGGGTCAGTGTTGGGACCACAACTTTTCACTTTATACATTAATGATCTAGCTGAAGGAACAGAGGGCATTCTGGCTAAGTTTGCAGATGATATAAAGATAGGTAGAGGGACAGGTAGTATTGAGGATGTGGGGAGGCTGCAGAAGGATTTGGACAGGTTAGGAGAGTGGGCAAAGAAGTGGAGATGGAGTACTATGTGGGAAAGTGTGAGGTCATGCACTTTGGCAAGAAAAATAAAAGCATAGACTATTTTCTAAATGGGGAGAAAATTCAGAAGTCTGAAGTACAAAGAGACTTGGGAGTTCTAGTCCAGGATTCTCTCAAGGTAAACTTGCAGGATGAGTCAATAGTCAGGAAGGCAAATGCATTGTTGACATTTATTTTGAGAGGACTTGAATGTAAAAGTAGGGATATACTGAGGCTTTATAAGGCTCTGGTCAGGCCACATTTGGAGTAGTGTGCACAGTTTTGGGCCCCATATCTCAGAAAGGACATACTGGCCCTGGAGCCGGTTCACAGGAGGTTCACAAGAATGGTCCCAGGAATGGAAAGCTTAACACATGAGGAACGTTCGAGGGCTCTGGGACTATACTCTTTGGAGTTTAGAAGGATGAGGGGTGATCTAATTGAAACTTACAGAATACTAAATGGCCTGGACAAAGTGCATGTTGGGAAGATGCTTCTATTGGTAGGAGAGTCCAGGACCTGAGGGCACAGCTTTAGAGTAAAGGGAAGACCTTTTAGAATGGAGATAAGGAGAAACTTCTTCAGCCAGAGAGTGGTGAATCTATGGAATTCACTGCCACAGCAGGCTGTGGAAGCCAGGTCATTGGGTACATTTAAGACTGAGATAGATAGGTTCTTGATTATTAAGGGGATCAAGGGTTACGGGGAGAAAGCAGGAGAATAGGGTTGAGGAATTTATCAGCCATGATTGAATGGTGGAGCAGACTCGATGGGCTGAATGGCCTAATTTCTGCTCCTATGTCTTATGGTCTTATGTGGGAACACCACCCCACCACATACACGGCAGATACTCATGTGACCCGGCCAATGTCGTCTATCTCATACGCTGCAGGCAAGGATGCCTTCAGGCATGCTATATTGGTGAGATCATGCAGACGATACGACCACAAATGAACGAACACCGCACAAGTCGCCAGACAGGAATGTTCCCTCCCAGTCGGCAACACATCAGCAGTCAAGGACATTCAGCCTCCGATCTTTGGGTAAACATTCGCCAAGGTGGCCTTCAAGCTACACAACAACATAGAATCACCAAGCAGAAACTGATCGCCAAGTTCCATACCCATGAAGACAGCCTCAACCATAAGTTGTGGGTTCATGTCACACTACATGTGATTCCCACCACACTGTTCTGTATCTGTAAAGTCTTCCTTATTGTCCTGTTTTGTCACCATCACATCATTCATAAATTGTTATGCTCTCTCTACTTTAATTAGTCTGTACAGTTTTGGATTACTTATTATTTTGGTTAGACCCTCGGCATGCGACTCTTATACCTACCATGTTATTCCAGTCATTCAGTTTGTCTCCAGCACTACCTTATTTTTAACATTTTGTAACTATCCCTCTGTCTCATTTCATCGAATTATAGGTCATCCCTTTGCTTGTTATTCAGATGCTCACACTGTACTCACACCATCTAACACTTCGGATCACCTACAGGGAGTTATTATTTGCAGTCCACTCACACCATTTGTATGGTCTTTTGATCTCTCTGCCCTTAATCACACTCTGCCCATAAATTCTGTGTTGTGTGCGCTTCTCCCTCACTTCACCTGACAAAGGGGCTATGCTCCAAAAGCTTGTGATTTCAAATAAACGTATTTGACTTTAACCTGGTGTCATGTGACTTCGGACTTTGTCCACCCCAGTCCAAAACCAGCACCTCCACAAACGAAAAAAAAGTTAGCATGGGAACAGAGTTTAAAAAGTCTAGAATGATAATAAATGTGACCACAAGTACTTATGCTCCAGTCCCTCTCCAACAAGTCTGTGCCTGCTGGCCCCAGAACACAAGGGCATGCTGCCTCCACGGGACATGGCCTGTGCTGGCTCCACCGCCAAGCAGGACTCGGCTCATGCACTCAGCTCCAGCTCAGGCTCCAGCCACGATCCATCTCCCTTGACTCCTCTCTACAAGTAGGTCAGGGCAGTCAAAAGTTGGAGGTTGGAGAAGGAAAGAAAAAGAAGGAAAAGGAACTGGCATGCAGAGGAGCTCCAAATGGAATGTCCTACTCCGCCGCCATCTTGGATAACATTTTCCACAAACATGGATGTGATAATGACCAGTTAATTTATTATCATGACTGAAACTGGTCTTCAAGGTAATGCCATGGGATCTTATGTCCACCTGAAGGGGCAG
The DNA here is from genome assembly GCF_021869965.1 of Rhincodon typus. NCBI lineage: Eukaryota > Metazoa > Chordata > Chondrichthyes > Orectolobiformes > Rhincodontidae > Rhincodon > Rhincodon typus. The sequence continues at coordinate 43,189,330 of NC_063355.1, read as the reverse complement.
ACAGGACCATTGTTTAATGTCATCAGAAAGTCAGCACAACGTAGTACACTCTTCGTACCGAACTGGAATGTCAGCCTAGATTTCTGTACTCATGTCTCTGCACTAGGACTTAAATACACAACATTTTGATTCAGACAACAGTATTACCAACTAATTCATGGATGATACAAGACACTTGGACAAATTATCTTCCCATTTTTGAATAATAATGCTGTGGAGTTTCTATGTTCACCTGCACACACAGTCCCAAACTCAGAAAGTTCCATTATTGTTAAGCCAGGGCCACAACTTAGATTTAGATTCAGATTTATTTATTTGTCACATGTACTAAGTTTAGGAATACATAAGTACAGCGAAAAGTGCACAAAGTCGCCATTCACTGGCGCCCACTTGGTTACAAAAGCCAGAATTAAAAGATTGAATAGATCTAAAAAGGTAAGCAAGAAATGTCTCAATCTCAGAGTCAAGTCCCATCTCCACAATGGTGTAGCCACAGCTCCAATCGATAGGACACCCAGGAGGCCACCACCATGTGAAAGGCCCGCTCTCGCCGTCGACTGCTGCCACCTCACCAGTCCGCTCTCACATTGCTCTGGCCCACGCTCGATTCACCATTGCGGCAGGACACGGCCCGCGCATTCAGCTCCCTAGCTTAAGTTAGGAACATTCAGAGAGAGATATATTTAATCTGCTTGTGTAGACCAAACTAACATATTGCATGGTTCTGGAGCCACACTTAGTATTTAATCTTGCCTGTAGAAAATGTGACATATCAAATGGCAGTAGTTTTCTGAACTGCTACATCCATCATTTATATTGGAAGGCTTTTGTGACCCAAGTAAGTCCTGGATGCTCACAATCTTCAATCATATTGCAACTCTGTCCGAGTTTGAGTCTATTGGGCAGTACGTCTTAAGCATACATTTGGCTGAGATGTCACAGCACAGCCAGAAGAATATTCTATATGCAACTTTGGCATCCCTCTTTGCACTCAATAGTTACTTATCATTTGACAATGTCATTTTGTTCATGCATCATGTGCAGATTCTATTTCTCTACAACACGCTGGGTGGAGACCATTTCCCATAATTCCCACATACTGTGCCATACCAAGTGACATTTCATTATGATTCCAGCTCTTGTAAACTTTTATAGACTCCTCAGTTCCCCATATTGTTGAATAAAAACCATCAAACTTGTTTATAGATTCAGACATGACCTCATCCTCAATACATGTTCTTGCTTCTCTGTATCACCCGTCACTGGTGGGAGTGAGAAAAAAAAACTGAAACTGCTGGAAAACCTCAGCAAGTCTGGCAGCATCTGTGGAGAGAAAGCAGAGTTAATATTTCAAGTCCAGTGAGCTGAAGAACAATGAACCTGAAGCATTAACTCTGATTTCTCTCACAGATGCTGCCTGACCTGCTGAGTTTTTCCAGCAATTTCTGTTTTGTTTCTGAGTTGTAGCATGTGCAGTTCTTTGGTTTTTTTGCTTATTATTGGGAATGTATTCTTCAGCTCTCTTATTCCTATGCCTAACACCTCAACTTCAAATGTCTCCTCCAAATGCACCACTTTGATTCTGCCTCCAGGTCACCTCTTTCAATCATCTTCTTGTGTTCACCATTTGTTTTCATCTTAGATTGTCAAAGACACAATTATAAATGCAAGTTGCCTGAAATATATCATTGAATATTTTGCTTAGCTTAACAGATCATTTTACAAAACAGTCTCTCTCAATAAAACCTCAGTCCCAAGGTTGCAAGTATTTGAACTTTAATGTGCAAATTGACAAACAATGTTTTTCATGAAGTACTCCATCATTCTCTATAATACCCTGAGGTGAAATGCACTGCAATAAATTCACAGTCTACATTACCATGATTTAACAGCTATAAAAAGTAGTGCACTTTACTGCCTTCATCTAATTGTCTGCTGTCTTATGTAAAGTGCCAAACCACTTGCCATCATTCTCCAGTGGTCTTTCATAGCCCCTCAACACGCACAGTCAATTTGAAATGAAATGTGCCAAAAGAGGAACCATGATACTCAAAGTGGAATAGAAGGAAAATTGGAGAGTTGGGGATCATTGCTCCCAACACCTAATGAGCACTATCACTGCCATGCAAAAAAAAAATGCTGGAAAAACTTAGGTCAGATGAAATCTATGGAAAAAGTAAAAGGGGTGCTTATGCTTCAAATAGTCAATGATCTTCAGACAGAATCAGGGACTATCATACTTAAGCTTTTGTATAAGGAGAACCGCTTTTGTATAAGAAATTTTCTTGATTGGCATAATCTCCTTGCTCTAATGAAATGTTATTGGCAATTTTTCAGATTTTAGATTTCAGGCATTTGCGGTTGTTTTTTATTTTACTGAACCTTGCCAGTGTCACCTAGAAAAAAATTACTAGCACGGTCACTTTGGAAATATTAATACACTTCATTAAAAAGTCCATATTTATTGCCCCTCAACATCAGAATCACCTCAAAGTATGAGTTCTGCATTGCCCACAGAAGCACAACAAATACTAAGTCAGGAACATTACAGACAGCCAATTCCATTTATCACTGTCTTGCTAAGATTTTATTTGTGCAAATCTTGAAATCCTGAACAATGTGGAACTCACAGGCAAAACACAGGCCAAATAAACAACAGTATGTTTCTGTGCTTATTGAAGGTGGAAGATGATGGATGTGTTCGATAATTTAAACCTTACACAAAAATCTCAGGATACAATGGATTTCTTGGGCTGTTAACAAACCAACAGGCGCAATAGAACACTCCTCCACCTAGCATATTCCATTGATAAATACATAAATTTAAAACTAGTCAATAAAATGTCAAGCTGACCTTTGAGCAGGTAAACAAGGAGTTCTATCAGAGCGAGTTCCCTTGTTGTGCTTGTGCAACTGGAAATTGTCAAAACAGTTTATAAATTTAGGTTATCCTGACAAGTCATCTCTGGGTAGGGTGAACAGAAATGCATTTAAACAGTTTAAAACTTAATGTCACTGCAGGAAAACCACATGAACGAGCATTTCCCAGTATTCACACAGCTATGAAGTTCAAATTTAGTCATTCTTCTTAACATTTTGTCAGAAGTCAGAATCTGTTTTGTTCCAGTTGAATGGATGTCCTCGTGCAAAACAAAACAGATAACAACCATGACTAGTTCTCAAACTAAATGCACTATTTCAACAGCAATCTGTGGACAACTCATGTCCCATGTTTTACTCATGGGATTACACAAGTAATAATCACGAGACAAGCGAATTAATACAATTGATTGTGCTCTCTATCCAACTCATTTGAGAATTGGCAGTTCTGCCTGAAACATGGCTGGAATACTAATCTAGTGTATCAAATCCCAGAGAGCAAAAACTTCAATCATAGAAGAGAATGGAGCTTACCCTTGAGCAGTCAGGCATCAGATCAGTCAAGCGAAAAAGACACCGATAAAGGGATTCCAAGTTCTGAATGCATGACAGATTAATACATTTAAAGAGGACCTCTTTGCTACAAGAGATCATATTTAGATTACAGGCAGGCAGGCTATTGGGTCAGTGAAGAATGACTAAATTGTCACTGTCATAAGGGGCAGATAAATGCTTCACATTGTACAACTGATTTGTTTATTACACTGCAATTCAGTTCCATTACTTGTTTATGACTGAGCAACCAAGTGTGAATATTTCTTATCACAAGTTCCTGTTGGAGTCAGTAACAGCACGTGTAAAGCAATTGTCAGTGCAGCCAGCTAATTGACAGCCAAAGTAAAAAGGACAAGAATATGAAAACACTTTCAATAATCTCATTCATAAAGCAAAGCCATATAATTATACCTGTCCTGCATAATTTTAGAAACCATCAAAATGATCTGACATTCACACAAGCGCTCTTATGTAAATCTGACCTACAAGCTTACAAATGAGGTGTAGAAGATCATTCATCCTTTCATGCCTGCCCTGTTATTCAGTAAGATCACAGCTTTCAGATCGTGGCCAGAACTCCACGTTCTGATCCACATCTGATTAACAAGGGAGTCAAAGTTTGTCAAGAAATCTATAAATTTTTGGCTTTTATATCTGTTGTATGTTATAAGAGTGAAGGAGTGGGAAATGATATTAGATTACAGCACTTGAAATTATACCTCAACAGATATACATACTTGTCAGAATATCATTTTCAAAAGATCAAGAGTCTTATTTTCACCACAGATTCACCATAATTTGTAGCGCAGTCTACACACAGTCTTGAAAATGTGATCACTCAGCTATGTCAAATATTGTAGAACATGGACTCCAAACTGGATTAGGCATTTCTTAGGATTGATGCATTGCACAGTTTTAAGAGTTAAGTAATCTTACAGGCATTCTCTGCATTCTGCTAAAGTGTATAATGTTGCACCAATAAATGAGCAGAAACTTGAATTTCCCACTGTGACATAAAATGAGGATGAGCAGGTTTAATATTAAGCATCATCAGATTTTTATGAAGACAAAGTAATAAACACTTGCACTAGCAAACCTTATTGCATACAAACGAGTAGACGGTTCTGATATAACGTATAGTTCCGTTCTTGTGCAATGTCGCGTTATAAGAAAATCGCGCAATAGACACGCCATTTAAACTAATGGAACCAGAATTGTGTTATAGCCAATACAGGCAAGGAAAATTTGCATTCTACAAATAGTGGTCTAAATTCTTCAATCGTATTTAAGCTAATTCACATTGAAAAAACACACGTTATAGCAGAACCAACAGTAAATAAATTCACAATCCATCTTTCTTGATCATGAAGTTGGTCTTCAGTGTTGAAGGTCATTGTTCATTCTAATCAAAACTGTCTGCAATTGTTTTTTTTCATTTATTCATGGGATGTGGACATTGCTGACTCAGCCAGAATTTATTGCCCATCTCTAGAAGAGTTGGTGAGCTGGTTTCTTGAAGCACCATAGTCCATTTAATGCAGGTACACCCACAATGCCATTAGGGAGAGGGTTCTAGGATTCTGACCCAGCAACAAGAAGAAATGGTGACATATTTCCAAGTTAGGATGGTGAGTGACTGGAGGAGAACTTGCTGGTGATGTTGTTCCCATTTACCTGATGGTCTTGTCCCTCTGGATGACAATGCACATGGCCTTGGGGAGGTGCTCTCTGAGAAGTCCGAGAGAGGTTGTGAAATGCATCTATTAGATGATACACTCCATTCCAAGCACAATTCCGGACTTGGAACTACATACGAATAAAACACATCAGTGTTGCCGAGCCAAAATCCTGCAACTCTTTCAGCAGTACACTGGATGTTTCTCTTCTGCACGGATTGCTGTGGGTCAACATAGCCTCCTCAAGGCAATTATGGATGAGAACAAATGCTGGCTTTCCCAATAATGTCTAGAGTTCATGGAAGAAATTTTTAATAAAATTCTGCATCTTTTTTATATATAACAAAAAAAAATGTACCTCGACTTAAAAATTTCTGCGAACCGCCACTGTTTCTTGTTTCTCATCATGTAGAAGATACTCAGCTCTTTCCATCACAGGTCCAGATTGTATGACATCACATTTGCCTGCATTGAAATCTATTTCCTGGAATTTGACCAGTCACCTAGTTTATCAATATCTTTCTTATTTTACGCTTGCATTTACATTGCTTACAATGCTACTTCTTTGTGACCTTAGCAAATTTGTGCATGCGCCTTGCTAATCCACTCATCCGTGTCTTTAAACTGTAAGCTCTAGCATTTTGATGCTCCTGGTAGGCCTTCCATCTTGCACTCTTGTTAAGTCACTCCAACACGGTCAGCTCAGCTGCAACCCCAAGCTCTTGAATTTCCTCTCTGAACATCTCTGGCTCTCTAATTCATTAAGACACTCTTTAATACCTACCTGTTTAGCCAAGCTTTTCATCACTCATGGTTATGTATTACGTTTTGTGTAAACATCCCTGCAAAACACCCTGGGCCATTTTATTTCGTTGAAGTAAATGCAAGCTGTTCAATGCAAATGAAACAAACTGATAAGATTACACCACCCACATCAACAAATCCACAGGCTGAAGCAAAGTCATCAGCTGAAGTCCTGTAAAGTCCATTTAAACTGCACACTCTTGTGGCACAGCATAAGTGTCCCTACCCCGGACTATTTTTTCATATGCATTTGTTTGCTCTTTATGCATACTTAGATTTTAATTGACTCCTAATACTTTGTTCTAGTTAGAGAATTAATCTATTGCTAGAATTTGTTTGAAAACCAGTGATAATTCAGTAAACATACATTTTTTGCTGAATTTTCAGGGTCCAACATTAATACAGTGCATCTGAAATTAAGGCTGGCAAATGAGGCTAGTTTGGGAAATCTGATCGCATGAAAAGTTGGCCCGAAGAGTCTATTTCCATGCTGTATGACTCAATGACTGGGAGGCCTGTTTTCAAGTCCCACCTGCTCCAGAGTAGTGTAATAACATTTCAGAACATGCTAGTTAGAGAAACAGGTTAAACTGCACACTCATCCCAATAAGACAGAATAAAAATTGTAGGCACAACAATGAAGACCTAGCCATATTACAAACAAAAACATCCACTAGACCAACTGCCTATTGTTAAAACAGGAACGCAGAGCCTCCACTTATTTCTACAAGCTCCACTGAGTGTTTCGATTTCACAAAATTGCAAGACTATAAAATACAGGGGCAGAATTAGGTCCTAAAAAGCCCATTAAGTTCTGATCCACCATTTGATCATGGTTGATATGTTTCTCAACCCTATTCTCTTGCTTTCTTCCCATAATCCTGGATCCCCTTAGTAATCAAGAAACTATCTGCCTTAAAAAGACACTCAATGACTTGGCCTCCAAAGCCTTGTGTGGCAATGAATTCCACAAACGCACCAGAAATTCCTCCTTTTCTCACTTCTAAACAGCCACCCCTTCACTCTGAGACTGTGCTCTTTGGTCCTAATCTCCTACTGGAGACAGCTTCTCCATGCCCACTCCTATTCAAGCCTCTCAGTATTCTGTAGGTTTCAATGAGATCCCCTCTTATCCTCCTAAATTCAAGTACAGACCTAGAGAGTCGTCACATGACAAGCCCTTCATTCTTGGTGATCATTCCTGTAAACTTCCTCTAAACTCCATCCAATGCCAGCACAGCTTAGATTTGGGGCCCAAAACTGCTCACAATGTTCCAAATGCTATCTGACCAAAGCATTATACAGCCTCAGCAGGACACCCCTGCTCGTTTTCTGGCCTTGAAATGAAGGCTAACACTACACTTGCCTTCCTAACTGCCAAGTGAACCTGCATTGCAACCTCAAGAAAAGCTTGATCTCGGAGTTCCAACTCCCTTTGAGTTTCAGATTTCTGAAGCCTTTCCCCATTTTGAAAACAGTCTATACCTCTATTCTTCCTACCAAAGTAGATAATCTCATTTTCCTGCATTGTACTGCATTGGACACTTCTTTTACCACTCTCCTAGCTTATCCAAATCCTTCTTCAGCCTCTCCGCCTCCTCAAGACTACCTGTCCCTTGACCTATCTTTGTGTCATCTGCAAACTTAGTAACAATAATGATGTGGATGAAGGAACTGACGGTAATGTCTCCCTGCAGAATTCCACTAGTTACCAGCTGACATCCTGAAAGAAACCCTTTTATCCTCACTCTCTCGCCTTCTGCCAGTCAGCCAACACCAGGCCAGTACCTCAAACACCCCAACACCATAGGCTCTTATTTTGTTTAGCAGTCTGCTGTGCGGAGCCTTGTCAAAGACCTTCCAGAAATCCAAACTGATCACGTCCACTGGCTCTACTTCACCTAACACGTGTGACAATACTATCGCTTTAAGGGGTGTATTTGGCCCTGGCTTTTTTTGAAGAGAGGTTTTAAGACAGGTGATGAGTTGTCTATTTGAAGCCACTAAAGCACACAGTTTGAGAGGTGTTGGGATTTTTAAAAAAAAAACTTGGAACAATAGAAGCAGCATGAATCGGTGGAGTCAAACTCCCACACAACCAGAGTTTTAGTTTAACTTTCAGCTGTTATTAGGGTTTTGGAAGTTGGTTGTGGAAGCGGTTACATCGCTCTCTGCCATAGCAAAGAGCTGGAGCTCTCTCTGCTGCCATAATTGCATGTGAGACAATCTCGTTTACTGAATTTGCCTTTGTCAAGAGTGTGTTTATGGGATGCTACTACATTAGAACAGTTGCTGTTTAGTAATTAAATAATTTATGATTGTGTTAAATTTTCCAGTAGAGTTAAAATTTGACCAATTATTCTTTGTTTGTATTTTAACTGTAGGGTAAGAAGAAAGCGTGGTATTGCTGAAAGCCAAGTAGTGTAATTTGACTGGTTACATCTGGAATGCAGTACCTTACACTCGCCTTTAAATGAGAGTAAAATGAGGGTCTAGACTCTATCTCCTTGACATTTTTGAAGGGGGTTTGGTCTGGTCCATAACACATGCTTAATACTTCTACAAAGAATTCAAATGGCTCTGCCAGGCTTGATGACCCCTTGACAAAGTTGTGCTGAGACATCCCTATTTTACCACATACTCCCAAGTACTCCGCAAACTCATCCTTAATAATGGATTCTAAAATCTTATCAACAACCAAGGTCAGGCTTACCAACCTCTAGCTTCCTGTTTTCTGCACTCCCATCCCCACCCCCACCCCCACCACTTCTTAAACAGGGCCCTTAAATTAACCATTTTCCAGTTCTCTGGGACCCTCCCTGTCTCGTGATTTCTGAAACACCAGACCTTTCAACTTCCTCAGCATCTTCTCCTTAGGTGATGACCACTACATTTGCCCCTGCCCCATGACTGTGTTGAAGTTCTGGTATGCTACTATAGTCTTTTTGGTGGAAGACAGACGCCAAGAACCTATTCAGTTCCACGGCCATTTCTTTGTTCCCCATCACTACTTCTCCAGCCTCATTTTCCAGTGTCCTGATGTTCACACTAGCCTCTTTCCTTCTATATATCACAAAGAACTTTAACAATCTCTTATATTAACAGCTAGCTTATCCTCATATTTCATCTTCTCCCATCTTATTGCTTCTTTAGTTATCCTCTGCTAGTTTTTGAAGGCCTCCCAATCCTGTGGCTTCCCACTAATCTTCACTACATTGCGTGCTTTATTCTTTATGCTGACCTTGACTTCTCTGGTCAGCCATGGTTGCCTCATCCTCCGCTTAGCATGTTTCTTCTTCCTTGGGATGAATTTCTGCTGTGCCTCCTGAATTACCTCTAGAAACTCCTGGCATTGCTGTTCCACTGTCTTTCCTGCTAGGCTCTCCATGCAATCAACTCTGGGTAGCTCCTCCCTCATGTCTTTGTCGTCACGTTTACTCAATTGTAATACCATTACATTTGACTCCAGCTTCTCTCTCTCAAACTGCAGGGTGAATTCTATCATATTATGGTCACTGCCTCCTAGGGGTTCCTTCATCTTATATTCCCTAATCAATGGCCTCATCACACATCACTTTATCCAGAATTGTCTGCTCCCGAGTGGGCTCAACCACAAGCTGCTCCAAAATGAAAAAAAACAAACACAGTCTCGTAGACATTTCAGAAATTCCTTTGCTTGGGATCTGCTGACTTTCTCAATCCGTCTGCATACCGACGTCCCCATGATTATTCTAGCCATGCTTTTCTAATGTCTTTTCTAAATCCCAATGTATTTTCTGCCCCACATCCTGATTATTGCCACAACTCCTCTTTTCCTTCGCAGTTCCTCAACTCCTCACACACAGATTCTACACCTGACCCAAATCACTTTTTCTATCGCTTTAATATCATTTCTTTCTAACAAGGTAACTCTGCCCTTTCTGTCCATCTGCTGTCCTTTCAATAGAACGCATATCCTTGGATATTTACTTCCCTGTCCTGATCCCCTTGCAGCCATGTCTATGCAATGTCCGCATCAGACCTCCCAATTTCAACCTGCACAAGTTCATTAACCTTCCTTCATATATTGTGCACAATAAATATAGCAACATCAGTTCTGCATTGACCACCCCTTTCTCACAGTTGCTCCCTTATCTGCTGTACCTCAAAACCCAAATATTTATAATTGCAAGTAGGATCCAAACCTCAGCCAACTGTCACTGGGAATTCAAATTCCCATCCAAATCATGGAAAGCAAAGTTAACCTCTATGCTTCTAAACAAAATGTATTGATAATTCTTTTGAAGCCCACTCTATTCACCAGGTTCTGTATATCAACGAGATTACATGATCAGAAATGATGAAGGCATGGCAGCTTAATGGTTAGCATTGCTGTCTCTCAGCACCAGGGACACGGGTTCAATCCAGCCTCAGTCTACCGTCTGTATGGAGTTTGCATGTTCTCCCAATGTTTGCATGGGTTTCCTCCAGGTGCTCCAGTTTCCCCTCAGTCTAAAGCTGTGCAGGTTAGGTGGATTGGCCATGCAAAATTGCTAGTAGTGTCTAGAGATGGGCAGGCTAGGTGGATTGGCCATGGGAAATGCAGGATTACAGGGATAGGATGGGATGCTCTTCGGAGATTCACTGTGGACTTCTTGGACTGAATGGCCTGTTTCCACACTGTATAAATTCGATACAATTCCATTCCAAAGATAGACCACTGGACCTGAAACGTTAACTCTGTTTTATCTCCACAGAAGCTGCCAGACCTGCTGTGTTTTTCCAGCAATTTCTTTCTACAATGTACCTCTCTTTTCCTCCCCTTCGTTCATTCAACCATCTAGCTCACAAAATTCACCTGTCATTCCTCTATTAACCAATATACTTTTTGTTAAAACAAGCCTCGTAAATATCTTTTCAGTTAAAAATCTGAATGTAAACACCAGGCAGCTTGAAATACTGTAACTATCTAAGGTTATAAATTTCATTGTGATGTATTGATGAGGGAGTCACAGTCAATTTACCTGAAGAACATAAACAGTCCAAGGAAATTTCTACTAAGTAGAACCTATAATACCTCATCTGAGATCATTCATTATTATTGAAAGATTTCATCCTATTATTTTCTTTGCCATACTCAACAGTCAGATACCATTCCCTATTTCCAGGTCAGTTAGTAACTTTGCCACTAGAAGAGATGTCAGCAAGTCACATAAAGCAATACTTATCTGTTGCTGAAGGTTTACTGCTTGAACATCTGACAGTATGATTTCCTTTGGGCAAACTCAGTGACAACACTAATGCTGCTTTTCCTACAAACCACAAACCCAAAGTAGGGAGTCCTTACAGACAATGAACGTTAATAGCTCAATATCACAAATGTCAATTTTTTTAAAACAATATTTCAATTCGGGTTTGGGGAAAAGTACTGCACATTGAAATTACTCACGTATTCATTATTCTTACTGACAGAATAGGTTGCTGTAATGGGGAAAAGTACTGCACATTGAAATTACTCATGTATTCATTATTCTTACTGACAGAATAGGTTGCTGTAAATAAACTATGAAATTATGCCATCTCATCATCACCACATAAGTTTCTTCTGTGACCGTATTACTAACTTCACAATATTAAATGCCATACTAATGCAGAGCATCTACATTTTGGACGCTCTCAACTCAAAACAGCAAGGGTGAAGGCTCACTAGGCACAGCAAATCAAGCTCTAATCATAAATTTATATTTAGATTGAGGTGAAGTATGATTAACTCAGCAATCAAACAACACTTCAGCTTTTACTTCAGTTAGTTACACAACAGTGTAACATTCTGCAACTGATGGACAGAAAGTTTCTCACTGAATTTATTCTGAATGTAGCTAACTTTAAAACGAAAATCTATTGCTAAAATTATTTTTCATTTTGGAATAACTCTACATACAAAATTCTACTGGAATATGCCAGAAAAAACAACAAATACAACATTTAGGGTTTGACCTGAGTTATATGCTTACATGCTAATTAAAAATCTATGTTATCCACGATCTGTCAAAGATAACTGCCACAGTGTTCCCTTCAGCAAGAGGCACAATATGCAAACATCTGTCTGAAAACACATAGGAAACTGTATTACTGGCTTGGCATATTAAGCACGAATTTTTGTATTAAAAGACAGTTACCGCTTTTAATCTCTGCAACCCAGTTTTATTCACACATTCAGGAAGCTACTCCATCTTCTGCCTGTAGTTTGCTAGAAAACTTATCACGACCACTTCTTAAGATACTCCGATTCCCCGTACAACTTTTTAAAACTTGTTTATTATAAACATTGTAACTTAATAATGTAATTCATGTAGTATACAATGCACATACACTTGATATTAAAGTCAAATGCAGGAACATAACCAAACAAAAGCTTGGACTGCTTGTTATGCAAATACTACATTTGTAATGTTGTATTATTTGGGTTTTTTGGCCATCAATAGATGTACAGTGTACACGATATTAAATTATTTTTTTGAAATTTTGAATTGCGATAGATTCTACTTACAACTGCCAGCTTAAGTCAGAGTGCTTTGACCTAACTGAAGTATTTTTGCAACACTATTTTAAAACACATTCTGGCCTTTACTGCAGAAAACACTAATGCTGCTTATGGAGGAGACAATAGATCAAGATACATCCACTGATGTGCAGCAATTCAATTCACTGCACTTATCACAATGTCCATTCTTCCAGCCAAAAGATCAATATGATTCTATATAATTATGATTAAATCACACTTGTAATACAAATATAACGTCAGATTGTTTAATTTATTTTAGTGAAGCTTCGTCACAAATGCATGTTTACACAACTTGAATTACACACTGTCAAAGAAAACTTAAAGGGCGCAAAAAAAACTTGCAGAACTAAATTATAATGTGGCATCTTGATTTCAAATGCAAAATAAAACAATTATAATGCATCTGAGCATAGAAATACAGTCACTCCACACTGTTTTGGGCAACTGCATGTTTGGTTAAATCAATGTTAGTATCTTTCTGTACAAACCTCAAACATGGACAGCAGAACACAACAGAAATCTAAAAGTGGTTGCGCAAAATTAAAGGTCAAAAGATGCATTTTGGTTAGACCAAAAATTGCTGCTAAGATGAAAGCATGGCCAATTATGCCTGCTGCTCCTCAAGTACAAATGTCAGTGCAACTTCAAGTAGGAGCGCGATGCACAATTAAACGTGAAAACCAAGAACGTGCTATCAAATATGGACCACTCCAGCAATTGCTTCACACAAACAGCATCTTGCTCCCTATGCAATTGAACGGCGTGAAGTTCTTGTATTTGCACTGTAGCTATAAGGGAACTTATCACAAACTGTTAAGTAAATTGAAGTCTAAGTACTTTATTAACAAAGTGAAAAGTATTAATTACTGCCAGTCAAAGAAAAAATCACATTCTGGGACTTAACATTAACTATTGTGGTGCAGTGGGACTGTCCCCTATTGCTAGACCAGAGGGGCCTGGGCTCAAGTCCCACCTGCTCCAGAGTTGTGCAATATCTCTGAACAGATCGAATAGAAAAATATACTAATAGAACATGCTTTAGTAACACTTGATTTGTCGTTGGGAGACTCACATTTTTTCAAAATTTACTCATTGCATCCTTATTTTATTTCTCTTATTCCTATTCATCTTTCCTTCTTCTGCAGTTCTTGATTTGCCACTAAAGTCACCACTTGCTCAGATCTTGCACTGTCCATTTCACAACTCTTCAATCTGGCTGGATCTGGAAATACAAGCTGGTTGCCTGATTCACTCAGATCCTAGAAGTCCTGTAAAGTACATGGCACTGTTTCCTGTCTCACTTCCAGTAATTTACCACACAAAATGTCACGGAGATGAAACAGGCAAGGCCTAGCAGCAGGTGCCTTTTGCTGATCTGGGACAGTTTTTTTTTTTAAAAAACTTTGTCCTGATGCAAAACAAAATTTTAAAATTGAACAAATATGTTAAAATAGCAAACATAAATAAACGTAGCAAGGACCCAAAATTATTCCCTCTATTTGGACCAAAAATGTGTGCTAAACCATGAAAATCTGTCCAAACATTCCACAATTATGTTGTAAAGCTAAATTCCAAAAAGTCAAGAAAAAATCAAGTGCAAGCTGTTACCCAGATAATTACGCTACATCTGAAATTCCTCATACCTTTGCTCCCTTTGAGCACTTTACCTAAACATAGTAGGCCTCATGAAAATGGTTCTTCCCACATGCTATGGAAATGGATACATGCAAATAACCTACAACTCAACTGGTTTGGAACATAAAAGGACAGCAAGTATTTGAGCCACACAGATGCAAATCAATACAATCACTCTACACTTTTATTTGGCAACTGCATACTTAGTTAAATCAATATTAGTTCACTCATATTCCATAAGGACACAGGCTTCTAAAGAGAGCAGAAACCATGAATATGAAATGAAAAGTCTAAGATACCCCAGCTTATTGAATTGTCAGCTATTTAGTTTAACTGTTAACAATTCCTTTGTAATTAATTAGATGAAATACAACCAAAGGTAAACACATGATACAATTTGACATTCAAGAATTTTGTATATTCAGCAAATCCAGGTATCCTTAGACCTGTTTTTATTTAATTTTATTCACTCAGGTGACATGGGCGTTGCTGCCTGGCTAGGCAAGCATAAACCCCAAGTAATAATGCGGTGCAAACTTCATTGCACTACTTATTTTAATCATTTTAAATAATTAATATCATACGTTGGGATAATATACTGTTATTATTTCCCAAATTGGATTTCAATGAGCATCAGGGTAAGTTTAGAACCAATGTCTTAGAAACAGAGGTCAATTCTTTCCTTCAATTCAGCTCCGTGTAGTGAAAATTAGATGTCAAAGAGATTTCAACTGAAATAAGCAATAGTAAAGATTGACATAATACCAGTGTGAATTAGATCATAATTTGCTACATATGCAAGAAATATTATCCCCAAGTAACATATTTAGGAAATTTTACTTCAAGTAGGTTGACCCATACATTATAACCTTTCACCATTCACTCCTCCCAACTCTCCTTCACCAACAGCTCACATCATTGCTAACATTGTTAGCCACAAACTGTTCTGCACTGTCAATTGGTTCCTGGATTGAGATGATGAAACTCATTTCAGTAAAGAGACTTCCATACCCTTACCTTATGCTATATTTTGAACCCCACGCCAGTAATAAATGGATTAAAAGCTTATTTGTTTTGTTATCAAGCTTTCAAAAGCTTAATGGATCAAAAAACATTGGAATATGTGTATGCATGCCAATTATACCTGTAAACAGTAATAAGAATAAGCACCTCTTCCCACTAAAAAAAGTAACCTCTTATATTGTACCATGCTGCTGCTGGAATAACATTATAGAACTCAAGGGAGAATAAAAGCAGCAAAGAAAAAAATCCAAATTCCAAGTTGGATACGCTTAGCGTACGCTGTTAGGACTGCAATGCAAAATGCCAAAACAATACAATGTTAGCCTAAATACAATTGCTGGTAAAGCAGCTTCATATGGGACACTAAAAGGAACTTGCAATGCTGAAGCATTTTAAAAATAGACAGAAACTAAAGCAAAAGTGTTTTTAAAAACACCAGTCTTGATTCAAATTACTAGGTGAAAGGCCGCATTCTAAATTTAGACACAATCTGCAGAGAGATTACATGGTGCATTTAATTTAGGTCAACTTTCATTAATCTGAATTAGCAGTTCCTTGTGTGCATATAGTGCACCAGCTAATCAGTTTTTTTTTAAACTTTAAAAGGGAATTCTACAGGTCTCATGTATGAATGAAGGAAAAAGAGAGTCAAAATAGATCTATTCTTTTCAAAACGTCAATTCCATTTTCTGGCTTTCTTTTGGGGACAAATGTACTTATTATAGTCAGCATGGAAACAGACCCTTCGGTCCAACTTATCCATGCTAACCAGATATCCTAAATTAATCTAGTCCCATTTGTAAGCATTTGGCCCATATCCCTCCAAATCCATCCTATTCATATACCCATCCAAATGCCTTTTAAAATGTTGTAATTGTACCAGCCTCCACCACTTCCTCTGGCAGCTCATTCTACACACACACCACCACCCTCTGCATAAAAAAGTTGCGCCTTCGTTCCCTTTTAAATTTCTCCCTTCTCACCTTAAACCTATGCTCTCCAGTTTTGTACTCCCCTAACCTGGGAAAAAAGACCTAGCTATTCACCCCATCCATGCCCATCATGATTTTGTAAACCTCTATAATGTCACCCCGCAGCCTCTGATGCTCCAGGAAAATATCAGAAATCACATGACACCAGGTTATAGTCCACAGGTTTATTTGAAAATACAAGCTTTTGGATTGTAGCCCCTTCATCAAGAGAAGTGAGAAAGAAACACAGAAAACAGAATTTATAAGTAAAAGATCAAAAGAGTCACACAACTGATGAGGGTGTATTAAACAAACCTAAGATGCTGTTAAATCTTTAATCAGTTAGAAGGCTTTAATTGATTATTGTGCATGTGTAAATCTCCAAATTCCTTTCAAGTCACTGCCTCTAGAGAACTAAAAGTTTTATCAGTGAAGAGGTGACGTTTTAGGTCAGATAATGCATGTTAGGTACGAGGCCTTGTTTAGAATCTGTATGTGTTTTAGTTTGGAGTCCAACTGGTTTTATTTCTAAGGTAGGAATTTATGAAGTGCCACATTCTCATTCTCTGTCTCTCTCTTTCTCCCTCACCCCACAGGGTGAATTTGTATTTGCAGATAAATTGTTTGCTTTTTGAACAAAATAGAATGTATTGACAGACGATTTGGTGTTTTATAAATTCCTACCTTAGAAATAAAAATCAGTCTGAGTCCAAACCAAAACACAGATTCTGAACAAGACCTCATACCTAACATGCATTGTCTGACTGAAAATGGCACCTCGTCTTTACACTGATAAAACCTTTGGTTCCTCATGGCAGTGATTTGAAACAAATTCAGGGATTTACAAATTAATCAATTAAAACCTTATAACTGATTAAAGATTTAACAGCACCTTAGGTTTGTTTAATACATCCTCATCAGTCGTGTGACCCTTTTGATCTTTTACTTATAAATTCTGTTTTCTGTGTGCTTCTTTCTCATTTCTCTCGACAAAGGGGCTACGCTCCAAAAGCTTGTGTTTTCAAATAAACCTGTTGGACTATAACCTGATGTCATGCGATTTCTGACCTCGTCCACCCCAGTCCAACACTGGCACCTTCACACCAGGGAAAATAGCCACAGCCAAGTCAGCCTCTCCCTGTAGCACATTACCCTCCAAACCTGGCAACATCCTTGTAAATCTTTTCTGAACCCTTTCAAGTTTCACAACATCTTTCCTGCAATTTCAGAGATCAGGATTGAATGGAAAACATGAAAGATAAGTGACAACTTTATTGGAATGGGAAGATATACAGGTTACAGTAAAATAAAAACAACAAATTGCAGACGCTACACTCATCTGATACAAACAGCAACGCTGGACTCGCAACTATGTTTCTCTTTCTATAGACACCTGCTGTGTTTCTCCAGTGTTTTGTTTTATACAGGTTACAGATTTACTAGTCAGTGTCACTCTATAAAATCCAATTATCCTAAAGAATTAACTTGAATTTATATACATACTCGACACATCTCTTACCCACAAGAAGCACTTGTGGGAGGCAAGGGAAGAAATTGCAGAGACCCTTGCAGAGATTTTTGCTCCGAGTGTGCAAAGAATTTCACTGACAACTAATTTAGGATCATCAGCTGGGCTCACAGAATATTGTACTGTGTACATGTAACTATATATATTAATACATGTGATTCTGTTTTTCACTGACAGAAAAGACATGTACACATGCTGTGCCTGCTTCAACCCCACAAAATAGGTGATTACCATTTGCTGATTTATTTCTCAGGCCAATGCCTTATCTGTCTGGTTTAAAATTTAAACAAAGCCAGCCTGTTAATTGTCGATCATCGTTAATTGATGCATTTTCCATGGAAATGCCTTTAACAATCAGATTCCACTACACAAAAATACTCCTTTTGCAGCAATACTCACTTCATAAACCTATATCTCTACAAACTACATTTCTACATTTGAATACCGAAACAAACAGGTCGAAGAGGCGGGCATGGAGCCAGAGTCCATTGGGGATGATCTGGTTCTGTAGGCAGGTGCTAAGGAAGGTGATGTGGCTGTAGTACCTGGTTTGCTTCAGGATGTGGTCGAGCAGTTTCAGGGCCGAAGAGATTACGAGAGAGTTGCAGTGGGAGAGAGATCCCTTGAGGTTTGTCCGGAGGGAGGAGGGTAACTTCTTCAGGCTAGGCATCCTTGGAAGAGGCTTCGCAGTGGGGTTAAAATTGAATCAGAGATAGTAGGAACTGCAGATGCTGGAGAATCCGAGACAACAAGGTGCAGGGCTGGATGAACACAGCAGGCCAAGAGAGCCACATCACTTTCCTTAGCACCTGCCTACGGAACCAGATCATCCCCAATGGACTCTGGCTCCATCCCCGCCTCTTCGACCTGTTTGTTTCCTCTCCACCTATCCTCTCCTCTATCCCTCTTCTATCCGCCTCCCACTCTCTCCCTATTTATTTCAGAACCCCCTTCCCCTCCCCCTTTTCTGATGAAGGGTCTAGGCCCGAAACGTCAGCCTCTCTGCTCCTATGATGCTGCTTGGCCTGCTGTGTTCATCCAGCCCTACACCTTGTTGTCTAGAATAATTAGGAGGCTATTTTTGATTGGCACAAACTTATTAAGAATAAGAGGGTCCCCTTAAAGATCAACATGGCCATCTATGTGTGGAGCCACAGGAGATGGGGGAAGATTTTTAATGAATATTTCTCCTCAATGTTTACTGAGGAGAGAATCATGGATGCTAAGGAAATAAGGGAAACAAATAGGGATGTTTTGGACTGTGTACACATTAACAGAGAGATGTTTGCAGCCTTAAAGCAGATTAAGGTGGATAAATCCCCTTGGCCTGATCAAGTCCATCCTCAGGTGTTGTGGGAGGCTAAGAAAGAAATTGCAGACACCCTTGCAGAGATTTTTGCTTCATCTTTAGCCAATGGTGAAGTTCTGGAAGTCTGGAGGGTGGCTAATGTTATTCTATTGTTTAAGAAAGGTAGCAAAGACAAACCAGGGAACTACAGGCCAGTGAGCCTGACATCAGTGGTAGGCAAGTTATTGGAGAGGATAAGGAGGAACAGGATCAACCAACATTTGGATAGTCAAGGTCTGATTAGGGGATAGTGAGCACGGATTTTGTGCAGGAAATCATGTCTGACAAATCTTTCAGTTTTTCAAAAAGGCAACCAAGAGGATAGATGAGGATAGGGCAGTGGATGTTCTCTATATGGACTTTAGTAAGGCCTTTGACAAAATCCCACATGACAGGCTATTCATGAAGGTTTACATCACATGGGATCCAGGGAGAGCTAGCTAATTGGATTGAAAATGGGCTCAATGGTAGGAAGCAGAGGGTAATGGTTGAAGGTTGTTTCTCAGACTGGAGGCCTGTGACTACTGGTGTACCACAGGTGTCGGTGCTGGGACCTTTGTTATTTGTTATTTACATAAATGATCTGGATGTTAAATGTACAAGGCATGATTAGTAAGTTTGCGGATGATACAAAATTAGGAGGTATTGTTGACAGTGAGGAAAGTTATCAAAAATTACAGAAGGATCTTGATCAGATGGGGAAGTGGGCTAAGGATTAACAGATGCAGTTCAATACAGGTAAGTGTGAGGTGTTGCACTTTGGAAAGTCAAACCGAGATAGGACTTATACAGCAAATAGTAAGGTCCTGAGGAGTGTTGTGGAACAGGGGGACCTAGGAATACAAGTTTATAGTTCATTAAAAGCAGTGTCACTGGTAGACAGGGTGGTGAAGAAGGCATTTAGCATGCTGGCCTTCAACGGTCGAGGCACAGAGTACATGAGTTGGGACATTATGTTACAGTTGTATAACTCATTGGTGAGGCCACACTTGGAGTATTGTGGACAATTTTGGGCACCCTGTTATCGGAAAGACATAGTTAAACTGGAAACTGTGTAAAGAAGGTTTATGAGGATGATGCCAGGACTAGTGTGCCTGAGTTATAGGGAGAGGTCGACCAGAATAGGATTTTATTCCTTGGAATGTAGGAGAATGAGGGGCATAGAGAGGATGGATGCAAATAGTCTTTTGCCCAGGGATGGGTAATTGAAAACTAGAGGGCATAGGTTTAAGGTGAGAGGGAAAAGATTTAAGGAGGATCTGAGGAGCAACTTCTTCACGCAGAGAGTGGTGTGTGTATGGAATAGGCTGCCAGAGAAAGTGGTTGAGGCAGGTACAATAGCAACATTTAAAAAACATTTGGATAGTTACATGGATAAGAAGGGTTTAGAGGGATATGGGCCAAATGTGGGCAATTGAACTAGCTGAGTGGGCACCATGGTCAGCATGGACCAGTTTGGGCCGAAGGGCCTGTTTCCATGCTGTATTATTCTATGACAATTACTTGTTAAGGTGCAGTCACTAATTATATTGAAAGCAGTTTCCTTTCACGTTGCACAGAAAAAGGACAGACTGAACAGCAATAGATGAATGACCAAATAACGTGTTGTCAGTTAAGACAGGAATCTTTGTTAAGCAACAACAGCAAGTTCCCTGCACTTCATGAAATAGTAGCCTGAGATCTTTAAGATAACTTCAACAATCAGAACAAACAACAGTGCCTTGGTTTAATTTCTCACCCAAGACTGGGTTTCCAAAATTGCTGAGCTCTTTCAGGTAGTGACCTTGCACCTTCAGAGTTCTGGTTCACAGATGCTTATCAATTAGACCAAGCTAATAAACATAATATACAAATGGCAAGTTAATTGCCCAGGCTGATCAAGTGCAAAGCCAACGTTAAGCCTTTTATTAAAAAATTAACTTATTTAAGAGCCTTAGATAAACAGATTAGGAAATACTATGCAGCCAACAAAACAAAGGAGACAAATTGCTGCCTAAAATGTACCCGAGTTCAAGCACACCATCCTCAATTTGATTAACCTGATTTATGAAGTAATTCAGTTTAGTCACTGTATAGATTTCAAACAATACTGTTTGACGATGCATGCAATATCAAAATAATTTAAATCATCTTGAAAGAACGTTAAACAAGCACTCAAAAAAGACAAGCTTATCACGGTGAAAAAAGCAGCAGAAAAAGCCACTTTCAAACAGTCATCCATTACACTGCAACAAGAGATTCAAGACTTCTAAAGCATTCACTTACAAGGCCAGTTACATATTGTGCTGTTTTCCCAAGAGGCAAACACATACATCAAAAATTCCCAATGCCACCCACTGCAGATCAGTTTTTCAAAAAAAAAGTATAGCATAAAGCTGAAGTCAGCAAATGAATTGCCTCTCTTCATTTTACAGAAAATAGCAATTGTTAAGACAGGAATAGCTATTTACGGTTAAAAGATATTTTAAATAGAATGTCATGGCTTAGCTTTCATACAACCATACATTTGAAAATCTCTCAATTGCTTTCAAATAGTGGGTTAATCACATGGTCATTTTGTCTCTCACATCCAAGATTTCAACTAGTCCAGATTGAAGTGATTACTATTCTCATTGCCAATTAAGGTTCTGAAATAAAAATGAACTCTGTCTCAACCGAGTGCCTGACCAAAACAAAAATCACACCACAGCATCCGGAATTGTCATTACATCAATATCACATGATTTGTTTATATCGTAGGCAGTTAGGATTAAAGTTTAATAGTCGTCTTGGTATTCAGTGCTTTGAAATTCATCCAGTTTATTCTGCAAAATACGCACACCATCAAAGCAATTCTGAAAAGTTGTATTACAAGAAAACGATAACGCTAAGTATAAAGCACGCAAAAATTATCCAGCATTTTTGCGCAATTAGTATAAATGACTACTGCACAATTTATTGCAGATATAACAAAATTGCTCAACAAACATTTTTAACACAAACTATTTCTGCCACCTGTAGCTACTTCTGCCAAGAGATCTGCTGTCATGTTATGTTGTGCTCATCTAATTTGTATCACTTCTCACATCCAATGTCACTCATCTGTAACCATTGATTTCTGTCACCAAACTATGCCTAGGTCAAACCCCTCTTTCTGCTGCCCACCTCTCTATCTTCTAGAAGGCTTTTCAGTTCTGGTCAAATGGCTGAAATGCCGATACTTTCTTTTCTGAATGTGACTCTTTTTTTGCTCTTGCAATTTCAAGTGCCCCTTTTATATTTTAACCTGTCAGTTTTCTATTTTGATTTGGAATTTTAACGATAAAAGTTTTAGTATCTACATTTCAAAAACTTCTCTGTCTTCTTCCACAGATCATAGCACTGCTGCCTCATAGCACCAGGGACTCGGGTTCGATTCCACCCTCGAGCGATTGTCTGTGTGGAGTTTGTACGTTCTCCCCTGTCTGCATGGGTTTCTGCCAGGGCTCCTGTTTCCTCCCACAGTCCATAGATGTGCAAGTTAGGTGGACTGGCCATGTTAAATTGCCAATAGTGTTCAGTGATGTGTAGGTTAGGTGCATTTGCCATGGGAAATGCTGGGTTACAGGGAAAAGGTAGGGGGAAATGGGTCTGGATGGGATGCTCTTCAGAGGGTCCGTGTGGGCTTGTTGGGCCGAGTGGCCTGTTTCTACACTGTAGGGACTCTATGGTATTGTGCAGGTTTCAGAGAAATACAAGAAAGTGAATAAGACTGAGTTTTTTTTTCCTTTCTACAACCTTAACTTGTGTTAATACAGCCATCATAGAAACATAGAAAATAAGAACAGTAGATCATTTGGCCTTTCAAGTCTGCTCCACCATTCAATATAACCATGGCTGATCATCCAACTCAGTGCCCGATTCCCACTTTCTCCCCATACCCTTTGATCACTTTATCCCCAAGAACTATATCCATCTCCTCCTTGAAAACATTCAAAATTTTGGCCTCAACCACTTTCTGTGGTGGAGAATTCGACTTCAGAATCATCTTCATCAGAAAATTACTTCTGGTCATCTCTACCCTTTCTTTCACTTCAGAGCCTCATCTATAACAAATCATTTTATTCTGAATAGATAAACATATATGCAAGACCATAAGATACAGCAGACGTAGACCATTCATCCCATCAGTACTGCTCACCATTCAGTTAGATCATGGCTGATCTGATAATCTTCAACTCCACTTTCCTGCCTTTTTCTCATAACTGCTGATTCTTCTCCTAATTTGAAACCTGCCAATCTCAACCTTGAATATACATAATGACTCAGCCTCTACAGTAACTAATTTTACAGAATCACTATGGTGAAATAAGAAATCTTTCCTCAATTTAACCTCCTTACCTACTAGATAAGATTACTAGGCCCAGAAAATATTGTTTAATTAATAATTGGTAGGTTAAACAAAAAAAAAAAAATCAGGAAATAGTCCTTTAATCACTCTTATGTTACCGTTATAAGACAGTCAGAGTCATATAGCATGGAAAGCTATCCTTCGGTCCAAACAGTCCACACCAACTATGTCCCCAAACTAGACTAGTCCCACTTGCCTGCACTTGGCCAATATCCCTCCAAGCCGTTCCTATTCATCAACTTATCCAAATGACTTTTAAACATTGTAATTGTACCTGCATCCACCACTTTCTCTGGCATATCATTCCACACATGAACAGCTCTCTGCAAAAAAAAAAGTTGTCCCTCAGGTCTTACTTTAAAATCTTTTCTCCTCTCTCCTTAATTTTTATAAACCTCTATGAGGTCACCCGTCAACCTCCTAAACTCTAGTGAAAAAAAAAGTCTCAGTCCTTCCAGTCTACTTTTATCTCACAAACTCTCCATTCCTGGCAACATCCTGGTAATTCTTTTCTGAACCCTCTTCAATGTAATAATATCCTTCTTACAACAGGGCAACCAGAAGGGCATACCGTATTCCAGAGGAGGTCTTACCAACATCCTGTACAACCTCAATATAACATCCCAACTCTTATACTCGAAGGACTGAGCAATGAAAGCAAGCGTACTAAACGCCTTTTTAACCACCCTGTCTACCTGTGATGCAAATTTCCAAGAATTATGCACCTGAACCCCCAGGTTTCTCTGTTCTACAGCACTACCCAAGGCCCCATCATTAACAGTACAAGTTCTGTCCTTGATTGTATTACCAAAATGCAATAACTCACATTCATCCAAATTAAACTACATATGCCACTCCTGAACCAATTGATCAAGATCTCTTTGTATTCTTAGATAACCTTCTTCACTGTCCACTATACCACCAATTTTGGTGTCATTTTAAAACTTACTAACGACGCCTCCTACATTCTCATCCAAATCATTTATACAAATGATAAAGAAAAATGGTCACAGTACTGATCCCTGTGGAACACTACTGGTCACAGATCTCCAGTCTGGAAAAACAACCCTCCACCACCACCCTCAGTCTCCTACCACAAAGCCAATTTTGTATCCAAGTGGCAAACTCACCCTGAATCCCACGTGATCCAACTTTTCCACATGGTCAACTCACGAGTACTTTGTCAAAGGCTTTGCTAAAGTCCAAATAAACTATGTCTGCTGCTCTGCCCTCAGTCCTTTTGGTTACTTCCTCAAAAACTCAATCAAGTTTGTGAGACACTATTTTCCTCACAAAGTCATGCTGACTACTCCTAATCAATCCATGCCTCTCTAAATGCATGTAAATCCTATCTTTCAGAATCACCTCCAACAATGTACCCACCACCGATGTCTGACTCAGAGTTTAAAATTTTTAAGACTCACAGGTCTATAGTTTCCAGGATTCTCCTTACAGTCTTTCTTAAACAAAGGCACACCGTCTAGTCCTCCAGTACTTCACCCATGTTTATAGGTGATACAAATATTTCTGCTAGAGGCCCTGCAATTTCCTCCCTAACTTCCCACAACCTCCTGGGGTACACTTAATCAGGTCCTGGAGACTAATCTACCTTTATGCACTTCCTCTTCAGTAATGTGCATTATTTTCAAAACATCAATTTTGATTTCCCTGTGTTCTCTAGCCTCTATTTCTTCCTCAACAGTAAAAAGTGACAGGGAATATTCATTTAATATCTCTCCCATCTCCCAAAGTTCAACACAGTATTTCACTTTTGGAATACTTTGTGCAATTCTGGTGTCCCTGCTATAGAAAGATGTTGTGAAACTTGAAAGGGTTCAAAAAAAGATTTACAAGTATGTCGCTAGGGTTGGAGGGTTTGAGCTACAGGGAGAGGTTGAATAGGCTGGGGCTATTTTCCTTGGACCATCAGAGGTTGAAGTGTGACATTACATAGAGGTTTATAAAATCCCGAGGGACATGAATAGGGTGAATTGCCAAGGTCTTTTCCCAGGGAATCCATAACTAGAGGGCATAGGTTTAAGGTGAGAGGGGAAAAGATTTAAAAAGGGGCCTAAGGGGCAACCCTTTTTTTACACAGACAGTGGTGCATGTATGGAATGAGCTGCCAGAGGAAGTGGTGGAGGCTGGTACAATTACAACATTTAAAAGACATCTGGATGGGTATATGAATAGGGAGGGTTTAGACGGATATGGGCCAAATGCTGGCAAATGGGACTAGGAGATTTTTATTTAGGATATCTGGTCAGCATAGACGAGTTGGACCGAAGTGTCTGTTTCTGTGCTTTGCAACTCAATCACAATAATTTCTCTCTGGCAATTCAGGGGAGCCTATAGAAGAATCCCATTAAAGTGGTCACCCCTTTCTTATTTCTGATTTCAATCTATTTATTTTCACCAAATGATCCCTAAGAAATAGCTTCTCTAATTATAATAATAATGTTTTCCTTAATCAAAAACGTCACTCACCATTACCCTTCTATCCTTCCTATAACATCTAAACCCAGAATACTGAACTGCCAGTCCTATCCTT
Organism: Rhincodon typus; assembly: GCF_021869965.1. Taxonomy (NCBI): domain Eukaryota; kingdom Metazoa; phylum Chordata; class Chondrichthyes; order Orectolobiformes; family Rhincodontidae; genus Rhincodon; species Rhincodon typus. The sequence continues at coordinate 43,163,446 of NC_063355.1, read as the reverse complement.
CCCTCAGCTAAGCTTCTGTAACAGCTATTACGTTCCAGTCCCATGTTCCCATACGTGCCTGAGTTCATCAGCCTTATTTCTAAGACCCCTTGCGTTTAAATTAATGCAATTTAAAATTTTTCAGAGTTACTTCCTTGTCTGACTTGTGCTAGTCTGTCTTATCTAACTAGGTTGCTCTTTTCTGATTTGAAACCATCCTCATCTTTCTTTCTATTTTCATTGCTATTTAAGAACCCACCCCACAAAAAAGCTTTACAGAATCCTAAAATAGAACAAGCAAATCTCCCAGCCAGGATATTGGTCTCTTTCCAATTCAGGTGAAACCCATCCTTTTTGAACAGCAGAGATCCCAATAATCCAAGAAACTGAATTTCTGCACATTGCACCACCTCTTCAGCCATTTATTTATCTTCCCTCTCCTATTATTGCTTCCCTCATTTATAACTTGGCACCAGAAGTAAACCAAAGATTACTACATTTGTTGTTCTGTTTTTACAACCTGCTACCTAACCTCTTACATTCACTTTGCGAAGCCTTAACCCTTTCACTCCTACCAATGTGTACAACAACTTCTGGCTTCTCACTATCCCCTTTGACAATATGCTTCAAATGTTTTGAGATGTCCTTAACCCTGGCACCAAGAAAGCAACATACCATCCTAGATTCATGCCCACTGTTGTAGAATCCCCTGTCTGTGCCCCTGATAGGACAGTCCCCTATAACAATTATTCTGTTAAATCTTGACAAGCCACATTTAACATAAGGTTCATTCTTGGTGCTCAAGATCAGACTACCACTTCTATCTTTCCTCTGAGAGACTCTCTCTCTCATTCAAAATGGAATGCCTGTTTGAACATAGAACAGTACAGCACTGTACAGGCCCTTCAGAGAAGAATAGCTGCAGGAAATGTCTAAACTACTTTCTTACCTGAGGAAGGGTCACCAGACCCGAAACGTTAACTCTGTTTTCTCCTCCACAGATGCTGCCAGACCTGCTGAGCTTTTCCAGCAACTTTGTTTTTGTTCCTGATTTACAGCATCCGCAGTTCTTTTGGTTTTTACTTTCTTACCTTTCCTGACAGTCACCAAGTGATATTTTGGTGTCATACTATTCCATAATACTGTACCTAAGTAATGCATGATGCAATAAACCTGTCACCTTCAAAAGACAGCTAGGTGCTCAAAGGTTCAACTTCTGGCTTCCTGTCAGACTAAAGTCAGACATCAAAGTGGAGGATGATCCAACCAAACATTAGATTATCAAAGCCACCTTTTTGAGCTCCATCAAAAACTGCATATTCTTTCCCGACTTCATGTCACTTAGTTGGAAGTTAGAAGAATAAGAATAAGAAGAATAAAAGGAAGGGCTCATCTATTGAAGATAGAGTTAAGGAGAACTCTATTCTCTCAGAACCATGGATCCTCCCCATTGGACAGTAGAAAGACTCTGAATACGTGGACAGCAAAGGTATATAGATTATTGATTAGCAAGGGGGGAAAGGTTATCAGGGTTAGGTAGAAATGCAGAGGAATCAGATCAGCCATGATTGGATGGATGGATGGATTAACAGAGCAGAGAGGGGCCGATTGGGCCACCACTTCTGTGTTTGCGCGCGTGTGTGCACGCACGCGTTCGTTCATATGGCCACTCAATTTGAACCTATTCTGTAACTTTGTCATCCAAGTTGATCCATCCGTCGTTCATTAAGACAGCACCTTTTAATCTCTCTAACATGGTCCGACTCCACTTCACTCACTGTCAGTTATCAACACCTGCACAATACCAAATTTGAAATCTCTAATAATTTCCACCCAACATAAATTTATGACTCATCCAGAACACCTGCATCTCACAATTAATCCTCATTTACTCAACTTGCTACCACCTTCCCAAACTTTAAGAAACCAAATTAAAATCCCTCATCCTCCTAATATTTTTCCATGCCCCCAGCAATCCTAAACTGGTAGTCTTTTAACAATTCAGGTCCTATATTCTAGATCACCTAGCCTTACCCTCTCTTACCCACCTTTAAGATTTCCTCAAAATCTAATTTTTGAACCATTCATTTGGTCAACAGTCCCAAATCTTGTACTCCTACCCACTGTACTCTGCTCTTAATAAAATATTGCAAGTTTTATAATTGTAAATGCAATGCAAATACAAGTCTTGGTTCACAGAAATTAGGGTAGTAAAATGCACTTTTGTTTGGAATTCTGCCAATAAAAAAAGGTACAATGTTGATCAAAAACAAGCATGGTGATATAACAGTATTTATTCTATAGGCTTGACAGAAGGCTAAACTTTGACTGACATGGTGAATTAATGACTGTGTCACGGACTGATTGCTACAAAACCATAACCAAGGATTATCCACACATTTGTTGTGTTACTGTAGGGAGATACTAAATAGAGGGCATACATCTCCATGTATGGTGAAGCAGGAAAATATTCACTGTGGTATTATGCTAGTCCACTCAACCACATCTACTAAGGAATTAGAAGTACAGTAGATATCCATAGAGCCTTTCATATGGCTGCTTAGCAGCACTGAACAGCCAAACAAAATGCAACCTGAAGAAAGTTGTGTTCTATACCAGTTTCCACTTTCACAACATTGTCTCACTACAACTTGCCTCAGCTCCTCTGCTCCCGAAAATCTCATGCCTCTGCCACCTTTAAATTTGACTATTCCAGTGTATTTCTACCTGTAATTTCTACCCTTCGTAAATTGAGGTCATCCAAACCTGTGCTGTCCCCTGTCCTTACTGACACCAAGTTCTGTTCATTCACCGTCCCTGTCCTTGCTGAAATGCATGGCTCCCAATTAATTGGGTGGAGGTAGCTTTTATGAGGGGACACAGTTTTAAAGTGAAAGGAGGTAGATATCGGGAGACGTCAGAGGTAGGTTCTTTACTGAGAGCGATAGGGGTGTGGAATGCATTGCCGGAGAGGGTAGTGGAGTCGGCCTCATTAGGGGCATTTAAGCAGCTATTAGATACGCATATGGATGATAGTATAAGGTAGCGGTGGAGGTTAGATAGACCTTGGGTTTCGGGTAAAAGTTCGGCACAACATCGTGGGCCGAAGGGCCTGTACTGTACTGTGCTGTACTGTTCTATGTTCTATAGCTATCCCTCTCAAATTACTCATTCATTTTAAACTATAAACTCCTATTCAGATTATTTTCATCTCTTTATTTTACCTACTCATGGTTAATCTAAACTTTAAATCATGTTCTATATGTTGCTTACATATCTCCTGTACGAACAATTACTACTATATTGCAGTTTGAAAATTCCAAATTACAACAAAAACAACTTCAAATCAAGAGCTCAACTCCACTCATGTAAACGAATTAAGTCTTAAATTTTCCACAGTATATTAACTGTCTAGGCCCGAAACGTCAGCCTCTCTGCTCCTATGATGCTGCTTGACCTGCTGTGTTCATCCAGCCCTGCACCTTGTTGTCTCGGATTCTCCAGCATCTGCAGTTCCTACTATCTCTGATTCTACTTTAAATATGATTCTATTAGATGATACTTTGCACAAATTAAACAGATGGCTTACAAGTAAAACACAGAACAGTGAACAATTCTCTTCTGTACCATTTAAAATTCTGCACAGACAAGTGTGGATGAAGGTAATTTAGATACAGGGCCGCTTAAATTCAAGTATGGCTCAAATGACAGCCAGAGCTGTTTCAAATTCTCAAAGTCACATTTAACTTAGTTCAAACATTTCAGACATCAAAAACTACAACAGCAGAGAACCACTTACACAGCCAGGTGCCCAAATGCAATAACTAGAAAGGGTCCAGAAAACACATGTTTGATTAATAAGATATTTAAATTTTCAATATCTGAAAGAAAGAATCATAAAATAAGACTTACAAGACTTAGAACTTTTACTGTAACAAATGATCTAACTTATACTCTAAACCATATACAATTTTACCCAATTCAAATTCTGAAACAATCAAAAAATCTACCTCTATAGTTAGAGCTCATTCTGTTCCTTAAATGGACAATCTCCAAGAACCAATCCAAAGCTATCCTCAGCTCCAAATGGCTTGCTCCCTTTCCAGCCAGGGAACTTCCAATTCCCAAAATGATGTTCACAGTGGGGATGGCTTTGAAAATTTCTCTCTCTAGTCAAAGCTAGGCAAAATTCCAGCATTGTTTAAATCTTCACAAACTTGATGACTTCAGTCAGAGTAGAAGCTCCCAACGGCTTCCTGCATGACAAACAACAGAGGCAGCCAAGTTCTACCTTTCTGTGCTCTCTCAAATTTTTGCATACTATATCCAAGAGGTTCACATATATTTTGGGAAAACTTGAAACTCAATCCTAAAAAGGCTTGCTATGGATTCTTCCCCATTGAAAGCTTATTTGATAGGCAGTGCATTCAGGTAGACATGCTAATTAGCTCTCCTTTAAGACCCAAGCTCCATTCTATATTTCAGTAAATATACGTGCTTATACCTTAAGCTGTCTAAAACCTGACATTTCAAACTCCTCCCGAGACTTGGACAGTCTACCCATCTGTGCACAGTTGTTCCTGCTCGTCTATAGATGTGAACATCTTGCACTGCCACCCAGTAAAAGCTCCTGCATCTCGTTTTATCAACCAAGATACCCTTATTATGATGCAGGATTCAAAGATCACATGAACACCATCATTTTTCCCCCATTTCAGCTTAAAAAGAGACAAGTTGTATAAAATTCTTTTTTTTTCATTATTTCACGGTATGTTGACAGCATTGGCTGGGCATGCATTTTATTATCCATCCAATAAGTGCCACTGATCCACATTCTCAAATTACTGCAACATACCTGATTTGTAGAGACACCCACAGTTCTACTAGGAAAGAAGTTCAAGATTTTCATGCTGCAATGAAAGCTCGGCAATAGTTCCAAATCAAATGGCATGTGGCTTGGAAAGGAACTCGCAGGTTGTGGTGTTCCCATGCACCTACAATCCTTTGTCTTCTGGATGGAGAAGGATGCAAGTTTGGAATGTGTTGTCGAAGGAGGTTAAATAACACACTGTGCAAAACTTTGGTTAGGCCACGGCTGGAGAACGGTGTGTAGTACTGATCATTACACGAGAGGAAGGACGTGATTGTACCAGAGAAGGTGCAATGGAGATTCACCAGGATGATGGCTGGGATGGAACATTTCAACCAGTAGTGGCTGGATAAGCTTGGTTTCTCTTTGAAGCAGAGAAGACTAACCTGACAGAGATGTACAAGATGGAGGGGAATGGATAGGATGAACATAGGGCAGCTGATCCCCTTCGTTAAAGGGTCAAGAATAAGGGGCATAACTTTACAGAGAAAAGCATCAGCTTCAAAGTGGATTTGAGGAAAACCTTTTTCACCAGCGGGGCTCTGGAATGCACACAGTAGTTGAAATAGGTAGCCTCAAAACCTTAAAAACACTTGAAGCATTATAACATTCAAGGCTATGGGTCTAGAGTGGGAAAGTGGGACTGGTGCAGTTAGTTGTGTATTTTTGACAGTACAGACTTAGGCCAAAGGGCCTCTTCTGCACCGTATGATTCTATGAACATATCATCTATTTTTGTGATGGTGATTCAAGCCTAATTATTAGTCAGAACACCACGGATAATTCCCCTAGTTAATTTTTAATAGTGTAATGTAATCTTTTGTGCCAACCTGAGAGGGCAGACCCAGTTTAGACTGTTCAGTTTAACATCGCACAAAGAAGATGCAGTAACCTTCTTCAATGACAAATTCAATGAGAAAGGATATATGATAATTTTTAAATAGTTCCAGGAACTCAAATATTCGGTGTTAATTTCACAAGCACAGGACAGCAATTTTATATGCATCAAAAGGATCAGAATTGATCTTCAAATGGTGGAAAATAACATTTAACAGCTACGCTCTAGATTTTTAAAAGATGCACAGAGAAGGTAGCAGAGTGGCATTTGCCTGATTGGCCCTGCCAATCGTTCTTCACTTAAGTTCTTATTTGGACCAACAAAAACATCAGTATTGGGTAAACACATATCAATAAAATATTAGTTATATTGTTAATTTTCTTCACCTGCATCAATACCTCATTTGTCTAGCCTGGACCATGAGAAGCAGAATTCCTCTTTTTCCTCTCGCAGTCTTCTGTCCAAGTTGATCAATTAGCTCTAACTTGCATGGCTCAGACACAGAACATTGGTATTACATCTTGCTTTCAAAACAAACGCAAGACACTGAGCTAGAAAGAAGAAGATGGTTCTAGTTCATAGCCTGATAGTTACAGAGATAGCTGTCATGGTTGGGACACATTAGAATTGGCCTTAGATTGAAGCGAGCGTAAAAGAGGGTGCCGGATCAAACCGCATTCTGGTCATCCTCACCTAGGAAAAGCACCACTGATCACTGTCCAAGTTCTTATAATTGGAATTGGCACTTCTGAGTCAGGAATCAAAGGAATCATAGGCCAATCTCATTCACTAACCTCAACAAAGCAAAGGTAGGTTAGTGGAATAACAGAAGCAGAAAAAGAAGGAAATATGATGCAATGAATCCAATTATTGTCTTGCTGTACAGCAAGACAATGTAAAGCATATTTTCCAAGAATTTATTTTAAAACTAAAGAAATATCTGAAGACCATTGTGAAATCATCCTGCATTTCAAAATGATACTATAGGAGACTCTCAGCTCCTGTATGCTGATGGGGTGTGTCTCATCTAACAACAGGTCATCAACTTAAAACGTTAACTCCATTTCTCTCCATAAATTCTGCATACTCGCTCAGTTTTCACAGTATTTATTGGATTCTATTTCTCATCCAGGTCCTGATATTCTTCTATGCTGTAAAAGAAATCAGTTAACTTTGGCTTCACGATTAGTGAAGTTCTCCAAAGGTTGAGTCCACCAATATAATGTGATGATAAATAAAAGAATGATACTGCTCAGCAAATACTGCAAAGGTTCATAAGCTGAATCGCCATTTGGGTTCAGCGTTTTTCAGCCACTGCAGTAAAAGGTCTTTTACACTTGCAGCCTAGAAACTGCCTGGAAGGAAAGGACAAGATTCCCATTTAAATTAAAGCTACGATTTCATTTCTTAGCAAAGTCAAATTTAATATTAATATTTTAAAAACCTTGCTTTGTTTATTCCAAATACAATGCAAGATGAGAAACAGGCAGCCTCATCTAAATAAAATGTTCCCCAACTGTTCACAAACACCTTAAGTGATGCTGAATTTTCAGTGTATGATTTTTTTTAAAACCACAAATATTAATTAAGGATCATTTGGTGCCTCTAGGCTTCGTACAGGCCATGGAAGAAAGAGAGAATAAAAATTCACCCAGACTCCTAATCCTTCAAGGATTTTGCTCATGTGGACACAAGTAGAAGCAGAACAATGGACAGAGGAGTGAAAAGATCAGGGAAAATATGAATTAAGAAAAACTTGTACTACAGCTACCTTTCTGAAAATCCTGAATGTGTTGAAGGGAACGATATCAGTTATCAGTTTAACACTACGACATTTTAAGCTCAACGAAATACATTTTATATAGATTGCTGTGTTTTAAAATGTGTAGAGTTGACCTACTGTTAGAAACGTTCAATAGTGGGATCAGAAAGTGGTTTATGCAATGGTTTATGATGAAATATGCTCATGACTTCCAACTTACTTCGACATCAGGCTGATTTTATCCTATCCTGTACTAATGAACACTCAACAACTATAAATTTCAGAAATGTAGGATTTTAGCATTCAAATTTTACACTAGGGAATTAAATTAGAAGGCAAAACTGGAAAACCGTATTCCTTAATAAAACTTAAGCACTCAACTGCATAACTTTGATGTTCCCTCATACAACAGAAAAAATTGCACCCAAGTACAAGTCTACAACAGTACCGAAGAGATTAAACTAACCTCAAGCAAAAACTTCCAAGTAGAGGTATATCTAGTTAAGAAGTAGTAAGAACTGCTGATGCTGAAGTTAGAGATAACACTGTGGAGCTGGAGGAACACAGCAGGCCAGGCAGCATCAGAAGAGTAGGAAAGTTGACGGTTCAGATCGGGATCCTTCTTCAGAAATGGGGAAGGGGGAAGGGAGCTCAGAAATAAAGAGAGAGAGGAGTGGGGTTGGGGAAGGTAGGTGGGATGGTGAAGGGTGAGTGCAGGTAAGCAGTGGTGGGGATTGGTCAGTGAGGTGGGAGGAGCAGATAGGTGGGAGAGAAGATGGACAGGTTGTGTCAGGTCAAGAAGGCAGGGATGAGAGGGAGGGTTGGTCATGGGATGAGGCCAGGGGTTGGGAGATTTTGAAACTGGTGAAGTCCACATTTAGGCCATTGGGTTGTAGGGTCTCAAGGTGGAACACGAGGTGCTGCTTCTCCAGTTTCCGGGTGGTATCATTGTGACACTTGGAGGCCCAGGATGGACACATCACCCAGGGAGTGGGAGGGGGAGTTGAAATGGTTCGCGACCGGAAGGTGTTGTCGTTTGTCGCAGAGTGCAGGTGCTCTACAAAGCGGTCTTCGAGCCTCCACTTGGTCTCACCAATGTAGAGGAGGCCACATCAGGTGGTCTTCCAAATTTGACTGGAATTTTCTGCATGTTAAAACTCCACTATGGTTTATCCAGGTAACAAGCCAAAGAAAATTAAGGCAGAAACAACGAGAGCTACAAAACAAATTCCAACAGGAGATTTATATTTGGCAACATTTTTACAATGCAATAAACATCACATTCCCATTGGACATTTAACGTCAGTTTGAGCCCAGCTCAGAAATTTCATTTATTTACTACTGTGGACGACCGACTCACTTTATTTTTTACATTGCATCCATAACCCCAATGACATTGCTATCCCTAGAAGGCCATTAATTGATACTTGGTAGAGAAATGTTTCTGAAAGCAATCTGTGACCATGCGTGATCATCAGTTTTGTAAACTTTACATCTTTGTAGTGCTAAGGATTTAATCCGAAAGGATTTTAGATTCTAAAATGTGGTACGGTGGTAGCATCCCTACCTTTGAGTCAGAAGATCTGGGTTCAAGACGAACCCTGCTCCAGTTCAATGTCATATCATGTCCAAATAGGGTGATTAAAATAACTGTAAATAGTCAGTGGATAAATTATTCCTGAATATCAAGTAATCTCCATGCGAACTCTGCTATGGGCTAATACAAATATGTTTTAAACTGATTTGTCCACAATAGTGTTATATGTAAAGTTGCCAACGTCTAAGGTATACGTGACTAGAATAAAATCCACAAAGGCTAAACTGATCAAGTCATAAGTAATCCAGCGAAAAAAATGGCATTTATTTTTCTCTTCCTTCCACATTTTCTTCCCAGACACTACACTTCTGTTGCTGATTTTCAGTTAACCACTGGAAGTTCTCCTTCCAAAAGGAGACTGTTTTTATCTTGTTAGAAACCATTAGGATTTAAGAAGATGCCCAAGTACTCAGTGATTAACTGGAAAGAACCACAGCACTAGGTTTCATGTTTTAAACAAAACAAAAGGCTAGCTTGTAAAAAATAAATAGATTGTTTAATTAAACAAACAAACAATCAACAAGACAGATAAAGGACTGTTAACACATTGGTTTATAACTATTTGTGCAATAACTCAGTTCTACTTTTTAATAACCTCACCCCCAAGAATTTCCTTATAAACTATTAGAATCTTGAAAATTCACCTACATTTCCTGGAACTAAATCTACAGATATGCCACAACTCTCCAGAATTCATTTTAATACTCCTTAGTTTTTCAGCTATTCTCCAAAATAAAATTGGATGGAATCCTTCATTAGAATTTTGGCTCAGCAACATTTTAATTCTTCTTTTAAGACCAAATAACGGCGGATGTAGCAGCTATCTAACTGCCTCCCCAGCTAACTATACTTACTGCTTTCTGACGCAAGGTTCCACAAGGACCACTGCTGCTTTTCCTCGAGCTTATTTCCCCGACACAAATTTCAGACTATGCCATGCAAAATGCAAATGGAGCATGAGTTAACAAACCAAACCAGCAACTTTAGCAACCTGTGTCCAAATGCAGAAAGACTTGGCTGACAGTGGCATGTAACATTCACACCACACAAGTTCCAGACGATGGCCATCTCAAAGAGACAATGTATTCATTTTCCCACAGAGGGAGTGCAACGAAGGTTACCAAACTTGTTCCTGGGATGATGGAACTGTCCTACGTAGAGAGATTGGGAAAATCACCTCACATTCTCTGCGGTTTTGAAGGATGAGAGGTGATCTTATTGAAACCCACAAAATACAAGGCATGGTGGCTCAGTGGTTAGCACTACTGCCTCACAGCGCCAGGGACCCAAGTTCGATTCTGCCCTCAGGCGACTGTCTGTGTGGAGCTTGCACGTTCTCCGTGTGTCTGCGTGGGTTTCCTCCGGGTGGTCCGGTTTCTTCCCACAGTCCAAAGATGTGCAGGTTAGGTGGATTGGCCATGCTAAATTGCCCGTAGTGCTCAGGGATGTGTAGATTAGATGGGTTATAGGGGGGTGGGTCTGGGTAGGATTCTCTGAGGATCGGTATGGGCTTGTTGGGCCGAAGGGCCCGTTTCCACACTGTAGAGATTCTATGATTCTATGAAAATATATAAAAAGGGATAGACAAAAGCAGATGCAGGTAAGATGTTTCTTCAAGACGTTGGAGTCTAGAACCAGGGCACACAATTTAAAACTAAGAGGTACACCAAGATGGGGAGAATTACTTTTAATCGAAGGTTGTGAACCTCTCTACCCCCAAGAGGGCTGTGGAAGCTCAGTCTTCGACTATGTTTAATGTAGAAGTAGATACATTTCTGATTACCACTGTGATAAAGGGTTATGGATCAGCCATGATCATGTCAAATAATGGAGCAAGGTCAGTGGGCTGAATAGCCGATTCTATGTTCTGAAAAGCTGGAAATTCTGCAAAAAGTAACTTACTTCCTGTCACCTCATGCCTGTTGACCATCTACAAAGCACACGTCAGGAGTGTGCTATAACACACCCTGCTTGCCTGGATGAGTGCAGGTCCAAGAACACTCAAATGCATGGTAGCAGCAGTGTGTACCATCTACATGATGCACTGCAACATTTCATCCAGCCTCTATTGACAGCACACCCTAAACCCACAAGCTCTACCACCTAAAAAGATAAAAGGCAACAGATGCATGATGGCAACACCATCTTCAAGATCCCCCCAAAATAACACACCACCTGGCCTGGGAACCACAGGTAGATCTCCTACAACACGACAGTTGTGTTCATGGGTGATCTCATGCTAAAGAAAAATTGCCATAGAAAACAGTTATACTGTACAGTAGAACGTTTGCATTATCCAAACAGTTGGGTCAAAGTAATGATATCTCTTATTAACACCATAAGCCAGCAATTGGTGGTGGTTTAACCTGAAGGTTACCATGCCTCGGGTGAGGAAAGAGATTGCAAACAGTCCTTCACATTAACCTCAGTCGGAGCAGGAATTGAACCTGTGCTGTTGGCATTGCTAAGCATCACAAACCAGCCAACCAGCCAACAAACTGACTTTGTGATACATTTTATTTTTGGAAATGATTTCTCCATTGCAAAGCCAATAAACAAACAGTGCGCAAGATTTCTTGGGCATGCAAACAGAGATACAGAATTGATTCATAGGAAGTTGATCCCTGATCTCCACTGCCTTCAATTTCAGAACACCGCTCTTTAAAGATACAGTATTGCTGTCTTGGGAGACAGAGTGCAATTCTCCACCATTCAAATTGGTTCCAAGCCACCAAATCACAGACAATTAAAAGAGCCATTTTGTCTGAAATAGGACCCTGCATTTTGCAAGCTGGTAATTTTCACAGCTGCTCATCCACATGGGGGCAGAAATAAAAGTCGATTTCTTGAAACACAGTCTAACCAAGCAAACTCTCGAGACATTCGAAGAAATTTCACTGGAGTAAGATCTCTTTGACAGTGCTGCTACTGATAATGTGTAGCAGGAAGCAGTAGAATTTCATGGCATGATTTAGGAATTGAAGAAGAATTAATTTTCTATTTTTGTGTAATGACACAAAATAGCAGCAAAACAAAAGCATGCAGTAACAAAGATTTGCCGGTTACTGGTTTCACCAGGTGATATCTAACCTGGCCAGAGTTTACTAGATCCATGAAAATCTACAGTGCTGTTGAAATTGGACATTGAAAGCTTAATGTCTACTTGCCAGTGCTCCAGTTTCAAAGTACAACAGCCAACTACAAGCTAAGGAATAGATACTTATTAAGCACCATTCACGGCCTCAGGGCATCACAAACGCACTTTATAACCAATTAAGTATTTTTGAAATGAAGGCAATGTTGCAGACTGAGGTCCCACAACTAGCACAAGCAGATAATATGCTGTTTTTTTAAAATGACAATTCAAACTTAAACACTAGCCAGGACAAGGAGATTTGAAATCAAGGACCCATTTAACCTCTCAGCCAAAAGGCAATATCTCTTGAAATGGAAGCACTCCCTCACCACTCAGTACTACACTAAAGTGCCAAACTGAATTATTTACTGAAATCTCATTATGCCAAGGCTGATGCTGACGAGCTGAGTACAGAGTAGTACATAACACTGTATTAGAAAATATGTACATCTGTCTCGCTGAATTGCAGTTCTTTGAACTTGTTTATCTGTTTTGCCCACACACACTGTTCTATACTCCCGGAATCAGAACGGAGACACGATGACCCACAATAAAATAGGAATCAATTTTGATGAAAACCGAAAGAACTGCGGATGCTGTAAATCACTGCCTGGGCTAACATTAAGCTATTCGGTTACAAAGAGTTTTAAGCATCCAACAGCATGTCAAGCTTCAAGTGGCTTGAACAAAAACAAAGTTGCTGGATAAGCTCAGCAGGTCTGTCAGCATCTGTGAAGGGAAAAACAGAGTTAACGTTTCAGGTCCGGTGACCCTTCCTCAGAACTGGAAGGGCATCTGGATAGACAAAAAGGAGTTGATAACAATCTGGCTAGGAGGGTGAATAGTTGTTAATGGGGACTGTTAGTGACTAACGATAGGGAGTGTGTAATGGCAGGCTGTGATAACAAGGCCTGGTGTATGGGATCGGGGCGAGGGCCTAAACTCTCTCATGTCCTAGTCCCCAACTCCACACACAAGGTCTTGTTATCACATAGCCTGCCATTGCACACTCCCTATTGTTAGTCATTAATAGCCCCCATTAATAACTATTCACCCTCCTAGCCAAATCGTTATCAACTCCTTTGTCTATCCAACTGCTCTTCTCTCTTCGGTCTCTATCCCATCATTTACTTCCTACCCCATTCCCTCCCTACTTTCTGCATATAAACTGCCATTTTCCCAGCTACCATCAGTCTGAGGAAGGGTCTCAGGACCCAAGACACTAACTCTGATTCTTTCTTCACAGATAGTACCAGACCTGCTGAGCTTCCAGCAGCGATTTTGATGAAATTGATTGTCCTGAAACATTAACTATTTCTCTCCACAGACACTGCCTGGCCAGCTAAATATTTCCAGTCCCTCTCATTTCAGATTTCTTGTTAACTATTTACAATAAGCACAAACAACTTTCTCAACTATACCGTAACAATAAACAAAGATGGGAAACTTGAATTGCAATTTTTTTTTTTAAAAAAAGTAAGCCTCTGCCCCAATATTGCTGAGAATTTATCGTTAGTTATAGTTTAAAATATACAATCCTTTATTCACACGCATTTTTTTCTTCTTTTAGTTCAGGAGCTGAGAATGCTCACTCATTAAATAGATCTTAAACTGAAGCTCTTAAAAGGGTTCATGTGCCCTGAAAATAAATTTTTTGACTAGAGGCAAACAGCAGTAGTCCAAAAACACAATCAACCCAATGCATCTTGCAACCTGCACTAATAACTATTTGTAAATAGCACATTAAAAGATAACTAAGAGTTATTAACTCTAACTGAGTTATATTTATAGGTGCAAAAACAAAGTTGCTGGAAAAGCTCAGCAGGTCTGGCAGCACCTGTGAATAAAAAAAATCAGAATTAATGTTTCGGGTTCTGAGGAAGGGTCACCGGACCCGAAACGTTAACTCTGATGTTTTTCTTTAGAGATGCTGCTTGACCTGTTCAGCTTTTCCAGCAACTTTGTTTTTGCTCCTGATTTAAAGCATTCACAGTTCTTTCGGTTTATATTTATAGGTGTCTTTGTTAAATGGCCAAGAATGCAGGATTGAACAACTGAACACTCCCAGCATTGCTACAAATACATAAACCCATCAGAAATCTCAACAAAAGTTCAGGCCCTATTTAAACACAGCATCCTAACATTGGACAATAAATTTCAGGAAAATTATTCAGACATTGGCAGAAGCACAGTATACATTCACACAAATTGCACAGGGTTTAAAGGTTTAAATTGTGAGTACACAATTGGCATTTATTTCCTTAATTAGATCACTTATCAACTATACAAGATACTTAAAATTATAAACAATTCAATAGGATGAATACAAATAAAAGCTACATTCTCTTGCAGTGATGTCCAGAATAAGAGAGCATTATTTTAAAATTAGAATCAGTCATTCAAGTGTGAAATCAGGAAATATTTCTTCATAGAACAAGGAGCCAAAATCTGCAATTCTTTCCCAAAAGGCTGTGAATGCTGAGTCAACAGAAATTTTCACTAAAAAGAATGATTTTCTTTTTGAGAAGGGTAAAAGTTATGAAGCCATGATGGTCAGATGAAGCTGAGGTAAAAATGAGCCTTGATCTAAATAAATAGCAAAATAGGGTCCAGTAGATTGTATATATGGGGAATAGGCCATTTATCTTTGTTAAATTAGTGTCAAAATAGTGAAACTACGTAAAATTATACTGCAAGCCGTTTTCTTTCTCCCTTCCAGCCATTAGTAAGTACACTGTGTGCTTTAACTGTTTGGCACAAACCCACAGTCCATATCTGGTTGCCATACCAACAAACAATCAGACAACTCAGCACTGTAACACTGAGAAACTTAGGATGTATGCACAATCCAAATTTTGTGAATACGACAGGACATTTTGCAACCTCCAATCAATACTACCATATCCCAAATGCAAATTGTTAGAAACATACAACATCTATATACAATCTAGCTGCCCACATTTCAGAACCTGATGCCAAAATAAGATTCTTAATCTAAATAGGGAAGAGGCTGCTGAACACTTTTCTCTAAACAACTAAATAGTAAATGCAAACCTCTCCATCAAAAGTGTAAGACATGGCTCAGTTGCACTCTCGTCATGGGAAATGCAAGGTCCCCTATTCAAATCCCACTCCAGGAACTTAGCACTAAAATCAAAGGTGACCCTCCAGGGCAGTCCTGAAGGAATGGTAAATTTAGAAGGTGCTGTCTTTCAAGCAAGATATTAGATATATTTTTTAAAATATGTTATAATCCTGTACAGCCAAATTCCTGCTGTTTACCATTTGATGTATAATTGCATTGAACCTTGTGTTACATCCTGACAGTATTGAACACAGAATTTGACCCCTGTCCAAGGCAGTTTGCTGATCCCAATCCCATGGGCTATGGTTTACTACTGTGAGTACTAATATTGTCATCTTAATGTCTTTTAGGTGGTCAGTTGTACACTGAGCTGCATCAATAAATATCATGAATTCTTAAAATAAAACATTAAACAGAGGACCCATTGGCCTAAAAACCTCAAGGCACTATTTTGAAGAAAAGCAAGGAAATTATCCCCAACATCTCAGTCAGTCAGTATTTATATTCAAGTACTGCAATGGAAAGACACCACAAAAAATAAAGATTCTGGTCTTTATCATACAGCTGTTTGTGGGAGATTGCAATTGAGATGTGATGCTTCTTGGATGACAATAGTAACTAATACTTCAAAAAGTACTTAATTGACTGTAAAGTGTTATGGGATAACCTATGGTCGTCAATAACGATATATGCTTTTACCTTTGAAAATGCACGTAACACTGCCTCACTGTTCGGTTATCAGTTACACTTAGCAACATGAACTGTTGAGTTCATCTTGCTGTGGAAGTAAGTACATACCTATCCTTCTAGGAACAGCTATTAACTTTACCGTTTCTATTCTGAATAGGGGCTCAATGAAGAATTGTGTCAGGTGGTAAATAACAATTCCAGGAGAGAATTTGAGAACAGTGTTCCCATTTAATCAAAAGGGTGAAGGCATGGGAAGTAATAGCCATGCTAAATTGATCTTCAAGCTAACAAAAATACATTTGCTTAAAATCTGCATTCGATCTACATTGTGATGACCCTACAAACAAGAATCTCATCAATATTCAGTTAGGCTAGTCATCTGAGCATGGCAAAGGACAACTAACACCTACACAACCAAAACCCCAAGATAAATAACCAAGTTATTGAGGATAGGGTGGGGTGAGATGGGCAAATGATTTAAAATAAATAGCTGACTTAAACATTTGAGAAAGATATGGGCCATAAAAATGCCATCAACTGTGTGTGTATGTATGTGTGTGTACATACGTACATATTATTTTGATATATAGATATATATATATATATATAATCTGATTGTGTATAAGATAGCTAGAATATTTACAAGAGTGAATAAGTACAGACAGATTAGCTAGAAAGAAGCCAATGAGACAGGCACACAGGGGAAGCAGGGCACTGTCAATAAAACAAATACTCAGAGGGAGGACTTGCAAAGGGTGACAAGACACATGAGCTTGTGTGACAGAACTGCAAAATAAATGAATTGCAGAGTGACAAAGGCATGCATGTGATATTCTGCAAATAATTTCAAATTTGCAGAAGACAGAAGCAAAACTGAACCACGAAACAAGATGTGTCTAAAGCTAAATGTGAAGCTTTATCCGATCTGTGACCGAGTAGATTGATAAACATTATAATCAACTTTTGCTGGTTTTGGAAAACTTATCCTATTAGAGAAATTAATTTCTGTGTTTTAAAATGAAATCACGAAAAAACATGCTGTGCTTATTAACAATGAAGGGTATTAGAAAGAAACTAAAACAACATCCATTTAGTTACACTGGCAAATTGGTAGATCACCAAAAAAGGGATAATAAACAGATCAAGTTTACCAAGTTTACATCACTGAATGACCACACATCCTGGTTCTAGATTTAAAAATAGATTCTGCATTTTAACAATTACAATAGACCTGCACTAAAGTTAATGCCATGCAGATGTGCTGTACACCATCTCACAAAACACCTACTGTGGAAATTAGCTAACAGGGTAGTAACTTTTCCAAACCATATTAAAGATCTACTAATAAAATTCCAATTTTATTTTAAGTCAAGTAGTTAAGAACATAAAAAATGGTCAGCACTAGGAATCCCAAACTCAACTTGCTCTATCAAAAACTAAGACCAACGAAGTACCTTATTAAAGTTGTACCATAGACTTTGTCACAATCTAATGCTATATCACAATAGAACACTCTTCTTAACTTTTTCAGCAGCATTATGATAATAGGAAAACAATGCTAAGTAAATGACACAAGATGAAATTCAAAAGAATGGAAAGTCAAAACCTATTACGAAATCAGCTCATGCCACGTTACATCAGAGGCATCAGCACCACTGCTCAGCATTAATACACTTATATCAGAATACAGTTCCCACTTCATTTGAGTGTTTTGAATGCCAAAAACATCAGTGCTGCCTTTATTACTTTATTTAAAAAATGATAAAAGCATCTCATGATTATTTTATATTTAATAACTGCAGATATGGATTCTTCAAATGCCATTTCAATATCTAGCTCTCAGAAACTTGAAACGTCCACAATATACAAAAGGTTCACTTTATAAAGGACAACGTACTGAACAGCAACCACCATCTGTACTGGAGAATTCCTTGCAAAAAAGTAGCAACGAGAACAATTGCTAGCAGCAATTGATAATTCTATTATACTTCAAAAATATCTCAATTAAAGTCCTGCACTTGCTCTTCAATCCACTTTCATATCAAAGATAAATCTTCACCAGAATTATTAAATATTGATCATTTTCTTGCTCTAAACAATAAGTAAAATCTAGGAAATTGGTTACTTAAGAGCAGATGCCATTAACGCCTGACTAATTTAACATGGAAGAGAGCAGCTTTTCCCTTACTTCTCATCATGTTAATCCCTGAGATTGTGTTTTAACTCAGGTCCTGCAGGGCACTATCACACTAAAACAAGAGAGCCATGTTATTCTGCAGGTTTAAAAATGCCGAGAATTTCTAATTACAATGAAGCATCTATATGTAACATTACTTTCCTAAACTTCACCAAAACAACTATACTGTCCGTCATAAAATAACTTCAATAATTTTTAAGACGGAAATATAATCTGTTAAAACTACTTCTTGTTGCCATTGAATAATTTAATAATTAAAATAAACATATAATTAGTAGTTTAGAATTAATTTGTTTAAAACATTGTATTTGGTTTCCAAAGGTTCATAAAGTTGCATAACATTAATCTTGATGAAGTCAGCGTAAATAATTGATTTAAAATATTTCAGTCCAAACGATATAAATGAATTATATACACTGATTACATTCTAGACACATTTAATTTTACTATGTTCGAACGACAAAATCGTTGCCTGCAGGATTTCAGAACAGAAAAGCCCTGCATGTTGTCAATAAATAAGAACTTCTGAGATAGAATCAGGCAGGCAGGTCCTTTTCACACAGTCATCATCACTCAAGACAAAAATGCTGGAGATCTCAGCGGATCAGGCAGCATCCGTGGAAAGAATGCAAGCTAACTGTTTGAGTCTAAATGACTCTTCATCTCTGCCTTCCCTAAAGGCAGGTTCTTGGCTTTGCATACCTTCCCTATTCCTGTGCCATTCTTTCCATTTGCCAGCAACTTCCCTTCATTCTTAAGCCAACCAATATGGGTTTTATTTCCCCTCCTTGCACTCCCCGCCACCCCAAAACATTCCCTCCATAATGTTTCATACAACTCAGTTTCCTCTTAAAACGTCTCCAATCCAGTTTATCTGATTTTTCCTAATTATGGTCAAAGTTCTTTCTTTACTTGCCACAACACTTTGTCATTGGTTATTTTTCCTGTAGCAAATTGCCTTTCCTCTCGCAAGGCTTGGATCTGTACAAAACAACACAATGAAATAAGTTCATTACAGGTAGTTTTTGCATTGTTTGTTCAGTTATCCATCTCTTTTCCCCAGTCATGGCCTTTCCCAATGCTATCCTTACTCTAATTTATTTTTGCATCTCCCATCTGCAGATATTACGCTGCCTAAATACTTGAATTCTTGAACCTGTTTTAGTTCTCTCCTCACACATAATAACGGCAATCAAATCCAACAGATCCAGTATAAGTCAGTTAAAAATAACATGGGTTACACAGTCTTATGTCATCCAAAATTTTGAATCATTAAAAATGTAATACTGGTCATATTTTAAAAGCAATATTATCACCACCATACCCAAAAGTGACAAATCAGGTCTTCAGGTACAGTCATTTTGCACCGTATATCTATACAGGTAAATGCTCAGTATTTTTCCACTTTTACTCAGTTACTGTTGAATTAATCTGAAATATGCCAAAACAGTTAGGCTCCACATGCTCCCTGCACACACAGGTCTTTTAGTTCAATTGGCAATGTGTAAAGTAGGGAAATAAGTCATCCTTTGTCACGATATCTCTTCTTCAGTACAAAAGTTCACATCTTTATGAAATGTTTAGCTGAACAACAACTGGCTTTTGTAAGTAGCTAGTAATATTAAAAATCTAAAACTGATCAATTAAAGGGAGTTGCCATCAAGTTTCTAAAAATAATCTTAAACCAAGATGCTCACTATCTTTCAAAAATAGATTACATATTGGAAGCTTGATGTTACCAAGTCAAAGTAATGCTTTGGATTGAACTAAAAAAGGGCATCGCTACACAAGCCAACAACAAAAAAAGAAGATTTGTGTTAGTTAATTAATTAACACATTTCCCAAGTTTGCAAAATCAAGAACTATCAAAATTTCAGCATTCTGTCAGTAAGCACATACTTAACGAGAATCCAACATTAAAATGTCATCTTGAAGAAATTAAGCATATTTTCCTTGTACAGTCTATCTTTTAGCAATTCAAAGTCTAAATTTTAATTGCTTCAGGAAAAGGGAAAGAAATTCAGCTATTTCCAAGTAAGGGGGGAAAAAAAAAAATCACTTGAAAACATCAATCTTGCTCAGTCTAAGCAGTCTAAATAAAAACAAAACTATATTCATTTACCAAACTTTATTGCAACTGATTATGAAATGCAAGTAAAGCTACCACAACAGCTAATCTTTCTTTTCAGAATCTGACTTGTTCCTTGAGTTATGCTAATATCATCATATTTATTCTTCCAAGTTCCAATAAGATGTAAAACAACAAAAACATGAAATCTCCAAGAACGTCCATATTAAAAATCAGACAAAGTTCAACATAGTTGAAAATGTAAAATAATAATGCAATTTTAAAGAATTTATCTGTGTACAGAGTCACAACTTCAAAATGTAGTTTGCTTCAACATTTGGAAACTTTTTACAAAACAGCAATGGTGGAGATGATTTAATTTACTTCAGTGCATACAGGTCATATTTTAAAACTTGTGTAATATTCCAGTTAGGGATTCTAGATCAAGTGGACACAGCCTTAAAATCAGAGCCAACTCATTCAAAAAAAGTTAGGAAATACTTCTTCACTAAAATAGGTGAAAAAGCAAAAATCAAACAGAAGCCAATTCAATTAATAGTTTTTAAATTTGAGGTTAATAGATTTTGTTAGTCAAGAAAGTTTTGGGGTTTGGAGCTAAATCATATAAATTGAGCCAAGATACATATCAAAGATCTTATTGAATGGGTTGAACGGTATACTCCTGCTCTTACATTCTACAATCACAACCACCTTAGCACTAACCGCATCACCAATAAACAGTCAAATCAGGTTTTAAGGATACAGAATTTTGGATTGCACAAGAAAAAGGCAGTGCCATACAAGTCAAAGTGGAAATTCAAACTGGCTAAATAAATTAACACACAAAATATATATAATGACTGTCAATAGGGACTGTACACCTGAAAAACCCCCAAAATCAATATGGGAGTTTTCTTCCTTTCACACGGTGTGTCTAATCAGCAAATCTACATTCAACAAGCAGGATTCACAAATCATGTAATATGCAACATTTGCAAAACAGTAACTAAAAGACACTTGGCTCAAGGTTTCAAGGCAAAAAAATGTCAAAGTAGCATAATAAAACATGGAAGCATTTTATCTAGACATTTAACCACAATAAACTACATTATAAACATTGTCATTTTAAAATTAAATATTTTTTTTAAATTACCAGGTAATTCTAAGAAGTAGTTTACATTTTGATAATCAATAAATTTGGAACTGTCCACATTAGCAGAACCAGTTTAACATGTCAATCTCCATTTTAACAGTTTTAATTTCAATTCTCTAATACTGTAACTAACTATTCTGCATAAGTTAATGTAACAGTAATTTTTGCTCACGTGTAGATCAAAGATGACAATTATTACTTTTTAATAATAGTTTGAGCCCATATGCTTCTGTCACTAAAATACAAGTACTATATTTACAAAGTGTGACACACAGGGATTTTTAGCTGCAGCTTTAAATCCATCCGATAGAACTTTAAAGTTCTGTTTCTGTACACATTCCTAACCGAGTTACACCTTACTTACAGAAGGATGTTAGTGCATTGGAAACAGTCAGAGAAAGTTTACTAGATTAATACCTGGAATGATCGAACTGCCTTCTGAGGAATGTCTAGACAGTTAGGCCCGTATCCTCAGGAGTTCAGACCAGTCAGAGGTGACATAATTGAAACATACAAGGTCCTGAGGGGACTTGTGCAGGTGGAGTTGAAAGCATGTTTCCTCTGGCAGGAGAATCTAGAAACCAGCAGTCAGTTTAAAAATAAGGTGGTGTCCACTTGAAACAGAGATGAGGAAGAATCTTTTCATAGAGGTTTGAGTTTTCAGAATTTCCTTCTTCAAGAGACAATGGATGCAGAATCTCTAAATATTTTTAAGGCAAACGTAATAGACTCTTGACTACCAAAAGGATGAAAGATTATCGGGGATATGCAGGTATGTAACCTTGATTGACAAATCCTTACAGTGTGGAAAGAGGCCTTTCAGGCTATCGAGCCTGTACCGCCACTCTGAAGAGCAACCCACCCAGATCCAGTCCTGCCAACTCCACATTTACAAAGGCTAACCCACCCAGCCTACACATCCCTGGACACTATGGGGCAATTTACCATGGCCAATCCATTTAACCAGCACAATTTTGGACTGTGGGAGGAAACTGCAGCACCCAGCAGAAAGCCAAGCAGATGTGGCGAGAACATGCCAATTCCACCCACACAGTCACCCAAGGCTGGAATCGAAGGCAGGTTCCTGGTACTGTGAGGCAACAGTGATAACCACTGAGCCACTATGTCACCCTTGACATTAAAATCAATTCAGCCATGATCTTACTGAATGGCAGAGCAGGTTTGAAGGGCTGAGTGACCTACTTTGGCTCCTTGTTCATATGTTCGTATAATTTCTTTCAACCAACAGAAGAAAGCACATGTTTACAACATTACCAAGAATAACAGAAAATGTAGCCAAGATTTAATTCAATCAAATACTACAGAATCATTGTTTGAATTTAAAATGCACTATCTTCTTGCTGTCAACAAAGTCAGGCTAAGATTAAAGATTGATACTTGCTTGATTGAACTACTAGATGAAAACTATTATTATGGTCATCCTCCCAAGTGTTACAGCACATTTGATTGAAAATAAGTTCTTTACTTAAATTGACATTTCTCTGTTCAAAATCTCTCCCAGTCTTATCTTCTTCTTAAACCATTGTCTGAAAAACCCTGGGTTCAACCACCATTTTGAAAATCTTTCCTTTAGGTTTTTCAGCTATGAACCTAAATACTAGTAGAACAATTATATCAATTTCATGACCAATTTTTGACTGAAAAACTTCAAACAGAAATCCTGTTCCATCTATAATATTAACTTTTAAAATATTCGCCAACTGTCAACAGACATTTCACTCTGAAGGATTTACTGCATGCATTTATAAAAGGTTAATAATGTTAGTAAGATTTTATAAGAAATACACTTCAATACTATTTTCCAAATGTAGTTTGATAAATAAAACTCCACTGATAAATATAGCTGATGTCCAGGACACTAACAATGAATCACCCAACTAAGATAATCTGCTGCAGACATCAATACAGGACAACAGGTAGATGTTTTTGAATAATTTGAGCCATCCTGATTTGTGTTGATCTACTATGCCTTACAGTTGTTGCAAAATGATTGCACTTCTCCAAGTTCAAAACTCAAACTTTCAAATATTTTCCAAACATAAAAATAACACCTACATAAAATAGTTGCAATTGTACAAACGTCGGTGCAGCCTACATCAATTCTGGCAATAAAAGTGAATAATTTGTGCATGTTTATCATTGACCTGGCTTTAAGTTGTCACACAAACCTATCACAGACCTAGATCTCATATACAGTTAAAGTTACAGGCAAATAGTAAAAAGTTAATATTTCTTAGTGCAAGTTAATCTATGAAGCTCATTTTTTCAATTAAGTAAGAACTAATATTTAATAGGCAAATTCAGTAAAGAAAACATGCTTCTTTTGACAAGCAGGATTATGGCTTTAACCTACAAATACACAAATCCCACAGCAGATTAAAACGCAAATTCAGACAGCACAAAATGTACCAACAAGTACATCCAAAATCACACTGAATAACTTAGTAACATTGCAATGTGCCCAAAGATAAATGGACGCAAGAATGGAAATGACAAAAAATACACTCCTACAGAGAAAAGGTACTGAAAAATACCACTGAATTACAGAGCAACTTTGTTCACTCAACCAAAGCAGAACTTCAGCAATGCTCCTTCAAGGCTTTTAAGCGAGCATCATTAATTACAAAATATATTTTAAACACTGAACCTTCATGATGTTACCAAAAGTTGGCAGCTTTCTAACACTCAGAGCATTTCTTGCCAACTACTGTGATGTTGGGAAATCATCTTGTTCACCAGAAGCTGCATGGGGAAGCATCTTCAGTCAAGATTTTTTTTGATAAAAAGGCAGAACATTTGTCAGACTAGCACCTGCACTTTTCTTAGAATTTTATCCATGGCCAATTAAACATCAACTGTGAAGGGATATTTCAACAAAAAAGGGGGAAATAACCACATATTTAAAACACCAAACTGAAAGATTCAGAAAGTAAAGCAGACTAAGGAGGCTTGAAGGATAGTTCAAAGGTTAAAAATAGCTTTGGTGGAATACAAGTCTGTTTTGCAAACAGTGCAGATTATTCCCCCCTTTTTAATACAACGGCAGCAACAACGTGACAATAAACCTTACCTTATCTGCGCACTGAAAGCTTCTAGTGATCAGGCAATGGATAAACTGGTACTGCCTGGGCTGTCAATAGCAAGTGGTAGCGACTGAACACTCATGAAAATTGAGATATGCAAAGCCCCCAGTGGTGCAGCTGTGGGTAGGGCTGTCTTGTCTCCTCTTTTCTTACCTCCAAAGCTTCCAGGGTGGTGAAACTGGCGATCGCAAATCCGTCGATGATGTCCTCTTCCTGGGAGCTCGATGCCCGTCTCTTGCGGCGAGGGGGGCGGCAGGAACGGGATGAAGCGGGGATCGCCGCCGTTTTGCCGGGGCTCGGGTTCTCGTCCCTCTCGGAACCCGAGGAAGGGCTGTGCGGCCGGGCATTGCGGCTCGCAGCCTCCCGTCTCCTCACTCTGTCCCTCTGAGACCGGGATCGCCTGCTCTGCTTCAGCCCACTACACCGTGGGCCCTCCATATTTCTCTCTCTCTCCCCTTCCCCCCCCCCAAAAAAAAATACTGAGGTAAAAGAAATTACCTCAGGACAAAAAAAACAGGAGGGGGAAAGAGGGAAGAAATTAAAAGAAATGATCAAATAGCAACCCCCCCCTCCCCAAACCAGCTTTTCCTTCTTCCTCACAAGAGAAAACAATGCAGGCCCGCAGCCAGCATGGAGACAACTGCCTCGGTGAAAACTTTGCTTACTGCAATGGAAATCCTCGAGTCAGCGGCTCCGGGACGCCTGTTTTTTTTATCATTCAGGACTTGCCAGCTTTCAGGCTTTCCAGCCCCAAAGACCTGCGCATTCCGGCCCAGAGCCGCCGCGCACGCGCCGTGAGGCCGCGCCGTGCGTTTTTTTCCACTCCCTACCTCCTGCGCCTGCGCGTTACAACCCCCCCCACAAAAAGCCTTACCACAAATACCCACCGCCCACCCCACTCCTCCCGCGCGCACCAACCGCCAGCGCTCGAGCGCCGGCCCCAAGCACTCGGAGCACTCACCGGGGAGGGGTCGAGGGTGGGAGCGGGAGGACACTGATCTGGCAGAGTGGGGATGTGAGAGGTGGGGAGGAGGGATCTGAGGGAAGGGCATCTGACAGAATTGGGGGGGGGCCGGGGTGGCGTTCAGATGGAGCGAGGGGAGGATGGAGCCGAGAGAGGGGAAGGGGATCTGACAGAAAGGTCTGAGGGAGGGGAGTTTGGACCTGATGAAGAGATGAGGGGTCATCTGAGAGTGTGGAGAGGAAGGTGATCTGAAGGTGGGAAGGAGGAGAGATGGGGATATGAGGAAGGGGTGGGAGATTTGAGGAATGAAGGGAGGGAATGGGATTTTAAAGAGGGGAGGGGGTTTCTGGGATCTGACGGTCTACTGTATCTGAGTGGGGTTCCAGGGTATCTGAGGGTGGGAAGGATCAGGGAAGGATGAGTGGAGGGGATATGAGGAAGAGGTGGGAGATTCAAGGAATGGAAGAAGAGATCTTAAAGGAGGGAAGGGGATCTGAAAGAGAGGAAGGGGCTTCTGGGATCTGAGTTGCTACTGGATCTGAGGGGGTTTCCATTGAGTTTTGAAAGAGGTGTGGGTTTCAGCTAGGGTCTGGAGATGAAGGTTTCAGGAGGGATCTGAGAGGGAAGTTCAGGAGAAATCTCAGGGGCCAGGGTACAATTGTACACTCCACATCCACCTCTTACTCCTCAACATCACCTTCCCTCTCCCCTCTGACCTCACCTGACTCCACCCTGATCCTCTCCAACACTTCTTCACTTTGCTGTCTGTGGGTGAAGCTGAGAGGCTGAAATGTGGGGATGAGGAGAGGGTCAGAGGTCGAGGGAGGGGTCAGGAAGAGGAGTGGAGTTTGAGGGTGAGGATCAGGTAGAGGAAGGTTGGCATCACAAAGTTGGGGATGGATGGGGTTGAGGAGAAGTGGGATTGGGTGAGGACAAAAGCTGAGCATGGGAAAGATATATTGGTAGTGGAAACAGGCTGGGGGAGGACAGCACTGAAGGTGGCAGTGATGTACTAACAGGGGAGGGTTTGAACGGGAAAAGCAAGTCAAAAGGGAGGAGATACAAAAATGAGTGAGAAGGAAGTTGAGTGTGAAGGGAGGTGTTGATTGACAGGGGGAGGCATATTGGAGGGGTTGAAAGAGAGGGAGTCAAGAGGGGGGTGGGGAGAAAAAGGGAGGCCAGCAGGTAGGAGATAAGGGGAATATGTAAACACACAAAGGCTATGTAATGATGGGCATGAAAAGTTTATGTACAGCTATTCTGGATTAAAAGAAAGTATTAATGCAAGATTAGAACAAGGTAATGTTCAGGTGTAATTCCCTCTACGGTTGAATAGTCTGTAGATATTCAACTGTCTGGGCTACTGAATACTCTTAAATAAAAACTGAAAGAACTGCAGATGCTGTAAATCAGGAACAAAAACAATGTTGCTGGAAAAGCTCAGCAGGTCTGGCAGCATCTGTGAAGGAAAAACTGAGTTAACGTTTCAGGTCCAGTGACCCTTCCTCAGAACTGATAGTGGCTGGGAAAATGCCAGTTTATATGCAGAGAAAAGGGAGGGGGATGGGCTAGGGAGTAAACGATAGGATAGAGCCTTAAGAAAGAGAAGAGCAGTTGGACAGACAAAGAGTTGATTAACGATCAGGCTGGAAGGGGGAATAGTTGTTAATGGGAGCTCTTAGTGACTAACAACAGGTGGTGTGTGATGGCAGGCTATGTGGTAACAAGGCCTGGTGTGTAAGGTACGGGACTGGGACAATGGGAGAGTTTAGGCCCTAAAATTATTGAACTCAATATTGAGTCCGGAGGGCTGTAGGGTCCCCAAGTGGAAAATGAGGTGTTGTTCTTCCAGCTTGCGTTGAGCTTCGCTGGAACACTGCAGCAAGCCAGAGACAGAGATGTTGGCCAGGGAACAGGGTGGTGTGTTAAAGTGGCAGGCAACAGGTAGTTTACGGGACAACAAGGTGCAGGGCTGGATGAACACAGCAGGCCAAGCAGCATCATAGGAGCAGAGAGGCTGACGTTTCGGGCCTAGACCCTTCATCAGAAAAGGGGGAGGGGAAGGGGGTTTTGAAATAAATAGGGAGAGAGTGGGAGGCGGATAGAAGAGGGATAGAGGAGAGGATAGGTGGAGAGGAAACAAACAGGTCGAAGAGGCGGGGATGGGGCCAGGAAAGGTGAGTGTAGGTAGGGAGTTAGGAAGGGGATAGGTCAGTCCAGGGAGGACGGACAGGTCAAGGGGGCGGGATGAGGTTGGTCGGTAGGAGATGGAGGTGCGGCTTGGGGTGGGAGGAGGGGATAGGTGGGAGGAAGAACAGGTTAGGGAGGCAGGGACGAGTTGGACTGGTTTTGGGATGCGGTGGGGGGAGGGGAGATTTTGAAACTTGTCTTTTTTGCGAGCAGACTACTCTTGAATACTTTGTAACGCGCATTCAGAATTCTGAATACTCTTGTCCACATCATACCTAAGTGAGTTGATATTTCCCCCCTTCAGTTTTACTCTTAAAAACAAAATGCTATGTGCGTGATCTGCTGACTTATGACATCTTATTAAAGGAAATCCCTGTTGCATTGAGGATTGTATTCTGATTACATCAATTTTTTCACGAAAGCTACGAATCACAACATGATAAATCTGTGACAGAGTCACGTCCACAGTACTTATTGTTAATTTGAGGGATTGATGCTCCTGTCCCCTGAATGTATTGCAAGTGCTGAGCACTTCTAAATCTTCCTAAATATTATAAGCAGAAACAACCTGCTAAATGTCATCCATTGTAAGTAACCATCAGTTATTTTGTTTTCTCTGTGTTTTGCTCCATGTCATTCTTAACAATAAACACAACTTCATGACTCTTAAATAAGTTTAGTATGCTGTTGACCATAAATATCTGTTTCATATTTTCAGGGTTGCCAGCCTGTATAAAAAAACTCTCTTTGAAAGAAAAGAGAATGGTAGATGGGTGAGCCATTGTGGGAAAGGAATGAGACCTAGACCAACCAAATAAATTAATTTTTGTGACAGAACTGGAATTTTTTCTCAAAGCAAACAGTTTGGTTATTCCAGCTTGCATTGAGCTTCGCTGGAACACTGCAGCAAGCCAGAGACAGAGATGTTGGCCAGGGAACAGGGTAGTGTGTTAAAGTGGCAGGCAGGTTCTGAGGAATACTCTGAGGTCACCGGACCCGAAACGTTAACTCTGTTTTCTCCTTCACAGATGCTGCCAGACCTGCTGAGCTTTTCCAGCAACTTTGTTTTTGTTTGGTTATTGTGTTGACTGCCCAACTGAAAATATCTTACTATTAACAAGAGTAATGGTCTAGACTGACCATCAGCCATATCTGGCCTAAAACCCTAACAATCCATCATACAAGGCGAAACCCGAAATAATTTTCTCCCTAAACCTCTTCCTTCTAAACCTCTCCCTTCTCCTTTAAGACAAACATTGAAATATACATCTTTGCCCAAACTTTTGGTCATCTTTCCTTGCAACTCCTTATGTGGCTTGATGTCAAATTGGGTTTGAATCTCCTGTGATGTGTCGTTGACATGATTTATCATAATAGAGAATGCAATATAAAGGTAAGGTTTAGTTTACTTGCTGGTTCCTCCTGTAAATGTTGATAGCCTGGAGTTGTAGAAACATAGAGGTAGGAGCAGGAGGAGGCTCTTCAAGCCTGCTCCACCATTCTTCATGATCATGGCTTATCGTTCAACTCAATAGTCTACTCCTGCTTTCTCCCTCCAACCTTTGTTCCCATTTGCCCCAAGTGCTATATCTAATCGTCCCTTGAATATATTCAATGTTTTGGTATCAACTACTTTTTATGGTAATGAATTCCACAGGCTCACCACTCTTTGGGTGAAGAAATATCTCCTCATCTCTGTCCTAAATGGTCTACCCCGAATCCTCAGACTGTGACTCCTGGTTCTAGACACACCCACCAGTGGGAATATCCTCCCTGCATCCATCCTGTCTAATCCTGTTAGAATTTTATAAGTCTCCATAAGGTCACCCCTCATTTGTCTGAACTCCAGCAAAAACAATCCTAACCTAGTCAATCTTTCCTCATACATCAGTCCTGAAAAGATCTCACTTGTCCAAGTCTGAAATCACACCAATACTTTCTGTTAGTATCTACCACTTTGGATGTATGGAAGTTACAATGTTAATACTTTCTGTGGCGCACAAAGCTCCAGTTAATGTACTCAAGCAGTGCTCATAGAAACATTAAACTTGCTTGAAGAAGTTATCCTCCTCCCTCCGCAGACACCTCAGTGGATCTCTATTTCTGAGCTCCCTTCCCCCTCCCCCATTTCTGAAGAAGGGTCCTGACCCAAAACGTCAACTTTCCTGCACCTCTGATGCTGCCCGGCCTGCTGTGTTCCTCCAGCTCCACACTGTGTTATCTCTGACTCCAGCATCAGCAGTTCTCACTATCTCTAAACTTGGAAACCTTTGACTTTTACAAGATTTGGAAGCAATGGAAGTTACAAAATATTAAGAACAATTAGCTTAGTCTTATTTTACTACATTCAAAGTGTGGACGTACATTTCAGAAAATGTGAATTCAAATCTCAACATAGCAGTTAAGAATTTCAACTCACTTCAAAAAAAAACTTGGACTAAAATGCTGGTATTAGCAAAAGTGACCACAAAGCTGTCAGATTGGGGTAAAATCTCAACAGCTTCACAAATGTTCTTCAGAGAAGGAAGTCTGCTGACATTATGGTTTACATGTGACTTTACATGTTCACTCATCAACATGGTTAATTCTACTGTCTACCAGCAAATCAACTGTGACAACTGACAATGGGCAAATGTAACATCCCTAGTAATAAAAAAAAATACAAATATATGAAAATAATGGTCCTGTCCCAATGTGATGCATCATGATGCAGATATTGCCTATTCACCTGAGAATCGCCTTAGAGGGATGGTTTAAAAAAACATAGGAATTTAAGAGAAATAATTCAAAAACTCTACTCTGATAGATGATCAAAATTAGTCCAGGAAACCACATTTATTCTGATTAATTTTAAGGTACTCATCTCTATACAATGCAATTTCTACCCAAGCTAGAAACAAGTCCCTCTCTCTCTTATATACAGTGATTTAACATACACCACACAAGATGCTATCCTGTTCCACCTATCTAAAATTCTCCAGGAAAAGAAAAAGTACATCAACTCCACAGCAGGACCTAGCATGTCAAAGGTGAATTGGGTGGGGCATTGAAATTTTGCTGCAGTGGTGACTTTGAAAACTAATACACTTTAAGGCTGCACCACCATACAAGGATTACATTTCCTTAATAAAAAAGCAAACTACCTCTCATATTCTGTGATGATTATCTTGACTTTCCGATTGCTTATCTGTTGTAACTTGTTGCATTGGATAAGTATCACCAGTGTTCAATTGTGAAGCTTAACATTACGTCAAAGAAACAGATAAATGACTCGAAGCATTGTTTCTACAATTGAGTTGTAAAATATTAAGAACTATTGGTTTAACCAGCCTCCTTATTGTACAGCCTGTACTATGATTTATGAAAGCACATCCAGTAAAACCACAGTCAACCGTGCAAGACTAAATCACAGTGAGCAGGGAATGAATGTAAAAGAACACAAACTAAATATTAACAAATGTAATGATGTTTGGAGGTTATTTTATAAATCATCACATTTGATGAAAAAAGCCAATTGCAATTTCTGTTGCATCTTGCAGTTGCTAGCCCTGCTATTGAAATAAATGTTTAACAGTACATTGGTAGAACAGAAAATAAAGGGCATATGCATTTATATAATTACATAAAGTATTATTTTAAGCTTTCGACGGTTAACAGTAAAAGCACAGAAATAACCAGCCTATAATCTTTATTTAAAAAGGATATTTAGAGATAATTGCACTCAATTTGTGCAAATTTATGAAAATGGGATGTTAAAATGGCAATGAAATCAATTACACGGAGACTAACCCATTGTGAATTCTGGACCTACATTACAGTCAACTTCTTTGTTTTTAAATTATAGGTAGCTTTAGCTTTAAGTCATTCTAGTAAACATCCAAATAATGACAGTACATCCTTTAGGGAAAATGTTATTGTAACAAAAATCCATTTTTAGACACTCAAAAGGTATACTTTAGAAAAGGCAAAGCTGATTTGTTAATACATTGTATGTGGAGGGGTTTGGGAAAAGTGCATCTTTTAAAATGAACCTTAATTCAGACAATGTGGTAGTGGTAAATCAAATGATTTCAATTGTTTTTGACATCCTTGGGTCAGGAGGTTATTTCTGAAAACTGACTAGACAATCTTAATTTTGTGTTTAGACCATATTTTGAAAAAGAATCAAAAGCCAAATCACTCAAAACCAATATGGGAAGTGCCTCCTGTTTACAGATAACGAATAAGTATTTTCTCTTTAGAAAAGGGTAGTACAATGAAAAATGGGCAGAGGTAGATTCAGTAGGATGGGATCACTGAGGACTAGCAACTATTAAATACTGTAGTTGGATATTCTTCACATGAGTTTGATGGTTAAGGGGTGACCCAATTGGGCTGTGTCAAGATAAGCAGCCATTCCTCCTTTAATTTGATACTAATATGACATTTAAGACAAATCACTCAAATAATAAAAGGAAGGTTAGAAAAATAGATGATCACAATGTTGAACTCTACATGAATCATTGCTGAAGAAATCTTTAAAAATAGCTATTTGTTTGAAAAAGAAGAATATTAAAGTGTTAGTAATGAGCAAGAAAATGGGAGAAAGGCTAATTGACATCTGTTAAGAAGCACTGGCACAGCTTCGATGGGCTGAAATTCTTGTTAACATCTGCGATCCTACCAGAGATCTATTTGAAAATTATACCTCAGCCATTCCCAACATACCCAAGCAGTTACCCATTGAGAGTCCACACCTTTAATATTAATCATTTTGAACATTGTTGTCTTGCTTTTACCTCGCCTCACTTTGCAATAGTCTATCGTATTTTATTAAGCATTTTAAAAAATAGGCTAGGTTCTGGCAACAACCCTTTTGGGGAAGCTATAACTAAGTGTTTTCATTTTTATTTGTACCAGATGATAATAATGTTGATAGCATCCAATGCTGTATCAGCACATTTTCATTTTCAAAGTATGATTCAGCAGATTTTCAACAGGTAATTATGTAATCTGCACACTTTAAAGGTGATTTTGTTGAATTCCCTTTTAGAAGTACAATACATTTAATAATCCAAAATGTATTTTTGTACAGGGAGTTAGGGCTACTTTATCAGATTTTTTAAACCAGAAACAGCTGTAGAAAGCATGTGCAGTGAAACACAAAGCAAGTGTCTTTTATAAGGCTTGTCATTTTACAATGAAATTAGCCACAGTTTTTTTTTAATTCTTTTAGATTTATTTGCAGATATTTACATACTTCAGCAAGTATCAAGAAAATGGTATAAGCTTGATTTTCTCTGTAATTCGAGCAACTTTAAATTCAAATTAGTGGTGCTTGATTTCATTATGAAAAGTCACTGTCATCTTTCCCCACTAGTTCACAAAAAAAGGGAAAAGACAGTTTATGTGTTTGAGAAGCTTAAGCTATGTCTTTCTATTGTTGGCACACCTAATACCTACAAATCATTAAGCTCTGCGTTCATCTGCACTATAGAGAAAGTACAACAATCTCTGCAGTTTAAAATTCTCATCTACACTCATGGTATCTTGCTTATCATTTTTGATAATCCTCTGCTGAAATCAGGAGAAGTAAAAATGTTCTTTAATTGTTGCTCTCTTCCTCACCTCCAACTCTTTGAATCAGACTATGAAATCACTCTCCAGGTGTCAGCATACTTCTTATGTGCCCTGAAAAGCAGTTGAATCAGGAGCAGCACTGTGGATGAGCTTTATTTTGTCCACATTTTCCCAATAACCATGAATTAAAAGGTAATGGGCAGCAGTGGGAAATGGGTAAATGACACTGAAACCAATTGTAAAATAAAAAGTTGTGACCACAACTTGGATTTTGCCAACAATCAAACTCTTGAAACACAAACACCAGGTGTCATTACAAGCTGAGGTTCTACCCAACCCTAGCGCTCCAAAGAATGGATCTGGCTCATTGCTGTGGAACACTCAAATTAGTTGGACTATATCACATCACCTGTGCCTAGAGGATAAGTTTGTACAGAAATCACCTTTGCCCATAGACCATAAGGCAATGTTCAGCACACAATTTGCTTTAGGCCTTACAGAAAATGGAGATGGTTGATTCAGTGGCATGGTTGTCTGAGCAGACTGTCAAAGTCATTTGGTAGAATACCTCATCACTAGAACTTCCAAACAAGCACTAAAGTGGAGCTTGGCTGGTGATGAGAACGGCACCGATCACCAGATTGTTCACAGACCCCCAGACGTTCTGTGCCACTGTACACTGCCTACAAGATGATTGCAGCGGTGATGAGATCATCACCTATTTGCTTCTGGAATGTGTCTATGCAAAGAAGTTCTGGAGAGAGAATCAGTGGCTTTTGTCAAGGCTCATCCCAAGCAACTCTGTGACATTGGACTATGTGTATTTTAAGGCTGTTGCTGGGGAAACACTCTGAGACAAACCTCAGTTGGTATATGACCAATAGTACGGTCAAAGAGAAACATTTTAAGCTGGTTTCCAAAATCAGCAAATGAAGTGGCTAGATGGTGAGGCCACCACTATACTAGTCTAGTATAGTGTATAGCCACTGTACAAGCAGTCACTAGTATTGAAACAGGACATAAGTAACTTACATTAGATCTGTGGTAGCTGTGCAATAGGACACAAGGCAACTCACTAAAATAAGGCTGGACAAAGCCATTAAGGGTGTGAAAAATTAAGACAAGAATTCTGATATCAATTTTCTGGGGCAAAATGAACAAGGACAGCTTCAAGAGTGCATAGAAGTGCTAAATCTTTCCAATGGACTGTCCTGGTCTGTATGCTTCAGTGACTGTTTTTTTTGAACTGAGGCAGAAGGGGAGCCATTTTGCCTGTTAATAAAATGCAGTAACCTTGAAAGCATATGTTTATTATTGCATCAGATTTCCCAAACCAAAACAATCACTGGCATGATAAAACTTGCATTACATGTACACACTTAAACTTATTACCTAAATATTCTGGAATCATTTTAACATACAAATTTTAGATTATAGCAGTTTGTGTAACTATAAGCAGAGGTTAGACTTATGCTCCCCATAGTATGGATGGTTAAGGAATAATCTAACTCACATATATCAGATGATTTAACACTTTGATAGGGTAGATGGAAAAAAGCTATTTCCTTTAGTGTGAAAATCCAGATCAACTGGACATAACCTTAAAATGACAGCCAGGCAATTCAGGGTTGATATCAGAAAGCACTTCACAAGATGTGGATGTAAATCTAGAATGCCATCCTCCAAAGAGAAATAGAAGCCGGGGGTTAACCAAAAATTTCAAAACGGAGGTTGATACATTTTTGTTCGGTAGCATGTTTTACTGCATCAGAACATCCTGAAATGGTTTACAGTCAGGCAAATTATTTTGAGGTGTAGTCACTGGCATTCAAAAGAAAGCTCTTATACACTAAGGTACCACAATCTGAAATGATAATCACTAACACACTGTTCTCTTTCTTCCAGGTCCTAGATTATAATCCAGAACCATTCTGAAATAAACAAATCAAACTTATTCCCTTTGATAATTGGAATGGTCCTGTATGAATTAAGACAGACTTGTTTCAATTTTGGCACAAGTTCACAACACATCTTGGCTACAATCAGCAATTTCACTCGGAGGCCATGGGATGGCTAGTACAGGAAGCACAGAGAAAGAGAGAAATCATATTGCTACAATAATTGGAATTTTAAACAAAGCCAAGTTTCTGTTAAACATATGCCATTGTGTTGCAACAGTATCAGTTGTTATTGGAAAAATGTCAACAGTATTCAGTAGGAGTACAAGAAGGACATGTGTTTTTTATTCATTTATGGAATGTGGGTGTCATTGGCTGGCTCAGCATTTATTGCCCATCCCTTGTTGCCCTTGGGAAGGGGGTGGTCAGATGCCTACTTGAACTGCTCCAGATCATTAGGTGTTGGAAGACTCACATACCTGTCAGGGAGGGAGTTGACCCAGTGACACTGAAGGAACAGTGATATATTTCTAAGCCAGGGTGGCAAATGGCTTGAAGGGAAACTCGCAGATGGGGGTGTTTCCAAGCATCCTGACCTAGTCCTTGTAGATGGTAGTGGTTGTGGGTTTGGAAAGTGCCATCTAAGGAGCCTTGCTTAATTTCTGAAGTGCGTCTTGTAGATGGTACGTACATACTGCTGACAATCTGTAATGGTGGAATAGGGAGTGAACATTTGCGGATAAAGTGCCAATCAAATGGACTGCTTTGTCCTGATGGTGTCAAACTTTTAAAGTTTTGTTGGAGTTGTATTCACCCAAGCAAATGGTGAGTATTCCATCACACTCCTGCCTTGTGTCTTGAGGATAATGGGCAGGTTTTGGGGAGTCGGGAGGTGAGTTCCTCGCTGCAAGGTTCCTAGTGTCTGATCTGCTCTTGTTACCACAGTATTTTTATGGCTAGAACAGTTCAATTTCTGGTCAATGTTAATTAGGATACTGATTGTGGGGAAGTCAGTGATGTTAATACTATTGAATGTCAAAATCATGGGCTGCTTTAGTATCTGAGGAATAGCAAATGCTGCTGAATATTTGGAAATCATCAGTGAACATCCCTATTTCTGACCTTATGATGGAGGGAAGGTCATTGATGAAGTAGCTGAAGATGGTTGGGCCAAGGTAACTAACCTAAGGCACTGTAGAGATGTCCTGGAGGTGAGATGATTGACTTTCAACAACCACAACCATTGTGCCAGGAATGACTTAAACCAGTGGAGAATTGTCCTCCTAATTCCCATTTTGTCCAGTTTTGCGAGGGCTCCTTGACGCCACATTTGGACAAATACAGCCTTGATGTCAAGGGCTGTCACTGTCAACCACCCCTGGAATTCTGAATTTGTTCAGGCTTGAACCAAGGCTGTAATGAGATCAGGAGCTGAGTGACTCTGATGGAAACCCACACTGAACATCATTGAGCAGGTTACTGCTAAGCGAGTGCTATATGATAGCCCTGTGAATGACATCTTCTGTTATTTTATGGATGGTCGAGAGTGGACTGATGAGATATTAATTAAGGGATTTTTCCCTTTTTTTATGTGGTATAGGACATAACTAGGCAATTCTCCACATTATTGTGTACATGCCAGTGTTGTAGTTGTATTGGTACAGCTTGGTTAGGGGTATAGCAAGTTCTGGAGCTCAAGTCTTCTCTACTATTGCTGGAATGTTGACAGGGCTCACAGCCATTGCAGTATCCAGTGTTTCCATCAGTTTCTTAATATCATTGGAGTGGGTTGGCTGAAGAGTGCCATCTGTGATGCTAGGGATTCCTAGAGAAGGCTGAGATGGATCATCCACGAGGGACTTCTGGCTGAAGATTGTCGCAAATAGAGTCATAGAGTAATACAGCATGGGAATAGGCCCTTTGGCCCAAACTGGTCTGTGCTGACCATGGTGCCCACTCAGCTAGTTCCAACTGCCTGCATTTGGTCCATATCCCTCTAAACCCTTCTTATCCATGTACCTATCTAAATGTTTTTTGAATGTTGCTATTGTACTTGCCTCAACCACTTTCTCTGGCAGCCCATTCCATACACGCACCACTCTCTGTGTGAAGAAGTTGCCCCTCAGGTCCTTCTTTAATCTTTCACCTCTCACCTTAAATCTATGCCCTCTTGTTTTCAATTCCCCATCCCTGGGAAAAAGACTATATGCTTCGTCTTGTCTGTGCCCCTCATGATTTGATACACCTCATTCTCCTACATTCCAAGGAATAAAGTCCGATACTGTCCAACCTCTCCCTATAACTCAGGCCTACGAGTCCTGGCAACATCCTCGTAAATCTTCTTCGAACACTTTCCAGTTTAACTATGTCTTTCCCACAACAGGGTGACCAAAACTGTACACAATACTCCAAGCGCAGCCTCACCACCGACTTATACAACGATAACATAACATCCCAACTCCTATACTCAATGCCTTGACCAATGAAGGACAGCATGCTAAATGCCTTCTTCACCAACCTGTCCGCCTGTGACACCACTTTATGTACTTGTCCTCCTAGGTCCTTCTGTTCCACAACACTCCTCAGGACTCTACCATTCACTGTATAAGTCCTACCTTGGTTGACTTTCCAAAGTGCAATACCTCACACTTATCTGTATTGAATTGGATTTTCCAATCCTCAGCCCATTTCCCCATCTAATCAAGATCCCTCTGTAATTTTTGATAACCTTTCCTATCAATGATACCTCCTAGTTTTGTATAATCTGCAAACTTACTAATTGTGCCTTGTACATTCACATCCTGATCATTTATGTAAATAACAAATAACAGAAAATGTTTTAGCCTTATCTCTTGCACTGATATGCTGGGCTCCCCCATCATTGAGGATGGGGATGTTTGTGGATCCTCCTCCTTGTCCAGTGAGTTGTTTAATTATCCACCACCATTCATGACTAGATGTGGTAGAACTGCAGAGCTTAGAGCTGATTCGTTGGTTGTGGAACCAGTGACTATCACTTGCTGTTTATGTTGTTTGCCATGTAAGTAGTCCTGTTTTGCAGCTTCACCAAGTTGACAACTCATTTTTATTTATTCCTGGTGCTGCTCATGCATGCGCTTTTGCACTCTCCATTGTACAGGGGGGATTGATTCCCTGTTCTGAAGAAGAGTTATTGGACTCGAAACATTATCTCTGTCTCTCCTTCTCTCTCTATGTCTCCACTGGTACTGCCAGACCTGCTGAGTATTTCCATCAATGTTGGTTTTTGTTTCTGAACCTGTGACCTGATGGTAATGGTAGAGTGGGGGATATACCAGGCAGCTCTGATGCTGCTAATGTCCACCAATACTTCATAGATGCCCAGTTTTGAGTTACTAGATCTGTTCATAGTTGTTCCCATTTAGATCGGTGATAGTGTCACACAACAAAATTGAGGCTATTCTCAATGTGAAGATGGGACTTCCTCTCCACAAAGATTATGCAGTGGTCACTCTTACTAAGACTGTCATCGATATATGCATCTACAGCAGGCAGATTAGTGAGGATGAGGTCAAATATGATTTTTCTTCTTGTTGGTTCCCTCACCAACTGCTGCAGACCCAGTCTATGTCCTTTAGGACTCAACCGGCTTGGGTAGTATTGGTGCTGCAGAGTCACTCTTGGCGATGGACACTCTTATATGAAGAACTTTACAGGACCATTCAAGCAACAAGTTTAGAATTGGAACTCTTAGTATTCAGAGCTGAAATTATGCATGTTAATTCATGTTAATTCTAACAATCTATGCAGGTTGTTTATATAAATCGTGTGCAACTTTAAACTTTAATAACTTTGGGTGTATGCATGATAACAGTAAACTGTAAACAGAGTATGAAAGCACAGTTCATAGTTTTAACAATATAGCTGAATCTCTGAACTTCAACATAAACATCATTTTGTGATACATCATTTAATCCAATTTCCCAGAAGTTCAATATTTTTTCAGCTGTCAACATTATCAATCAGTTTCAGCTTTGTTATGAATTATGCCTTTAACAGTTTATGCAAGACAAGAATACAAGTTTTTAAAACCAAAAAATGTAAAAAGTGCAACTGTAAAGTTTAGAGTTACACGAGAACTTCAAAATACCATATATAATTGATTATAAAGCTCAAAAGCTCTGCTAAAACATTCTTTCAAATTAGAAATAATTGTAAAATTGAAAGATGGCAAGGAGAAGACAGAACTGTAGGATGAACTCATGGGGAGGTTGAAATAGAAAAGCAGAGACCATGTTATTTGGATTTGTTGCAATGAGTTGAATGTACAATTATTGTTCCTTTCGGCTCAGAGTGAAAAAGGCAACAGTGATGGGTGTTGAAGTTACAGAGAACAGGGTAAGTTTGCCAGGGTTACTGTAAAGTCAATTGCAAAATACAGATGGGAAATTAAAATCTTTATATGATAATAATCTGCATATTGGAAGCTCATTCAATAATACAATGACTTTACCACAAACCACAGTATGACATTAAACGCCAATTAGTGGGAGGGGACAATCTCAGGGAGATTTAAAGAAATCTCCTCATACAAAAAGGTTAGTTACATTTTTTTCTAACTGACGTTTATGACAAGTAAATTGAAGTATGGTTTTCCCCCTGTGCAATGCAATGATTAATGACTATGCATTAGCATTGGGCAGTACCCTGTACAAGGCACATTTACACCAACATGACAATAATGAAGGTTCAGACATTTTATTGCCTTCAGGCTACCCTCTCACCATTCTCCTTCAGTTTCCTGGCTTTTAGGGTAGGGTATCATAGCCTTCGGTTTTAAAATTTGCAACAAGCTTGAATGTAATATTGCATTTCACTGCTTGACTTCAGGAGAAATCTCAAACAATGGAGCTTTTGGATAGGATTGAATGTTTCAGATGAGCAATTCTAACCTCAAGTTGAAGCATCATTTAGATAAATCCATACACTTTAACTTTTAATTTGGCTCCTTGATATCATCACACTTAGCAATTTCCTGCTGCTTCATGACGCAGTTTGCCTCTCTTCCTCTCTGACAACAGTCTGTGTCCAAACCAACCAGTGTCATATTTGTCACTGAGATGAGCTTATAACTACATATTCATGTCATCATGAAGACTGCCTATTTTCTCCTCTGTAACATCTCCAGATTTCACCCATTGCATCTCATCTGTTACTGAAACTCTAACTCTTGCCTTTGTTACTTCCAACTATTCCAACACACATCAGTTGATCTCCCACATTCTATCCTTCATAAACTTGAAACTTTGTTGCCTATGTCTCAATCACATCAAGTCCCCATCATCCATCACCCATCCCCTTTCTGATTTATACTGTCGCCTGGTTAAGTCATGCATACTTTCAAATTCTCATCTTTGTTTTCAAATCCCTCCATTCCCCTCCCCCCACCTTTCTTTGTAATCTCCAGCAGTCCCATAACTCTCCTAGCTGTAGTTATAATAGCAGATCTTACATAGGGCCTGCTAATGGGCAGTATAGTTAAAGAAGGCCTCAGCCATGTTAGGTGCTTAATTCTCCAGAATAATGTTATTGGCTGTTCATTACTGTAAACTTTATTGTTAATTGCATATTAATTTTATGTTTAACAACTTGTATTTATATAGCACCTTTAATTCAGTAAAACTTCCCAAGGCATTTCACAGGACTATTACTGAATCATTTAAGGAGATATTAGGTCAGATGACCAAATCTTGGTCAAAGTGGCACGTTTTAGGAAAGGAGGAGACAGAAGTAGAAAGTCAGAAAGGTGTAAGAAGGGAATTCCAGAGCTTAGCGCCTTAACAACAGCAGATGTTGCAAGCACCAATCATGGAGCAATTACAATTAAAGAATCAAGATTCCAGCGTTAGATGAGCACAGGTATCTTGAGAGTTGTGGGGTTAGAAGCAATATCAGAGCTAGAGAGAGGTAAAGGCAGGGAACAATTTTTTTAAAAGATGACAATTTTAAGATCATGTCATTGCTTGACTGGGTGACAATGTAGGCTAGCGAACACAGGGATGATAGATGAATAGAAATTTGTATGAGTTAAGAGACAGGCAACAGGATTTTGACTGATTTCAAGTTTAAGGAGAATAGAATGAGAACATATTGGGAACATGTTGAAACGATCAAGTCTCAAGATAACAAAAGCAAGATGAGGGTTCAGGAGCAGATGAAATGAGGAAGGGTGAAATTGGGTGATGTTACGGAGGTGAGAATAGGCAGTCTTAGTAATAAGTGGTTGGAAGCTTATCTCTGATTAAATACGACTCTAGGGTCATGAACAGATTCATGTGATCTCAAACTGTGATCAGAGAGAAAAAGAGAGAGAGATGGAATCAGTTCTTTGGGAATGGAGTTTGGAGCAGGTCTGCAACAATGGCTTCTGTTTTCATAATAATCAATGGGAGAAAATTTCTGCCCCTCTGGTACTGGATAATATAACAGTCTGATAATACTGGAGCAGTTGACAGAGATGGTGATGAGGTACCTGGATGTTGTCAATATACATGTAAAAATTAACAATGCGTTTTCAAATCATATTGTCAAAAGGCACCACGGGATAGGGGCCAAAGATGGATCCTTGGGTTTGGAAGTTCCAGTAACAACTTGTGTCACTATAAATAAAAGTTTAAAGGTGTATAAAACATGGATTATAATTTCATTTTTCACCTCACTATCTGAAGTGGAACACTAATTACTGGATTCTATAAAGTGGCTACAATGAATCTATGTATCTGAGATAGAGAATCAAGTGTGAGAGGATATAATTTTGAAATTTATACGTCAGATATTTGGCAGCGAAGCATTCACTTAAGCGTTCAGCAGTGAGGCACAAAAGATTGTAGAATTCCTTCCTTGAGAACGTTGTGGGTGTTTGGGAACATTTGAAGCTTTCAAGAATCAGTTTGATAGATTTTTGTTAAATGAACATGGAGCTAAGATGGCTGTGTTGAGCTGCAGATAGATCAGCCATGATCTAATTAAATGACACAGCAGGCTTGAGCAGCTGAACAGCCTTCTCCCAGACCTTTGCTTCTATTGTACTTCACCCAAATGGATATTAACATGTTAAGTTTACATACAACAATGGGCAAGCTATTTGACGAATGGGGATGTTACAACTTAGCTCAATCCCAGCATCTGACATCCAAATAGTCACACTTTCACGGATACATCTGATGGCAACAGGAACCCTGAGTGATCTTTTTCCTTCCTACCCAACAGACACTGAAGTAACCACTACGTTTGTGACCCAAAGCAACAGAAGCAAATACTGTAATGCTTCACTGGTGTTGCACAGCAAAAATTGGTTTATAGCCCATCACATT
Source organism: Rhincodon typus (assembly GCF_021869965.1). Taxonomy (NCBI): domain Eukaryota; kingdom Metazoa; phylum Chordata; class Chondrichthyes; order Orectolobiformes; family Rhincodontidae; genus Rhincodon; species Rhincodon typus. Next base: position 43,121,004 of record NC_063355.1, on the reverse strand, counting down.
TTTGAGTACTTTAAAGGAACACTTAACAAACAAGACTATTTTCCACTCAAAGCCAGTCATAATACTGTAATTCTGTGGATTTTTGTAATTCATTGCAGCAAATTTACAGAAAATCACTTGTGGAGCAGTTACGGTAATATTTTGAAAGTCCCAACGTCCTTATAATGCTGGCAGTATTAAAATTATTTCTAATTGAATGTTGAAAGTTTCACAACTTGCAACAAGTAATAATGAAATTCAAGATGTTTTCAGAGCAAGGAAAAATCAGTTGAATGTCAAAATATTTACCTCAGTGAGTAAACATTTACTCAGTCACACACACACACATCAATATTTTTGCCACAACTGACCAGTTTCTAAACAAATCACCCTACATTTTCTAAGCAGGAACTATTTTTCTGCACAAGGACAGAACCTGTCTATGTAAGAATTCAATATCACACGTGATTGTAGAGCTAAATGTATTGTAAATATTGCGTGTTGCTTGGAACTACAAACCTAATGAAACAAAACAGTAGAGTTGGAGATAAAATGATACTTACAAAACACTGTGTTCAGGTTTTCCCCACAGCACAATATAACCTACACGTATTTTATCTGAGATTTGACTCACCATTATGGCACTTTTTATTATCATTTATTAAGAAAATCCCAAGTAGCTGCTGGAAAGAATAATAAAAAAAACTGTGACTGCATTGACTGCTGCAAAGGTTCTGGATAAATAAACAAGTGAGTTAATATAAAATTATCCAAATGCCCATTCAATGTTTATCCTTCAACCAACATAATAAAGCAGATTTACCCAATAATTATCTATAACTGTTAGCAGGAGCTGGCTTGTAAATTAGTTGCCATGTTTCCAACCACAGTAGCTACACTTCAAGAAGTATTTCATTGGTTGCAAAATATTTTGGCAAATTCTGAGATTATGAAAGGCACTATAGAAATTGAACTTTTTAAAGAAAATGTGGTTTATGTATTTAATAACTTGCTTCTTGGGAACAGCCACTGGAATTTTGATTTGGTCAAAAATACCTTAGAATTACATAAAGGATCCTAATAGCCCAGCTGTTGAACAAACCAAAATCAATTTTTTCCAGGATTAGTTTATGTCAGCTTGCATAATGGTAGGGTTCAATTACATAGCTTAAGGAATTGTGTGGCACAGTGGTAGTGTCCCAACCTCTGGGCTAGGAGTTCCCGGTTCAGGTCACTCCGAAACAGGTTGATTGAATTTTTTAAAAAAAATTAAATAACTGCATAGATAATTTTTGCATATGTTTGGAAGTGTACATAATATCATGCAAACTTCTGCTCCAAACTGGACCACAACACTACAACCTCCACCCACTGCCTCCACTGGACAACAATAGGTTGGCTAACATATAATTGCCACATGAGTGGTGTAGCAGAGGATCTCTATTTAAATGTTTTTATGTTGTGCAAGAAGCTCCCTGCTTCAATTTTACGCTAACACTGGTTTTAGGAGTCATGATTTACCACTGGACCACTTTTAGACCATTTACAAGAGCCTATGTTTATGCTGGGCTGTTGATTTTAGCAAGATCTGACAGTTTTATTTAGATTACAATGTCTGTGAAAAGTTTATATTCAGAAACCCAGAAACATAAACCGTTTTGCATGTAATCTCTGATTAACATTATTTTTGATAACTGAATCCCCACACTGTTGCATTTTCTTACAGCCAAGGCAGACAACCGTTGTTAAGAAAAATCTTTTTGCATGAGCCATACTTAATTTGGAAGTGAAATTCAGAAGTTATCTTAATCCACAGTCTGAAAGAGTGTAATGTCAGAAACTAAAATGGAAAATCTCAATGCATCACTTAAAGGGAACGTGTTATATCCCAATTTCACTTTGTTAGATAAACTTTCAACTTAGTCTGCCAAATAGCTCTTGGAGTTGCCATCTGTCAATTACACTTGTAAAATGTGCTGTATATATTGAGCATTGGTTGAGATTTGGCCATAACATACCTCTCACAGGGTGAAACAGTTTACATACACCAATTTCACAATTCACAAATGAAGGATCACCATTTACAACTTATGCAGTTTACCTGCAGTCTTCCAGGAATTGTGACCCAGCTGATGTCAGCACCATCATGAAAGAAAATGTGTACAAAGGAAAGCAGCTGGATTCAAACTCAATAAACATTCCTAATTGTGCAATGTCCCTTCAAACTAATGCATGGGAATTAAAATTATCATCAGAGAAATTAAAATCTACAGGTGGCTCTTACATACACTCTGTCCAAGTATATGGGAAAGTAGGTAAAATAATTAGTCTTTCTGTGAGTGAGCAAAAAATTTTATTTTTGAATTCTTGTATCATAATCAAGTGGGCTCTGAATTTACGTTAACTAAGTATTTTAAAATGTGTTCTATTTTCTTGATTTCTTAATTCTCTTGCATCCAGTATTTAGCATTTAACCTCTTGTTCTTTGATCCATATATGAAATATCACACCTGACTGAACATTTCAACCACTATCTCACATTTCATATGATGTTGTTCAGTCCAGTTGCTTTGTCTACCCCTGATTATATGAAGTAAAAAGCAGAGGAATTTATATACAGCAGTACTTTCATGACATCAGGACATTCCAAAGTTGTTCTCTTCTGGAAGTCAGTGCCTTTGACAATTCCTCAATACTGCACTGAAGCATCAACTCAGAGTTTGTACTGATGTCCAGGAGAATATTTTATTTACACAGCATTCTCTATTATGCATTATATTGAGAAAACATAGCAGTTTACCCTTGATTGAAACAACTGGAAGCCGCCTACTCTGACCCAAGTGCTTCCAGAGATTCCATTACAGCTGAACAAGTGGTATGTCAGAAATTTAACAGTTGAATTGTGTCACTTTTAGTGGGAGTTACTTTAGTGAGTTGGTTCTTCTGTAGTCACTATACTGACTGCAGTGGGGTTGAATCTGAATATCTTGCTGTGCCATTATTAGACAGATAGACGTGGATAAAACAATTGATAAAAATAACCATTGCAATACTAGAAAAGCAGGTCAGAGGCTAGCAATACTGTGGTGAGTAACTCATCACCTGCCTTCCCAAAGCCTGTCCATTATCTAGAAGGCACAAGTCAGGAGTGTGATGGAATGCTCCCCACTTGCCTGGATGAGTGCAGCCCCAACAACACTCAAGAAGCCTGACACCATCCAGGACAAAGCAGCCCCCTGCTTGATTGGCACCACATCCACAAGCATTCACTCCCTCCACCACCGATGCTCAATAGCAACAGTGTGTACCATCTATAAGATGCACTGCAGAAATTCACCAAAGATCCTCAGACAGCACCTTCTAAAGACATGACCACTTCCATTTAGAAGGACAAGAGCAGCAGATACATGGGAACATCACCACATGCAAGATCCCCTCCAAGCCGCTCACCATCCTGACTTGGAAATATATCGCCATTCCTTCACTGTCACTGGGTCAAAATCCTGGAATTCCCTCCCTAATGGCATTGCAGGTCAATCCACAGCAGGTTGACTGCAGAGGTTCAAGAAGGCAGCTCACCACTACCTTCTCAAGGGCAACTAGGGATGGGCAATAAATGCTGGCTCAGTCAGCGATGCCCACATCCCACAAATGAATTTAAAAAATACAATCTGTCATTTGGGAAAACCAGAGCATCTGCTCCCATCCTCTGTTCCTCTTCAACATATATGGTAGGAGGATGAGGAGACAAAGAAAAAGGCCTGGAAGATCTCATAAAGAGGGTGAGATCAAGGTGAGAGGTGGGGACATAGGGGAAAGAGCTTGGATGTAATGTTGAGAGACATTTCTTCACATAGGAGGTGGTGATGGAGGTCTGGAGTTTTTTCCTCCACTACACACCTCACCCAGCCCCCTCTCCTCCCAGCCACTGCCCCCCTCCAAACACACACACTCACACACATACACTCACATGTAATCTTGATTAATAAAAAAAAGGTAATGTTGAAGTTCTACCCTATGACTTGCATTTATACAAGGTGGTTAACAGAGTAAATTTCTTATGATACTCCAAAGGAGCATTATCAGACAGAATTTGACACCCAGCCACAAGAGATATATTAGGCCAGGTGCCAAAAGTGTGGTCAAAGAGGAAGGTTTTTAAATATTTAATCCAACATTTCCACCAGGATTTATAGTGCAAAACATAACACTTCTTGTGCTACTTCACACTGCATTACTTGCCTGTTCAAACATCAAACTCCACAGTGGGGGAACAATCAAGAGAACTCATAGTGAGAAATTTCCTTTTCAATAAGTTTGTCTATTGTGCATTTCATCAGATCACTGTAAATCAATCTAAGATAGTAATGCTGACTTGAGTGTTCAGGGAGACAAAAGCAATTTAAATTTCATTATAGTTTACCTCATCTGCATGCCTGTACTTCAGTGAATGTTTTTAACAGTCATTATCAAAATCTCACTCATCCTGCTGTCACGGTAGCATAATTGACATTCTTCTGCATCAAGTTCAGCAAAATCTGTATAATTAATTCAGTGTAGTCAAACTTATGCAAGATTTGTCAGCACATTCGGGACTGATCCAGATTATGAAAATTGAGATCGCAAGTGTGAAACTTCTTCTAAATTTAGTGCAGTGCAGAAGAAAAGAATTTGCCAAAAGCAATTGGAAGGATGAGATTACCAAAAGTCAAGCATTTTACACATTGACCAAAGATCTATAGCAATTAAAGCAAAATACTGCAAGTGCTAGAAATCTGAAATAAAAACAGAAAGCATTGGAGAAACATATCAAGTATGGTTAAAGTCTGTGGAGAAAGACGAAGAATTAATGTTTCGGTCCAATCCAAAGATCATTTGTACTCAAAGAATTAACTTTGTTTCTCTCTCCACAGAGAGAGACGTGTTGAGTTTCTCCAGAACTTTCTGTTTTGGTCTGTAGGGATGTTGTCCAAAAGGAAAGTATGAGATCTGGAACAAACTCTTCTTCCGACCAAATTTATTTTGTTGTGCACAGAAGAAACTTAGGTTCTGTTTGAGATTTTTATTCAAGTACGCAAGCAATTGCTTTGTTTCTCTCAATTCTTCCTTCACTTTATGACTGAAGACAGGTAGAGAATTTGTTCACACATTTCTATTGATCATGCTTTAAATCTAGCCACTACTAAATACTTCGAAGTATCTTGTATTGACTTCCACGTCCTCTGTAGAGAAACATATTGCATTTGCTTTCTTCCTCATTGACACTATATCTACCAAGTCACTAGCCTATTATTAACATGCTTATACTTTACACGGGGTACCCATTCCCAATTATCATGTTTTTAGAATACTTGTCCATATTTCCCACTTTGAATTGATATGTCAACCTTTTTCATTTCATCTGTAACAAAAGCTGTCATGCTGTAATAGCCAGTCGGCCAAGGAAGATTTTAAGTCTATCTTCTAACACTGGCAGTACCTTAGCTCACCTATAACCCCTCACTCATAGACTAATAGAGTCATAGAGATATACAGCATAGAAACAGACCCTTCAGTCCAAACAATCTATGCTGACAATGTTCCCTAACTAAACTAATCCCACCAGCCTGCACTTACATATAGTTGAAACATGGCTATATGGTCCATTCATTCTGTCCACCATTCAATTAAATCATGGCTGATCTGAGTATCCTGCGTTTCCCTATAACCTTGCTAATTAAAAATTTATCTATCTCAGCCTTGAATATACTTGGTGACCCAGCCTCAAAAGCCCTTTGCTGTAAAGAATTCCAAAAATTCATGACCTTCTGAGAAGAAATTTCTTCTCATTTCTGTCTTAAATAGGTAACCCCTTATTTTAAGATTATGCCCTTTTGTCCTAGTCTCTCATACAAGAGGAAACAACTTCTCCATATCTATCTGGTGAAGCTCTTTAGGAATTATACTTGTTTCAACAAAGTTACTTCTCATTTATCTAAACTCCAATGAGTACAGGCCTAACCTACTCAATCTCTCATCATAAGGAAATTCCTCTGTGCCCAGGAGCAACCTAGTGAACCTTCTCTGGACTACATCCAATGCCAATACATATTTTCGTAGATGAGGGGCCCAAAACTGTTCATAGTATTTTAATTGTGGTCTGACTAGTGCCATGTATAATTTTAGCAAGGTTTTCCTATTTTTATACTCCATTCCCTTTGAAATAAAGGCACAATTTCCATTTGCCTTGCCTATTATCCACTGAACTTGTATGCAGGCCAGTATTTATTGCCTGTCCCTAGTTGCCTTCTTGAACTGCTGCAGTCCATGTGCTGTAGATGGACCCACAATACAGTTAGGAAGGGGGTTCCAGGATTTTGACCCAGCAACTGTTAAAGGAAGGATATTATTAAGCTAGCGAGAATTCATAAGCAAATTACCAGGATGTTGCTGGGGTAGTATGGAAGATTTGAGCGATAAAGAAAGGAACATAGGTGGTTGAGGGGTGACCTGATAGAGATTTATAAAATCATGAGGAGTACAGATAGGGTTAATGGTAGGTGTCTTTTCCCTAGGATTCAAGACTAGGGGGCATATTTTTAAGGTGAGAGGAGAGAGATTTAAAAAAAGACATGATGGGCAAATTTTTTACTCAGAGGGTGGTTCATGTGTGCAATGAACTTCCTGAGGAAGTGGTGGATGTGGGCACAGTTACAACGTTTAAAAAATACTTAGATAAGTGTGTGAATAGAAGAGGTTTGGAGGGATATGGGCCACGAGCAGGTAGATGGGATGGGACGAGTTTAGTTTGGGAACATGGTCGGCATGGATTGGTTTGAGTGAAGGGTCTGTTTCCGTGCTGTATAACTGTATGACTATGACAGTAAAAGAATGGCAATATCTGTTTTTGCCTTTGTTGTTTCTGGTCCCTACATCAATGCCACATTCTTTGTCTAGTTTCATTTCTTTCTTGAGACTTCATCATAATTGATACAACTGAGTGGCTTGCTAGCCTATTAGAGAGCAGTTGAGAGTCGATCACATCTGAAGTTACATGTAGGCCAGGCCAGGTGAAGAAGGCAGATTTCCTTCCCTGAAGAACATTAGTAAACCAGATGGGTTTTTCCAACAATCAACAATGGCTTCATGGTCATGAGTAGATTCTTAATTCAAATCAATGAATTAAAATTCCTCCATCTGTTGTAACGGGATTTGAAACCAGGACCCCAGAGCATTAGCTCAATTTCTGCATTAATAGCACAGCGGTAAAATCTCTTGGCCATTACTTCCCCAGAGAAGAAGGGTCCTTTATGGTAACCTCAACTGGTGTGAGAATTGAACCCATTCTATTAGCATTACTCTGCATGGCAAACCAGCCATCCAGTCAACTAAGCTAACCAACACCCGATTGTGATTTATGAAGAAGGACATCTAAATCCCTCTTTGTAACAATTTTCTGTAGTTTTTTGCCATTCAAATAATATTTGCCTCTTCTATTCTTCCTGCCAAAGTGCATAACATCACATTTTCCCATAGTATATTCTATCTGTCAAGTTTGTGCCCATTCACATCACCTGTCTATATACCTCTGAGAATCTGCAGGCTCTTTATGTCATCCTCACCAGTTACTTTCTCACTTACTTTTGTGTAATGTGCAAACATGGTGATAATACATTTATTTCCCTCATACAAATCATTAATATACATTGTAAATAATTCTGGCTGCAGCACTGATTCCATGGCACTCCAGCAGTCATAGGTTGTTATCTTGAAAATATCCCCTTTATCCCAACTCTGTTTTCTATTAGTTAGCCAATCCTCTGTCCATGCTAATATATTACCTTCAACACCATGGGCTCTTATTAAGTAGCCTGATGTGCAATACCTTGTCAGATACCTTTTAGAATTCAAATGTATTACATCTACTGGTTCCTCTTTATCTTGGTTGTTAACTCTGAAAGAATTCTAATAAAGTTGTTTGGTGTGATTTTCTCTTCATGAAGCCATGCTGATTCTGCTTGATCATATGTATTTCTAATTGCATTGGTATTAAGTCCTTTACAATAGACTCTAACACGTCTAATGACAACGTTAAGCTAACTGGCCTACAGTTATGATTTTTGTCTCCCTATATTGTTGAATGAGGGTATTATATTAACAGTTTTACAATTCTCCAGGATGTTTCCAAAAATCTGAAGATTCTTACAGGTGTAAGTGTCTAAGTGCAATCACTAATTCTGTAGCCACTTCCTTTAATATCCCAGAATGCAACCCATCAGGTCCAGGGTTACTTATCAGCATTTACTTCTATTAGATTAGTCATAGAGTCATACAGCACGGAAACAGACTCTTCAGTCCAACTCATCCATGCTGACGAGACATCAAAATCTGACCTAGCCCCATTTGCCAATGTAGCCCAAAGCCCTCTAAACCCTTCTTATTCATATACTCATCCAGATGCCTTTTAAATGTTGTAATTGTTCGAGCCTCCACCACTTCCTCTGTCAGCTCGATCCATACATACAATACCTTCTGTGTGAAAATGTTACCGTTCAGGCCTTTTTTAAATCTTTCCCCTCTCACCTTAAACCTATGCCCTCTAGTTTTGGACACCCCTACCCTGGGAAAAAGACCTTGGCTATTCATCTCATGATTCTATGTTTGAATTGAGCTTGAGTTGATTTATTGTTGTTACATGTACAGTGAAAAGTGTTGTTTTGCATGCTATACAGGCAGGTCATACCATATAAAGTGCATGAAAGTAGCAGAACAAAATGCAGAATACATAAACCTCGATAAGGTCACCCCTCAGCCTCCGAAACTCCAGGGAAAATAGCCCCAGCCTATTCAGCTTCTCCCTATAAGTCAAACCCTCCAGTCCTGGCCACATCCTTGTAAATCTTTTCTGAACCCTTTCAAGTTTCAAAACATCCTTCCTATAGGAGGGAGACCAGAATTGTACACAACATTCTACAAGTGGCCTCAACCATGTCCTGTTCAGCCATAACACGACTCAATTTTCTGACCAATGAAGGCAAGTGTGCCAAACATCTTCTTCACTATCCTATCTACCTGCAACTCTACTTTCAAGGAACTATGAACCTGCACCCCTAGGTCTCCTTGTTCGTCAACACTCGGGCAACTGTCTGTGTTGGAGTTTGCACATTCTCCCCGTGTCTGCATAGGTTTCTGGCAGATACTCCGGTTTCTTCCCACAGCCCAAAAATGTGCAGGTTAGGTTGATTGGCCATGCTAAATTGCCCATAGTGTCCAGGGGTGCGTAAGTTAGGTGAATTAGCCTTGCAAAATGCAGGGTTACAGGGAAAGGGTAGGGGTGTGGTCTGGATGGGATGCTCTTCAGAGGAACGGTGCGGACTTGTTGGGCCAATTGGTCTATTTCCACACTGTAGGGATTCTGTGAGATTATCCTCAAAGTTTATTTTCTCCCTCTTTTAGTATATTTTTGGTCAACTTTTGTTGCTTTTTCAAACTTTCCAATTGTCTGTCTTACCACTAATCTTTGCCACATTGTAGGTTTTATTTTCCAATTTGATACCACGTCAGTACAGTCTCTTCAAAACTGTATGCTTTATTCATTGAATTATTGACCTTAGTCAAACAAATTAATGTCCACAATCGCATCCAAAGTGCAGCTTCCTCTCAAATCAATGAAGTTCAAAAGGCTTCTTTTATGCTTTATTACAATGCAGGACAAAAGTGATTCAGTTTCAACTATGTCTCTAAAGACCTATTTATTGTACAGCATGACAAAGCTACAAGTTCAGACGGCCAATGCTGAATACATTTCCCCTCAAGCCTGATAAATAAGCAGACTATCCCAAGTCAGTACACATGCCTGAAAATCTCAAGATAATGAGTTAGCTATTTAGGAATGAGATGAAGAGAAATATCTTTACTCAAAGGGCTGTGAATCTTTGGAATGCTGTACCCTAGAGAGCTGTAGATATTCAGGAATTGAGTAGTCAATGAGTCAAGAGAAGTCAATAGATTTTTGGGTACTAAGGGATTTAAATATAAAAGCAGGCTCAAAGGTTCAAACTGTCTCTTCCAGTCCCTGTTCCTTATTTTCTTATAAAGTATTAAATTAGTGAACTCTGTGGATTTTATATATTGATTGTTAAAATCCACATGTTCATATTAATTTCACTAATTACCGTGATTTCAATCTCCTACATCACAGCATCAGAAAACATGGGGAAAATACAAACAAGGGGAAAATGCCTTTTGCTCTGTGTCAGGATCATACAGTTTTCACAGAACTGTTTTTAGGTCAGAACCTGCCCCGCAGTAATTGCAAATTCACATTTGTAGTTTTATTAACAATGTGGCATTGCTTCAGTTAAAATGGAGAGTACTAGACTGATCTTGTAATTTCCGTTGCCATAGGCACAAAGCCAACTTTGTCACTCATTACGAAAGAGATTTGTGAGGATCAATTTCCACTTTCTTTTATTAATGAAGAAAATACATTCAAGGATAAAACATTCTTGACTCCATCCCCTCCCCCTCACAAAGTGCCCAGAGCTCACTGCTGCTTGAAATTGTTCTGATTTAATCCACTTCTCTCTCTGCACAGATTTATTTTGGTCCTCACACAACTGGTTACAGAAAAGCAAATGCATCCTGAGCTAAAGCTGTCAACCTTGCTATTCCAAGTGATATCAGCAGAGACTGAAGAACGAGATTGAGACTCCACTCCATTTCACAGCAGATAAACCAACAAACCCATTGGAAGTCTGTTGCAGGCTCCCATGCAAAAGAAGGCTCGTGTCAAACACTTCCAATAAACACCTATGTACATAGAAGAGACAGTGAATTTACTTTTTATTCCACATGCATATATTTAAGTTTTAAACTGCTTGAATGCTGCTGACCCTGCAATAATCTTAAACTTTCTGCAAGATGACCAGAACAAGACTTACATTACTTAGTATATTGCATAAGCACATGATGTTTCAAAGAATCTTACAGCCAAATAAGTATCTTCTGATGTGTAGTCACAAATATATTGGAGGAAATGCAGCAATTTGCACTTCATAAACTCTCACAAGCAGCAACATCGTAATGACCAAACAAACTGTAATTTGCAATGTTGATGAAAAGACAATCATTAGCCAGGCCATGGGATAACTCCCCTGGCTTTTGCTTGAAGTGGTGCCATAGGATCTTTTACATCTACTTGAATGGTCCTTTGGTTTAACCTCTCATTTGAAAGGCAGCATCTGCAGTGAAACGTCAGTCTTGAATTTTGTGTTCAAGCACTGGAGTGGGAATAAACCCAGAAGTGTACCAAGTGAAAATGTTACGAAAATAACTCCACAGAGGCAGATATCCAATTACCAAGTCACCCTTTATTTAGACGTGCATAGTACTTGACTCTGGCCCGGCTTCCTCAGAGCCAGATCTCAGAGTGAACAGAACCTCTGTTTATATCTGTCACTAAGGGCTCCCTGAATGGGCCAGGTTATAGCCCCAGTCAGGGAACTCAAATTCTATGAGGTCCACCTGGTTTGCCTCATTACAATCACCAGATCCCTTTCCTTCTAAGTCCTGGGACGTAGGCCTGCTCTTTTTCTTGTAGCCACTCCTGGAGCGTTTTTGCACCAGGTCCGGTGCCTCCTAATCAACCTCGGATACCGGCAGTGTGTACTGAACTGTAGCGTGCCTCTTGCACCCAGAGCATCTCGGAAGAAATTCATCCTCTTCTTCAGGCAGTAAAAGCATCAAGGATGTGACATCCGCTGTGTCCATCTCAGACTCCGAGGTTCCTTCAACACTGGGTGAGGGGGGAGATTCTACGGATTCCAACAGCCTTTCCAGCTGCTCTGAAGGGCCGGGTATGTTTTGCTCCTGTTCCATTTGCGAGTTTGCAGCTTTCATGTGGTCCGCATGCTTGTTTAGGACTGCCTCACCTTATCGAACTTTGTAAGTCACAGGACCTGAAACTTTGTTTTCTAAAGTAAACTGTCTCTCTCGCTTAGAGGAGTCTTTCGTCTGGCATTGGTGTATCTGATGTCATTTAACCCTCCCCCTCCGCCAAGTCCAGGACAATCAGGTTTAACTTGGTGCAGATTCTTCTCCCAATTAGCAACTCTGCCAGAGTTGCATGTTGGGTGGCCCTATAATCAAATAGCAACCGGGACAGTTGATTTTGAGTGAAGCTGTAGGCTGTTTCTTTAAGCCTGCCTTCAAAGTTTGGACTGCTCTTTTCACCAGACCATTGGACGATGGACACTATGGAGCTGTCCTTATATGCTGAATATCATTCGACTTTAGGAAATATTTGAATTCCCTGTTGGTAAATGATGGCCCATTGTCTGTGACCAACACTTCTGGGAGCCAATGTAATGCAAAAGATGATCGCAGCTTTTCCATTGTCCTCCCCGTGTTTGACGAATGAACTCCACGCACGTCCAACCACTTTGAGTGGGCGCCCACAATGACTTGAAAACGTAGGGCCCATGAAAGGGCTGGCATGGTTGACATGTAACCGAATCCAGGGTTTACCCAGCCATTCCTACAAATGTGGGGGAGCTGCTGGCAGCAATTTTTGTTCTTGTTGGCACTCTAGACATTGCCCCACCAACACAGCTATGTCTGCATCCAATCCTGGTCACCAGACATAATTTCTCATCAACACCTTCATTTGGGAAACTCCTGGATGACTCTGGTGGAGTTTCAACCAGTATCTGATGGGAACCTTTGCTTGGGACCATCATTCTTGCTCCCCATAATAAAATGCCATCCTCTATGGTGATCTGGTCTTGCCAATTACAGGAAGGTTTCAATTTTGTTTATGATGGCCCTTTTGTTTCCCCCATTACCACCAACAGTTTTAGTTTTGCATCCACAGTCTGATATTGTCAGTGGTGATCAGGTTTTCAACAAGTTGAAAACCGAAACAGACTCTTCCAGCATACCTGCCAGTGGGAGGCAGCTCAAAGCCTCCGCATTTGCTACTTCGTCTCCTGGTCAGTGTTCCAACTTGTAACTGTGCGCACTTAGATGAGAACCCCCTGCTGAATTCGACCTGAAGCTATGGATGGCACAGCAGGGATACCAAGGCTTGGAAACTGAGATATTAAAGAGTAATTAATAGTGTATTGGGCATGTGGAATGCGCTGCCAGCAGAGGTAGTAGAGTCAGATACTTTAGAGACTTTTAAGCGACTCTTAGATAGGTACATGGAGGATAGTAAAATGGAGGGTATGCAGGGTAGTTTGATCTTAGTAGGATAATAAGTCGGCACAACATTGTGGGCTGAAGGGCCTGTACTGTGCTGTACTGTTCTATATTCTATGTTCTAGCCGTAGCAGGGGCTTATCGTCTGTTACTGTGACAAATCTATGTCCGGAAAGGTATTGGTGGAGCTTTCTCACACCAAGGATGACCACCAAACCTTCCGTCTTTATCAGGGTGTATTTGCACTCTGCATTAGCCAAAGTTCTGGAAGCATACGCTATAGGGTGTTCCTCTCCATTGAGCCATCTGTGAGCCAACACAACCCCGACTGGTATGTGGAGCTATCATATGTCAGCACCAGATCTCGCTTCAAATCATAGAGTGCCACACCTTAGACGACAATAGCTGCTTCTTCACTTCCTTAAGGACTACGTCTTGGCTACAAGACCATTTCCAAGGCTGACCTTTTTCAATAGCAGATGTAAGGGTGCCAGATCAGAGGCCAGGTTACGTATGAACTTTCCATAATAACTCACCAATCCAAGGAAAGTCCTAAGCTTCGGTACAGACTTGGGAGCCAGAACACTTTTGATTGCCCTCACTTTATATTCCAATGAGTGTAACCTGGTTTTGTTTACTCTGCAGCCCAAACAGGTTACTTAAGGTGCCTGGAACACACAATTTTCCCTTCTAAAGCATAAGCCCACCTTGGAGAAACTTCTAAGGATGATGTCCAAGTTCTCTAAATGCTCTGTAATGGTCTTTCTTGCTATTAGCATGTCATCCAAATAAGTGGTGACCTGGGGTAGACCTTATAAAATGTTCTCAATCACCTGCTGAAAAATGGCACAGGCTGATGATACCCCAAATGGCAGTCTCATATATTGGTCCAAATCTTATGGGTATTAATTGTAGCATAGAGTATCCTAGGTTTTATTAATAGGGACATAGAGCTACTGGTATCAGACACGGATTCAGCCTAAATTGAAGTACCACATCAAGTTCTGGGTGTCACACTAAGAAGGATGTGAAGGCTTTGGAGAAGGTGCAGAATGAATTTATAAGAATGGTTCCAGGAGTGAGGAACTTTAGTTATGAAGATAGATTGGAGAAGTTAGGAGAGAAGAAGACAGAGGAGACATGATAGAGATATTCAAAACCACGAAGGATCTGGACAGAGTATTTGGGAGAATTTGTTCCCACTTGTGAAAGCAATGAGAATAACAGCGCATAGATTTAAAGTAATAAGTAAAAACAAGCAAAAGCAACATGAGGAAAAGCCTTCTTAAACAGCAAGGGAGCAAGATCTTTCTTTTATTCATTTGTGGGATGTGGACGTCGCTGGCTGGCCCAGCGTTTCTTGCCCATCCCTAGTTGCCCCTTGAGAAGGTGGTGGTGAGCTGCCTTCTTGAACCGCTGCAGTCCATGTGCTGTGGGTTGACCTACAATGGCATTAGGGAGGGAATTCCAGGATTTTGACCCAGTGAAAATGAAGGAATGGCGATATATTTCCAAGGCAGGATGGAGAGTACTTGGAGGAGAACTTGAAGGTGGTGGCGTTCCCATATATCTGCTGCCCTTGTGGGTGGCATGGTGGCTCAGTGGTCAGCACTGCTGCATCACAGCACCAGGAATCTGGGTTCGATTCTACCCTTGGGTGACTGTCTATGTGGGTTTGCACATTCTCCCTGTGTCTGTGTGGGTTTCCTCTGGATGCTCTGGTTTCCTCCCACAGTCCAAAGATGTGCAGGTTAGGTGGATTGGCCATGCTAAATTACTTATAGTGTTCAGGGATGTGTAGATTAGGGGGAGTATAGGGCGATGGGTTCTGGGTGGGATGCTCTGTGGGTCGATGTGGACTTGTTGGGCCGAAGGGCCTGTTTCCATACTGTAGGGATATTATGATTCTGGATGGAAGTGGTCTAGATGGAGGCTTCCCCCCTCAGGTCCAGTCTCTCCTACTAATGGAAACATCTTCTCCACGTCTACTGTATACAGGCCTCCCATTATTCTGTAAATTTCAATGAGATTCCCCTCATCCTTCAAAAGTCGAGTACAGACTCATATGACAAGCCATTCATCCTCTGGGCTATTCTTGCAAACCTCCTTTGGACTCCCTGCAACACCAGCACATCCTTCCTTAGATATGGGGCTCAAAACTGCAGTCTGACCAGAATTTTATACAGCCTCAGCAGTACTTCTCTGCTCTTATATTCTAGCCCTCTTGAAATGAATACCAATATTGCATTTGCCTTCCTAACTGCCAACTGAATCTGCACGTTAACCTTAAGAGAATCCTAATCTTGAAATCCCAAGTCCCTTTGCGCTTCAGATTTCTGAAGCCTTTCCCCATTTATAAAATAATCTACTCCTCTCTTCTTTCTACTAAAATGTTAAACCTCTCACTTAGCCACATTGTATTCCACCAGCCAGTTCTCTGCCCACTCACTGGGCATGTTGAGGGTGAATAGGCTGGGGCTATTTTCCCTGGAGCGTCGGAGACTGAGAGGTGACTTTGTAGAAGTTTATAAAATCATGAGAGGCATAGATAGGGTGAATAGTCAAGGTCTTTTCCCCACAGTAGGGGAATCCAAAGCTAGAGGGCATAGGCTTAAGGTGAGAAGGGCAAGATTTAAAAGGGACCTAAGGGGCAACGTTTTCACACAGAGAATGGTGTGGTGTATGGATTGAGCTGCAAGAAGAAGTGGTGGAAGCTGTTACAATTACAACATTTAAAAGGCATCTGGATGGGCAAGGGTTTAGAGGGATATGGGCCAAATGGGACTAGACTAATGCAGAATATCTGTTCGAATGAAGGGTCTGCTTCCATACATCTGTATGACTCTATGTCCAAGTCCTTCTGCAGCCTCCCTGCTTCCTCACCATAAACTGTCCCTCCATAACCTGTTGCTGAAATGCACTTTGGAATGTCCTACGGTCATGAACGATGCTAAACAAATGCAAGTCTTTCTTTAAGACCATAAATTGATACACAGTAAATTGTTCGAAACACCCTAAATCTACTGGGTATAATGGATGAGCTTGCTCAAATGCTAAGGGAACATAAAATGCCAGATTCTGAACTGATCATATTTGTTCAACTGAATATATTGGCACACAGCAGCATGCCATAATCTCCTGTGAAAATGCAGTAAATATTCTGCTGATATTATCACTGAATAGTATGAGAGCTAAAACTGGAAGAGCTGCAGAATGGAGAAAAAGCAAGTGGGATAAATATTCAGCAAGTGTGAAAGGCCATGCAAATGTTGTTCTGGTCACCTTGTGAAGGTCATTAAATTATGAACTCTTACTTTGAAGAATGGCAGTTCAAAAAAATACTCCAAAACCTGTTTAATTGGTTTACCTTTCAAATCACCGAGGATTTCCTGCTAAAATTCCACAGTACTTTCTTGCAAGTTCATTTGAATCCTCTCTCCAGGGGATGTGTTGCCATTGAAAATCAGGTGGTTCTCATCAAATAACTAGGTGTGTGTACAAGCCAAGATATCCCTGTATTTATAGATATCTTCTTTTGATCCAGATCACAAAGGCTTATAAAGATAAACTCAGCAGTATTGCTTTCAGTGCACATTGGGACATCTGCCAAACCCACTACACTCCATTATCAGAACGTTTATAGAAAATATATTCACCACATTTTACAGATGGCAAGCAAAAGAACTATGCATTATCACCACCTGCTTTGAGTTACAACTGGAAAATATCAGAAGTGAGACTAATTGCTTATTCATTTTTCCTGCACCATGACTTTTACCTTAGCATCCAGTTGCCCAGGGAAAATCATTTAATTGCTACTTTACCTAGATCAATCTCACTTAAACTTCTGACAAAGTTAAATATTTGACGGCTTGTTCTGTGATGTATAGTTAATTCTGGAAAAGGATAAATTACCTGCATCTATGTCTAATTAGGAAGACCTAATTATATCAATCAACAAAATTGTGTAAAAAATAAAAATATTTCAATTTAATACAATGGAAATTTTCCAATGTTTCAGACAGTGAATTCTTTTTGAAGTATTTTATGACTTGTGGTAAACAGTGATCTGTACTGCAGAATCACATAATTCTTAGAAGGAGAACATTTCAGCCAATTTCATTTATACTGTTCTTTCCAAATGTGCATTTTGCGTAATGTAATAGTTCTGCTTTCTCCCCTTAACCCTACACACTGTTCCTTTTTAAAATAACAGTCTAACTCCCTTCTGAATGCATCAATTCAGCCTGCCTCCACTACATTTCCAAGCAGTACATTCCAAACCCTAACTACTCACTGCACGAAAATGCATTTTCTCATATCACTTTCAAATCTTTTGTCAATTGCTTTAAATCTGTGCACTCTTTTGCTTGAACCTTTGCTGAGTGAGAACGGTGTCTTGCAATTGATTCTGTCCAAATCCCTCATGATTTTAAATGTCTATCAAATCTCCTCTAAGCCTTCTCTTGTCGAAGGGAACCCAGTCCTAACTTCTCCAATCTAACCTTATAATTGAAATTCTTCCTCCCTGGAACCATTCTTGTAAATCTCTTCTGCACTCTTCAAATGCCTTCACATCCTTCCAAAAGTATGACATCCAGAACGGGATGCAGTATTCTAGCTAATGTCTGATATAGGTCAGTGAATCTCCTTGCTCCTGTATGCCTGCATTGATAAAGCCTAGGATACAGTCTGCTTTATTAACCATGCTTTCAACCTGTCCTGCACCTTTAATGAGTTATGCACATACACATCTCTTGCACTGCCTTCAGAGTTGAACCCTTTATTTTGTATTGTCTTTCCAGGTTATTCTTAACAAAATGATTCACATCATATTTCCCTATATTGAACTTCATCTGACACCTGTTTGCATCTTTTCAAAGTTCTACACTATCCTCACACAAAATTGCTTTCAAATTTTGTATCATCCACAAACGTTGAAATTTGTGCCCTACACACCCGGGTCTAAGTCATCAATATGTATCATGAGGTCTAAAGGTCTCACTGTCCTTCCTGTAAAACACTACTAAAGTTGTTTTTTCAAATTACTTAAACAAACAGAGGGCGGTGGCTATTCAATGCTTTCACCTATTCTTCCATTCTATTTGATCATGACAAATCTCTATAACTTCAATTACCCACCTTGGTGTCATACCCTGAACATTATTGGTTCCAATGTTCCAGTAATTTCAGCTTTGAAATCTCCAGTTGACTTCCAACCTCAACATGGAAAGGAGTGTTCCAGATTTCCACTACTCTTTGCATGAAGAAATAGCTCAATAATTTGGTTTTACATTTCTCCCTTTTCTGGGAAAATAATGAGAAAATTAAAGGCAATAAATCAATGACACCTCATTTTGATGGACCAGTCTGAAATCTCAATCATAAATAATTTTTAAAATCAAATAAAATTATCGTTCCCTTCAAGTTTGTAACACTGTGGGTTAGACCAGTTTGGTGCTGAAGGAGAGTACCACTTTCAGAGGTTCACCTTTGGGATGAGATGTTAAATTGAACCACATCAGGTTCAAGTAAAAATGACCCATGACACTTAAAATAAAGTCATAGTCTTGTCATTAGACCCTGGCGCTCTGGCTAATACTTTATACCTCGACCAACACCAAAAATCAGATCATTTTGTCATTATCCCACTGCTGTTTACAAGAGTTCATTGTGCACAAACTGACTGATGTGTTTCTTTACATCACAACAGTGAAAGGATAATTTAATTGGCTCTCAAGCCCTGTGGGTTGTCCAAACATCATGAAAGGTACAATATAAACACAGGTCTTTTTTGCATTTACATATTCCTTCTTTTAAAAAAGTACTTTCTTTAATTGAAGTGTTTTACAAGGTGACTTTGCTAGATTTATTTGCAAAGGATGTGGAATAATAGGGTTCATCATGCGTCATTGACACATCTGCCTCGAGGATGTTGCTGCAATGCAAAGCTGAGGAAAGCCATTGGAAAGTGGGAGGATGTTTTTTTTTTGCAGAAAAGCCTTAACCCAGTACTTACTGTTTGTGTTTGTCCAGGAAATTATAGCTTGTCACTTGACTGAAAACTCCCCAAAAGGAACCCTTGCATTTATAGATTACCTTTCATAACGTCAGGATGCCTACCAGTACTTTATAATTAATTAAATACTTTTAAAGCATAGTCACTGTTGCAATATAAAAAATATGGTAGCCAGGTTACACACAGCATGATCCTAGAAACAGCATGTCCAGTTTTAGAGATAGTAAGAACTGCAGATGCTGGAGAATCTGAAATAACAAGGTGTAGAGCTGGGTGAACACAGCAGGCCAAGCAGCATCATAGGAGCAGGAAGGCTGACATTTCGGGCCTAGACCCGTCAGACTTCCTGCTCCTCTGATGCTGCTTGGCTTGCTGTGTTCATCCAGCTCTACACCTTGTTATCTTATGTCCAGTTTTGGAGATGTTTGTTGCAGAACGAATACTCACCAAGACATAAGGGAGAACTTCACTGATCTTTTTCAAATATTGACATAGGATGTTTGTGTTCATCAGGGGGGGCAGATGGGCTTCATGCCAAAAATGCTTCTGACAGTACAACACTCCACCCTTATGAAACTGGAGATTCATCCTGGAATTTTTGCTGAAGTCCCTGGAATGGGAATCAGACACACAACCTTCTGAGTCAGCTAAGAGTGTGATCACTGAGCCAAGAACTAAATAGAAATGGACGCCATTAAATTGGAATGCAATGAATTACACTGGGGACTTACAATCAATTACATAACAATACATCAAAATATGCTGCCAAATATAAGCAAGCTACGGGTCCATTTTGCTGATGGTAGGATCCCTACATTCAGTTTTTTTCTTTGCTTCCCTCTAGAAATTGCAAAAGAATATAATTCCCTCGATGTTACCTTTGCACTTCCATAATCTGATCTTTTGTTAAACTCCACAGGATTTGTATGGAGGTAACAGTCTTGCCGTGAGATCCATTAACTGATTCCATAAACATAACACAAATACTCAGCTTAATTGTAGGAATATATTTGAAAGCATAGTTTATAATATCATCTAACACCTTCTGTGTAAATTGGATTGACTGTCAAAGGAAAGAAAAAGGGTGAAATTAAGTTTATCTATGGTTGGAATGAAATCTTCAGAGATTTCTATTTGCATTTAAATTGTATAAAAGCACACTGCACAATGGATTTTCCACTTTTTGAGTAAAGAACTTGCATGTTATACATTTTGTTATTGTAATGTGTGTGAAAATGCCAAATTTTTCTGCATTTCAGCTCTTCACCTTATTCTATAACTAAAACCCAGTGTGTAATTCAATCAGTTCAACATTAACATCTTACTGTAGCAGCTGGATACGAGCAAAGAAAATACATGCACTTTTAGAAATACCTAGTCATGGGACTTAATTACAGAAAGCAAATTGACAGTTCAGTTGGTTACGATTAACTGAGGACTGTACACACCTCTCATAATTACTCCCTCCCAACCATTCATTATCTGCAGAGATCAGGTCAGAATATCTGTTGTTAGATTCAGTCTGGTGTAGACAGAAGTATGCTAAGGAGGGCAAGATTATGGGAGGAGGGGATGAACATTAATTATTTTGTATGCTTAGTGAATTGAGTCAAGTTCCAAGTCTGACCTTTACACATTTAAAACTGCAGAGTTACAATAGATCTGGGAATTGAGTTTGGTCAGTAACTGTAGCAGTCTGTTCTTTTTGAAAGGTAGTCTTCCTTTTCGAATTAGTCATGGAAATTAACAAAAAAGCAACCATACTCCGTGTGGTCTGCAGCTCAATTTTGAACTAACAACGCTTGACAACTTGCGGATGATTTTGACACTTAATAGGCATCAGGAAAATGTAAAATTTGATGCCTATAATAGTTTTTTTGGTCCCCTTTGTGTTTATGGGTTTAATATACTTGTCTCTAGTTCCTTTTGATTGCATTTCAGAAGTGCCTAGGGCTGTCTCTCTACATTAGTGACACTAAAAGAAATAATTTGCATTTAGATAAAGCCTTTCATATCCTCAAGACATCCAAAAGCTCTTTACACCAAACAACATATTTTTAAAGTAGTGTCACTGTTGTGATTTCAGAAACATTGCTGTAAATATGCACTCAGTAAGATCCCACTGATAGCAATGTCATAATAACCAGATTATCTGTCGGGATCTTGCTTGAAGGATAAAATTGACCAGAACTTTGGAGATAAGTCCTCTGCTCTTCCTTCTACGGCCGCATGAAAGACGGCAACTCTGACAGTGAAGTCTTTGCTCAACGCTATGTTGAGAAGAAAAACTTTGGCCCAAACGTTTGACCACCAGATTGTGCAATAGGGCTTATGATGGAAGGTATGCATCAAGCCCCTGTATGAAATCTGATGCATGACCTACATAGGAACTGATGGGAAGTTTAAACATTAAATAGGCAATTTCCTTGCTCCCAGTGATATTCTACAAATGTTTCCAAATCTGTACAGAATTGACTCCAATGCTTTTCCCCAAAGGACTGTGTAATCTTTAACTTCTACCTAACATGGTCTACCATAACAAAGAACAATAAAAAAAAGTGTAAGAGAAATTCAGCAAGTCTGACAATGTCTACAGAGAGAGAAACAGAGCTATTGTTTCAAACTCACTCTGACTCTTTGATTCCAAAATGATATATAGCAGACGGGGCCTTGGTTTACTGACTTTAGTAAAAGATGTATCTCTGACAGTGTAGCACTCCTTTAGTATTGTCATAGAGAGGCATCTCTGTGCTGAAATGTCTGGAGTGGAACCTATGACATTGTGAATCAGAGACTCGAGTGCTACATGTGAAGGTAGTACCTGGGCCAGATCCTCGGTGTAACTTGTTCATTTACCATTCCCAGCTGACAGCAATTCTTTTTCCCAAAGGTGCACACTTCAACAACAACTTGCATTTATATAGCATCTTTGACATAATAAAATGTCCCAAGTTACAGCAGAATAATCAAGCAAATTTGACACTGAGTCACCGAGGAGATTAGGACAAGTGATCTAAAGCTTAGTCATAGGAGTTCAAGGGGGCATCTTAAACAATGTCGATAATGAAGATTGTATTAATTGATCCAGAGAAGACTAATGATCGGGTACCTAGGGAGTAGGTCCCAGAGAGATATGTACGACTATTACAGGATATGTCTAAGGAGTATCAGCAAAGAGTCAGGAGCACTGTGGGGGAACAGTGAGAGTTTCCAAGTCAAAGTTGGGTTGTACCAAGATTAGCCGTGAGCCCTTTCCTCCTCCTGATTGCTATGGATCTTCAGAATCAGTGGAGCAGGAATTGCCACTGGTAAGGACGTTTTCTGCTGATATTAAGTATTGTGCTGGGAAGGATGAGAATGTGACCAGCATCTGGAAAAAAGCATTCGTAGCTCATCGTTTTCCTAGTGTAAGGTTCTTCCATGCTCTTCAATGATGTAACAGTTCTTGTTTACATTTATACATTAGAGGTTACTGAATTCAGCTCTCTGTTGTAGTGTCAAAGTCCTCTGTCTTTATGCTTTTCTGTTCTGTTCTTCTCCTTTGATGTCAGAGTAACATCAACAGTTATGTCATCATTTGTCCTTTCCATGAAACTACAAAAGATGGGGCTGCTAGGGAGAAAAGGAAGGCCTAAGACTAGATGGAAAGATGTGGTGGCAAGACACTTAAACACTGTGGGACTGGAAGATGAATGGGTGACTACCAGAAGAAGGTACAGAAGGCTGGATAAACCCCAAATAAAATGGGAGAAGCTAGAAGAATGAAGAGGAGGAGCAAAAAAGCAGATTGGTTTAAGGAATTTCAGAGCTTATGAACCATGTAGCTGAAGACACACTGGTAATGTGTGACAATGAAAACTGGGGATGGTGCAATAGGCGAGCATTGCAGGAGCACAGAAATCTGCAATGCTGGATGAGTTTATAGAGATAAGCTACAGAGGAGGGGGAAATTCATGGAGGAATTTGAAAACGATGATGAGAAATTTAAAGTCATTCCAGTAACATCCCAATTCAGTCTTTTAAAAGTGATAATTCAAAAAAAAGAGATAATAGGAACTGCAGATGCTGGAGAATCCGAGACAACAAGGTGCTGGGCTGGATGAACACAGCAGGCCAAGCAGCATCATAGGAACAGATTCAAAAAAAAGAACTTGCAGTTGTTCAAAAAGGAAAACAGAAGAAAGCTGGAAACACTCAGCAGTCCAGAAGCATCTGTGGAAAAAAAACAGCAGTCAATGTTTCAAGCTGTTGGCCCTCTCTCAAGACCAGGAGATGTTATAGATGAGTGACATTTTTAAAAGGAACACAGTTAGAGAACGGGGCGGCGGGGTAGAGCAGGGCTTAAACATACAGGAAAAGAAACAAAATGAGCCATGAAGTGTTTGGGTGCAAGATAATTGATTAAATGGCAGATTAGATGTTAGCAGGAGACAAAAGGGAAGCTTAATGAGAAAGGGAAAAAAGGAGGCATGAGAGAGACAAAGAATTGCTGAAGAGGGAGAAAGGAAGGCTGAAAAAACCAGCAGCTTGGAGCAGGCTCCAATATCCCAGGAGCCTCATGAAAGAAGAAAACAGAGAAAAAAAATGCAGACACATCCTGCCATCTGCTATTGAAGTGGGAAAATGGAGTTGAAGTCGAAGTTCAAGGAGCTAAACTGCCTCCTTTTGTTTCTATGCTGCTCTTTATTAGATTCTTAACTGCCTCAAGGTTACAGTTTCTCGATGGCCTTTTTTATTATAATGGGATCGGCCTTTCACCTCCTTTTCTTTCTTCCTTTGAAACCACAAACCATTCCCTGGAGTAGGCAATGGCAGTCAGCTTTCGGGCCTCAGTAACCACTACTCTCAAGGCAGGACTAGAAGGAGCAGGAATGCAGTCTTCAGTGGCTGACAGATCAATATAAAATTATTGGATTGGATTTTCTTAGCCTTAGTCATGTGTGTTCATTTCAAACTGGTTTGTCTTAAGTCCCACTAGTAAACATCCTGCCATGATTCAGCTGCTGGCTTTGGTGTGACCCATCAGCAAATTCCGAAAACATTGAGAATGTCATCCTACAAGGTACTTGGTTGACATAATGGTCAAACTAGGTTTGCATTTCTAAAGCACCTTTCATGGCCATGCAAGATCCTAAAGCTTTTTGCAGCCAGTGAGGTACTTTTGAAGTGCCACTGTTGCAATGAAAGGAACACAGCAACCAACTTGTGCACACATTAACAGCAATGTGATAGTGACCAGATGATGTGTCTGTGGGATGATATTTAAGGGATATTTGCCAAAACATCTAAAGGTCTTCTCGTACATCGACTGTGAGGTCAGCCAGGACCTTGATTTGAAGTACCATGTGAGAGGAAGCATCTCTGATGAAGGGTCTACGCCCGAAACGTCAGCCTCTCTGCTCCTATGATGCTGCTTGGCCTGCTGTGTTCATCCAGCCCTGCACCTTGTTGTCTCGGATTCACCAGCATCTGCAGTTCCAACCATCTCTGAAATGGCAGTATTCGCTCAGAACTGCCATGGCAATAACAGCTTTCACTCCTGGAGTGGGATGTGAACCAAGAACCTTGTGATTCCAGAGTATCACCCACTGAGCTATGGCTGATACCTGAAGAGTTAATCCAGTTACAACAACTTGCATTGATGCAGCCCCTTTACAAAGGATGATAGGCTTCACAGGAATGTGAATTATCAGACAGAATTTGACACAGCCAAGATTAACAGGTCACCAGACAAGCCTGAGGGTCTGGCAGTATCAGCGGAGAGAGGAACAGAGTTAACATTTTCAAGTCCAACATGACTCTTCTTCAGAGTGGAAATGCTCTTCAATTCTGAAGAAGAATCATACTGAACTCAAAATGTTAACTCCAATTCTCGCTCCACAGATGCTGCAAAATCTATTGAGTTTCTCTTGCACTTTCTGTTTTTATTTCAGATTTCCAGCATTCGTAGAATTTTGCATTTACACATCTCGCTGTGCCAGCTGGCGTTCTTTGGGTAGCACTCTCACCTGAGTCACAAGAGCCTTGCCTGAGTGGGTTAGGTCCCAATCTAGGATTTGAGCACAAAAGTCAAAGCTGACACTCCAGTGTAGGACTAAGGGTGTGCTACTCTGTCACAGGTGCAGAATTTTGGATGAGACCTTTTGGATATAACCATCTGTATGTTCCAGTAAATATAAAAGATTGATGACACTACTTAGAATCATGGCTGTGGTGTTAACCCAGATCACCCAAGATACTGGACAGTCTTTATCCCTCAGTCAGGGACACAAATAACACCATAAGACCATAAAATATAGGAGCAGTAATTAGGCCATTTGGCCCATCGAGTCTGCTCCACCATTCAATCTTGGCTGTTTTTCAAGTTTTTCAACCCCATTCTCACGTTTTTTTCCTGTAACCTTTGATCCCCTTGACAATCAAGAACCTATCTATCCATCTCTGTCTTAAATTTCCAAACATTAGTGTGTTGTTTTACAAAGAAAGGTAAAACAAAGATAGGAATGATCTGAATGTTATCACACTGCTGCTTGTTGGAGACTTTTTGCACAAATCAGCTGCCCTGTTCTTACACTATAACAGGGACATTATGTAACCCCTGCAAAAAAATGTTTTTAATTAACGATAAAGTGCTTTGACTGATTGATTGATTTATTGTCACGTGTACTGAAATACAGTGAAAAGCTTTATTTACGTGCAGTACAGGCAGATTATAGTAACCAAAGGATGTACAGATCAAAAATACTTAGACAGAGGCATACAGGTTACTTTGCACAGGGCATGCGCTACACAAGATCAACGTTAACAAGATCAGCATTATTTGAGGCTAGAGAATCCATTCAACAGTCTGATAATGGCCAGGAAGAAGCTGTCCCTGAACCTGCTCGTGCATGTGTTCAGGCTTCTGTATCTTCTGCCTGACAGAGAGATTGTAGGATATCGTTACCGGGGCGCGATGGGTCTTTGATGTTGGTAGCCTTTCCGCGGCAGCGAACCATGTAAATAGAGTCCGTGGATGGAAGGTTGGCTTCCGTGATGGTCTGGGCTGTGCACACCACCTTCTGTAGTTTCTTACGGTCCTGGGCAGAGCAGTTGCCGTACCAGGCCGTTATGCACCCAGACAGTATGTTTTAAATGGTGCATCTGTAGAAGTTGGTGAGGGACCTTATGGACATGCCCAATTTCCTGAGCCGTCTAAGGAAGAAGAGGCATTGTTGTGCCTTCTTGACTGTCACATCTACGTGGGAAGTACAGGACAGTTTATTGGTTATCGTCACTCCGAGGAATTTGATGCTCTTCACCCTCTCACCCTCAGTTCCATTGATGTAGATGAGGGTGTGTTCTCCTCCTTTCTTTCTGAAGTCAGTTCTTTAGTTTTATCAATGTTGAAGGACAGATTGTTTTCATTGCACCAGCGGTCATGTAAAGTGCTAAAGGAATGCAAATTTGTATTTCCCAAATTAAGGAACACATTCACCAGAACGTCAGTAACACTGGAAAATTCTTAAATTGGTTAAAGGTCACATTTAATGCAAGCAAAACAAACATTTGGTAAACGATTGATAATACCATTACTGAGTGAGACTTAACCAGTCGAAAACAAGTGTTATGATGATGACTTCAAGAGAAATTTTATACGCTTAGAACAACTACATCTTTCTGGCATTGTGCATCATTGAGTGTCTGCCTTCTGTCTGCTGTCTTTAAAATTAATGATTTCACTGAAACTACTGACAATAAGTAAATTTTAGTCTCTAAGATTATAAACAAAAGTCATTTCACACAGATGTGTGCATGAACGCTGCATACAATTCATATCATCTTTGATTATTTTTAAAAATGTTTTTAATGAAGCAACATTCATGACACCGCATTCTAACTCTCTCATTTCTCGCAAAACCTGAACTGTGGAAAGAAAATTGCCTTTAACATTGATAACAGGAATCATTCTAAACTGCAACTCAGGGCCATCACATCAATTCTAGTTACTTTTGGAATTATGAAATGCTAATAACATTTATCATCAAAAATCAAACCTGCAATAACCTACTCACAAGAAAGTTCACTGGGGAATGGACCTCTGTTCTTTGGAGGAGGCAGGGAAGGACTAGATACAGCATCCGCAATTTTTTTATTTTTAGTAATAATTAAGCACTTGCTTCGCATTATCATTAAAAGAATTTCACTACACGCTAATATAAAACAAAAATCTGCAGATGCTGGAGATCCTGAAACATATAAAAAACAGAACTGAATAAGGGGCAGGAAACGTTAACTCCGCTTTCTCTCTCTCCACACAAGCTGCCGAGTTTCTACAGCAATTTTGTGTTCGTTTCATTACACACGACTTCAGTTTAAATAACTTCCTTTGCAGAGTGTTTTAGCAACAAGCAAATTGGAAACGTTTTTTTTTTAATTGCAATATTAAATGGCTACATTGCGTGATCGATGGTACACAAAACAACTTTGAAAAAAATATACCTGTCTACAGAATGGCCACTGTGGGCTGCAAGCGCCTCCCAATATTCCCAGTGACAGACCCATCAATGCAATGAATTCTAATCGATATCGAATCCATTCAGGACTCTCCTGAAAAGTAGTCCCAGTGCGTGGAAGTGCTCAATCCTTACTGTTACAGTCCGCCTCGACAGTTAACATCTTCCGCGGACTACACTGCTGAGAGACACAAGGAGCGTTCTCGCTCAGGTACTGCAAGAGTCTGGAGGAGCCTGGATATAACATGGGCTCAGGTGCACATTGTACTGTGTATGTTTAAAGTTGCAATTCTAATGAACCTGGCGAAGATGAGAAGGTTAAAATGTTTACTTTTGTTGGTTTTACATTTTTAATCTGTTAATTCAGTGTAATGTTTTTGAAATGTTACATATATTTTTCCACTGAAATTTGCAAGTATCAAATCAATCAGTCTGCATATTAAATTAGATTTGTACAACATTGGTTGTATCTGAGATCGAAAATGGACATTTGTAGCATCAATCTTACTAACATTTCAGTGTTAGATTGAATTGGGGCTGCATGTGTGGATACTGAAAGCATTTACTGGCTTGTGGTCACCAGACTTTTGTATTTCTTTTTGACAATGGAGTTTCTTACAGGATGGAACCGGCCTGATAGATATCAACTCAGCTGGCCGGTGTTTCAGAGACGGTTAGAAGCTCAGAACACTTTGGCATTTAAAGGCTCCATGCTTTTGTAACCAGGGGAAGGGGGAGGTGAATGAGAAGGTGAGCGAGTCTGTTAATATGATGCTCAGAAAACACCCAGGTTTATCACGGGGAATGGCAGTGAGGAGATAGTGACAGTGGAATGAGGAAATAGCTGGTTCACAAATGACCGGAAACAAGAGATTAGGAGCGGGGAGTTCAGAAAACGATTTGAGAATTTGAAGGGGTAGTGGGAAGCGCACAGGAAATGTGGAACACACATAGCTAAAACAAATATTGAGTTGTGGATCTAATGTTTGTTTTTAAATACAAAGATATAAAAATATGTAAAACTCTTTCACTTCCCCTCAGACTATGATACCAGGGCTGTGCTATAACTGGGTTGGATGAGATAACACCGTGTGGAGCTGGAGGAACACAGCAGACCAGGCAGCATCAGAGGAGCAGGAAAGTTATCGTTTCGGGTCGGGACCCTTCTTCAGAATGAGCTTTTTTTGAAAAGCCCACCCCCACACACTGGGGAGAGTGAGTGGACAATAGCCCTCATGATGCTGGGGACTGAAGAGGAACTTTAGCCGTGGTTTAGAATTCCTGTGCGTGCTTTTTCAATGCTTTTGTTAGACCCATTTCAGTTTTAGAACTCAAAAAGGTTTATTTTAAGCTAAGATCATTCGCCAGAAATCTACCAGGCAAAATAAACAAACTGTTCAATTTTATTTGAATATTTAGAAGTGTTAGAAAATATCTGCCCCTCTTTTAAAAAAAAATCAAATGTGAGGCGAAGGGAAGTTAAATCATAAAAGCCCCGCAATTTCCACTCAATGAAACAGTTTCATTTCTTGGCAGAGCTTATATTTCTCAGAAAACAATGTGCAGAGCACAGGGATCTGTAACTACAGTTACAGGTTGTGTTGTTTCTTTCGCTCAGGAACTCTGTTTCTGGCCGTTTGCTGTTTGTAATGTTTTACTTTCATTGCTTTTGTAAGCTGCAACCCTGTCCCTGAGTAGGATCCTGAACATCTTGTGCAATTTTCTGTTTGCCTTTCTCTAGTCTGTGCTCCAGCTGTTACAGCAGCCTAGAAGGAACCAGGCTCTGGATTTGTTGCTCCTATCAGGACACCATTCAATCAAGTTGGCTCCTTGGAATGGCCCAAAGGAATGATACGTTGCAACAAGGTGCAGGGCTGGACGAACACAGCAGGCCAAGCAGCATCATAGGAGCAGAGAGGCTGACGTTTCAGGCCTAGATCCTTCATCAGAAAAGGGGGAGGGGAAGGGGGTTCTGAAATAAATAGGGAGAGAGTGGGAGGTGGATAGAAGATGGATAGAGGAGAGGATAGGTGGAGAGGAAACAAACAGGTCGAAGAGGCGGGGATGGGGCCAGTAAAGGTGAGTGTAGGTGGGGAGTTAGGGAGGGGATAGGTCAGTCCAGGGAGGACGGACAGGTCAAGGGGGCGGGATGAGGTTAGTTGGTAGGAGATGGGGGTGCGGCTTGAGGTGGGAGGAGGGGATAGGTGGGAGGAAGAACAGGTTAGGGAGGCGGGGACGAGCTGGACTGGTTTTGGGATGCGGTAGGGGGAGGGGAGAGTTTGAAGCTTGTGAAATCCACATTGATACCATTGGGCTGAAGGTTCCCAAGCGGAGTATCCTGCAACCTTCGGGTGGCATGGTTGTGGCACTGCAGGAGGCCCAGGATGGACATGTCGTCTGAGGAATGGGAGGGGGAGTTGAAATGGTTCACGACTGGGAGGTGCAGTTGTTTATTGCGAACTGAGCGTAGGTGTTCTGCAAAGCGGTCCCCGAGCCTCCGCTTGGTTTCCCCGATGTAGAGGAAGCCACACCGGGTACAGCGGATGCAGTATACCACATTGGCAGATGTGCAGGTGAACATCTGCTTGATGTGGAAAGTCTTCTTGGGGCCTGGGATGGGGGTGAGGGAGGAGGTATGGGGGCAGGTGTAGCACTTCCTGCGGTTGCAGGGAAAAGTGCCGGGTGTGGTGGAGCTGGAGGGGAGTGTGGAGCGGACAAGGGAGTCACGGAGAGAGTGGTCCCTCCAGAAAGCAGATAAGGGTGGGGAGGGAAAGATGTCTTTGGTGGTGGGGTTGGATTGCTCATATTCCGCTTGGGAACCCTGCAGCCCAATGGTATCAATGTGGATTTCACAAACTTCAAAATCTCCCCTCCCCCTACCGCATCCCAAAACCAGTCCAGCTCGTCCCCGCCTCGCTAACCTGTTCTTCCTCCCACCTATCCCCTCCTCCCACCTCAAGCCGCACCCCCATCTCCTACCGACTAACCTCATCCCGCCCCCTTGACCTGTCCGTCCTCCCTGGACTGACCTATCCCCTCCCTAACTCCCCACCTACACTCACCTTTACTGGCCCCATCCCCGCCTCTTCGACCTGTTTGTTTCCTCTCCACCTATCCTCTCCTCTATCCATCTTCTATCCGCCTCTCACTCTCTCCCTATTTATTTCAGAACCCCCTTCCCCTCCCCCTTTTCTGATTAAGGGTCTAGGCCCGAAACGTCAGCCTTTCTGCTCCTATGATGCTGCTTGGCCTGCTGTGTTCATCCAGCCCTGCACCTTGTTGTCTCGGATTCTCCAGCATCTGCAGTTCCTACTATCAATGATACGTTGCATCGGGTCACGTACAGTGTGCGGCACAGGAACATCTATGTAGGTATTCATGACCCAGAGCAGTGTCCTTCTGCTGGGCTTCATCTCCCCCTAACAGCATAGCCCTGCACCCTGAAGTGCTTGTTCATCTTCCTCTGTCTGGAAACCTAAAGGAATCACCATCTTGGCAAATGGCAGGAATATATTGAATTGGAACATCAGCCATGATCTTGTTAAAGGACAGTGTTCCTAGGAACTACTCTGGCGCTGCTACTGTTACGGTTCTTCAGTGTACCTCTGCTATTGACCTCAACTACTCCATGTGCAACTTCCAGACAATGGGGAAATTTGTTTCTCAAGAATTCCGGATTGGTTTTATACTTGGCACTCTTGGATTCCAGTGTTGGACTCTCACACCAGCAGAAACATTTTCTTTATATCTACCCAATTAAACATTGCCGTTATCATGAAGACTGTTGGTCATCCCAGCGATGAAAGAGCTGGGACTATGCTGCGTGAGCTGAACTCAGACCCACTGCGGGGTCATGATCATTCCATGACCTGCTGAGCTGGGTTGGGAACATACCACCCTGGTTGGGTGGTTCCTTTTGATTATCATTCATAGAACAATGTGATTTATGTCAGATTCACTCTGCTTGTTCTGGAATGAAACCATGAAGTGAAACTAACTCAACATCCCCCAAAGAGGGGAGTAATACAGCATAGGGCGGCACGGCCGCTCAGTGGTTAGCACTATTGCCTCACAGCGCCAGGGACCCGGGTTCGATTCCACCCTTGGGCGACTATCTGTGTGGAGTTTGCACATTCTCCCGGTGTCTGCGTGGGTTTCCTCCGGGTGCTCCGGTTTCCTCCCACAGTCCAAAGATGTGCAGGCTAGGTGGATTGGCCATGTTAAATTGCTCATAGTGTTCAGCGATGTGTAGATTAGGTGGGTTATAGGGGAATGGGTCTGGGTGAGATGCTCTGAGGGTTGGTGTTCTGAGAAAGGATCTCTTACTGGTGGAAACATCTCCACATCCACTCTATCCAGGCCTCTCAATATTCTATAAGTTTAAATCAGATTCCCACTGCATCCTTGTAAACTCCATTAAGTACAGACCCAGAGTCCTCAACTGCACCTCATATGACGAGCCTTTCATTCCTGAGGTCATTCTTGTAACCCTCCTCTGGACCCCCTCCAATGCCAGCACATCCTTCCTCAGACACGGGACCCAAAACTGCTTATAGTATTCCAAATGTAGTCTGACCAGAGCTTTATAGACCTTCAGCAATATATCTCTGCTCTTGCATTCTGGCCCCCTTGAAATTAATGCCTTCATTCTATTGCCTTCCTAAGTGCCAACTGAACCTGCATGTTAACCTTAAAATAATCCAGAAGTAGGACTCCCAAGCCCTTTTATGCTTCAGATTTATGAAGCCTTTTCCCATTTAGATAATAAAAACCGAAAAAAAACTGCAGTTGCTGTTAATCAGCAACGAAAACAGAAGTTGCTGGAAAAGCTCAGCAGGTCTGGCAGCATCCCCTGATGTCATAGTATACCCAAATCTGTCCATTTCTGCTTTGGAGTGATTATTACAAATCCCAAAATGGACATCAGCATCTTCTGGAGATGGGTCTAGAGATGTCAGGTGATCATGACAGTCACTGTACCAGGATCATCTACGTATGTGCTGCCAACATCATCATGTTTCATGTGCAGTGTCAGCACTAACACATGCACACGTTACCTTACCTGTATTTCATGTTGCTGTTCCCTTCTGGCTCCTCACACCCATTTGGTCCAAGGCGTGGGTACAGGTGGCGGTGCTGGATGGTCCCTCACACTGTCTATTTTGTTCCCTTTTGGTGCTTGGTTGTTGCTTAATATTGCATGAGTTGAGAAACTTCTGTCGATACTGAATGATGTTGGCTTCCTCTTTGAGCATGCATGCTCTTTCCATCTGAACCATTTGCTGCCTTTTTGTTTCTCGGTCAGAACCTCAGTTTCAGAGCTACTGACTCTGAGAGGGAGAGAATTGAATCTGGGAGGAAGCTAAAATACTTCCTGTGTTTTTATTTTAAAAAGCTCGGTGTAGTGGGACTAATTTGTCTAGCTTTTTCAAAGAGCTGGCACAGGCCTGGTCAATCTCCTTATGTGCTGATTCACTCTATGACAGTGTTCCAGAAACAAGTACACAGTGTGTATTTATCTGTTTGATGGAGGTTGCAGGTGAGAGGGAGAGTTGGGTAGGTTTGATCGGGCATTGTGACTCAGTGTAAAATTAAATCATACAATTACTAATTACACAATTATCCTGAAATGTGTGAAAATCCATCATCGCTTTTTTTTAATTGCACAATGATAATTACCCTAAAACTTGCTTTTTTTTGCAGACTTAATGATCAGCTGCACGCTTGCCATAATTAAGACAATATTTCCCTCTGAGAATCATTTTTAGTATTGAACGGTTCTGCAGTTACACAGTCACATAAACTCTCTACTGACTGTCAGAGCATCATGTGACAGCATGTTTATGGCAGTGAATCTCCTGTTGGTATTAGCATTAGAAGGGAAAAAGAATTTAATTTTCTACCAACCCCCAACTGCCTCAGAAAACAGAAGAATTCTCTTGACAGTATCTTGCACAAATATAGTGCTATGCATGTAGTAAAATGTCCTAAGGTGCTTCACAGGAGGTGATCAGATACAATTTGACTATGTTGTGTAAGGGGATATTAAAGGCAGAAGAGCAAAGGCTGGGTCAGAGATGCAAACTTTGGAAGAAGAGAGAGACCAAGAAGTTTATGGGGAAAATACGAGGATTTGGAAACTGAAGCCAAGGCTACTAATGCTGGAGTGACAAAGATCATGATAATGCAAGAGCCTAGAAATGGGAAAAAGAAAACTCTACTACCCATATCTAAGCTCATATCAAGTCTCATTCGCTCATCATCTGTTTCTGGCTCACTAAGTGTCAATGTCTCCCCAACCCAACAACACCATTGATTTTAATATCTTCATCCCTGCTTTAAAATCTCTTCATGGCCTCAACCTTCCCTCACTCTCTGTGATCAGCTCCAACCTGTTACCCTCTGAGATCTCTGATCTTCTGCAATTCAAATAACTTTCTTTGCAGGATTTAGCAAAAGATTTCAAAAATCTCATATTAAGATTATAGACAGGGCATCATCATTTCCTGTTTGAACAGTCTTCAGTATTACTATGATGCCCTAAGCGCTGGAATTCACACCCTAAAACCTTGACACCTCTCTCCTCCTTTTTAAGGTGCTTTTTCAAAACTACCTTTGCACATCTGTCCTTCTTATTTAATTCAGCATTAAATTCCATCTGGCAATGCTCCTGTGAATTGGTTTAGGACATTTTCCTTTATTCATAAATGGGATGAGGGTGTTGCTGGCTTGGCCAGCATTTATTGTCCATCCCTAATTGCCCACAGGGCAGTTCAGAGTCAGCCCCATTGCTGTGGGTCTGGAGTCTCATGTACGCCAGACCAGGTAAGGATGGCAGTTTCCTTCCCTAAAGGGCATTAGTGAACCAGATGGGTTTTTCCGAATGGATTCATGGTCATCATTAGACTCTTAAAATTCCAGGTATTTTTATTGAATTCAAATTCCACCACCTGCTGTGGTGGGATTCAGACTGGGTCCCCAGAACATTACCTGGGTCTCTGGTTGAACAGTCCAGTGATAATACCACTAAGCCACTGCCTCCCCTATTTTTGCTATGCTTTAAGTGTGATTAAAAAATGCATAATGTATATTATAATTGGGATGTAGATTTTAAAATTAAGATTCTATGACTTTAGTCAGTTCTGTGAAGTTATGTTTTTAAAAGGTCAGAAAGTAGTTTGGAAGAGTGACCTAAATACATGCTTTCATGTGACCTCAGTCAAGTGCCTGGCAGGACAACTGTGGTGTTAGTAGTGAAATGTTTACGCTGCTGAGTTTACAAGCAGCCCAGAGGCTATTAGTTTAGCTTTTGACTTCACTTCTGTTCAGAAGAATCAGGAGTTCAGGTCAGAAGGAAGGACTGTTTTCACTTGAAAGGACAGTCAAGTATTTCAGTTTAGCTCAGGGGAACTAATCACCCTCCTCGAAGTGGTTTTAGTTTGTTGAGCTTGTAAACCAGGAAAGTTCTCTGGAAGTCTTCAAGTTGTGAAGAGTTCATGTCTGTGGACTTGGAAAGCAATTGTAAACCTGCCTCAACAGTCCAAGGAAAATAAACTGGGAAGAGTTGATTATTTAAGATGCTGAAGATTTGATAGGAGTGATATTTCTTGGGATTGAATATCTGTAAAAAGATATTCTTGGGAAACAGATTGAAACTTTATTTTGCCATTGATAATATCTTTTGTTTGCTTTTCTCTTTGGTGCAATGAACTTATGTTCTGTTAAAGAATTATCTGCAACTTCATGTGAATATGTTCCAGTGACTAATCACCGAATGACCTAACTGCAAAAATTAAACATTATGATTTATCAAGCCATCTCAAGTTTCACCCTCGTATCTGACTTGTCTGGTATTATCATCAGCTGGGATAATAACAAAAAGTACTGCAGAAATGTATTTTTTTTGTTATTAACTATGTCCAGTCAGTGCTCCAAGTATGTGCAAAGTTAGGCACAATGAGATTCAAATTGTCAGGAATGTTGCTGACTAATAAATGAATAAGTGTCACAGACACATAATAATATCTGGCATCATTCTGATCCTTCCTAAGTGTACAGTGACAGCTACTGTTCCCCAGCTGTGCTTTGGTTAACAGGTCCATTCTGTCCATTGTAAGTGTCTGTTTCTCTTTTACTTGTCAAAGCACCCAGATCAGAGGTCTATTCCAGGATTTTCTGCTTTCCCATCGTTCAGGAACAGAAGCAAGCCAAATTTATCATAAGACAAAGGAGCAGAAGTAGGCCATTCAGCCCATCAAGTCTGCTCCACCATTCAATGCGATCATGGCTGATCTGATAATTGTCAACTCTGCTTTTCTGCTTGTAGTGATTGAAATTAGGTCATTCAGGTGGACCTCATAGAATATGAGCTCCCTAATTGGACTGGATAAACCGCCCCAATCTGGGCGCCCTGGCTGACAGATAAGAACAGGTGTGTCAGATATCCTGTTCACTCTGAGAGCTGGCACTGAGGGAGCTGGATCAACATCAAGGACTCTCCATGTGTAAATAAAGCATGACTTGGTGAAGGCATACTGGCCTCTCTGGATTTGTTTTGCTGCCTTTTCCCTATAACCCTTGATTCTCTTACTGATTAAAAATCTGTCTCTCTCAGTCTTGAATATACTTAATTACCCAGTCTAATACAACCTTCTGAGGTAAGGAATTCCACAGACTGACTACTCTCTAAGCGTCCTGTGTGCAGTATACCTTAGGAAGGATAGATTGGCCTTGGAGGGATTACAAATTAGATTTACAAGAATGATATCTGGACTTCAGGGGTTAAGTTATGAGGAGAGATTATACAAATTAAGCCGGTTTTCTGTAGAATTTAGAAGATTAAGGGGTTGTTTGATCAAAATCTTCAAGATATTAACAAGAAAAGACCAGGTCAGATAAAGATAAAGTATTTTGACTGATGGGGGATTCTAGAACAAGGGGGCAGAGTCTGAGAATTAGGGCCAGACTGTTCAGGAGAGATGTTAGAAAACACTTCAAAACACAAAGGGTGAGAGAGGTTTGGAACACTGTTCGACAAATGGCAGTGGATGCTGGATCAGTTGTTAATTTAAAATCTGAGATGGGTAAATATTTTTTGTTAAGCGAAGAGATTAAGGGGTATAGGCCAACAGCAGTTATGTGGGTTAGGCCAGAAATCCGCCATGATCGCATCGGTGGAACAGGCTTGAGGGCTGAACGGCCACCTCCTGTTCCTGGGAGAAATTCCTCTTCATCTCCATGTTAAATGGACAACTGCTAATTTAAACATTATGCTCTTTGGTCCTGCAATGGGAACAACCCCTTTGCATCTAACAGACGATTTGACTACTTCCCTGACCCACCCTATTCAGCGTGGTGGCTCAGTGGTTAGCACTGTTGCCTGACAGCGCTAGGGACCCAGGTTTGATTCCACCCTCGGGTGACTGTGCAAACTCCACACAGGCAGACATTCTTCCCATGCGTGCGTGGGTTTCCTCCCACAGTTCAAAGATTCAATTACAACATTTAAAAGGCACCTGGATGGATACATGAATAAGCAGGGTTTATAGGGATATGAGCCAAATGCTGGCAAATGGGACCAGATTAGTTTAGGATAGCTGGTTAGCATGGACGAGTTGGGCCGAAGGGTCTGTTTCTGTGCTGTATAACTCTATGTGCAGGATAGGTAGATTAGCCATGGAAAATACAGGATTACAGGGATGGGGTGGGTCTGGGTGGGATGCTTATTGGAGGGTCAGTGTAGACTTTATGGGCCAAATGGACTGCTCTCAAACTGTAAGGATTCTATTCTATGTCTGGGCCATTTTTTGCATGAATGGGATCAGGGATTGGTAGGACTAAATGCCCATGTAGAGGGTAGCTAATCAGCCTCATTAATAGCCTACCAACACAGCGGGGCCAGTTCCTGCCCCTGGAGGGAAAAGCCAGCACCTGGTAATGTGCCAATGCATTCCAATCCCTCTGATATCACGTCACCAACACAAGGATACCCGAGGGGCGGGAAATTAAATCTCGAAAAAAGAATTCAGTTTTGTCTCACGACATTGGATCCTCAAATTGCCAAATGTTTGCTTATGTAGATATTGTGGGAATGGTTTATTGATTTTTGGAAGGATTGTTTGAATGTTCCAACAGCTGTTGTAGCCCATGTGTGGAAAGACAAAATCACCGCAATACAAAAGTGTCTGTGAGGAGAAAAGGAGGCCTGGGGTGCTTGGCAGTAAGATTGTCCATTAAGAGCCATTCTGCTTTATTAGCTCGAGAGTTGGTTGCAAAGCCTGGGGTTTGGAATTCCTGGCAACTGTCAGGAAGACTTCCTCATGAAGCAGTAATGAGACATAGGGAAATGCCGAGAATTTCTCTTCCTCCGCACTTAAACCTTGATCTATTCAATGCTCAGGATTATTCATTGCCTCCTCCAACATCATTCTTGTCTTAATTTCTTTTTTTATTGTACTGTTCAGTTTTCTTTCTGAAAATGTTTACTTTTCACTCCAGAGACATTGTATACTTGCTGTGAACCAGGTCCTTCCCCACCCCCTGAATCATGCCTAATTAATGGTAGCTAATAAAAACTGAAAGAACTGCAGATTATATATAAATCAGAAACAAAAATAGAAATTGCTGGAAAAGCTCAGCAGGTCTGGCAGCATCTGCAAAGAGAAATCAGAGTTAAACGTTTCGGGTCAAGTCATTTGACCCGAAACGTTTAACTCTGCTTTCTCTCCACAGATGCTGCCGGACCTGCTGAGCTT
>NC_063355.1:43056677-43082175 GCF_021869965.1 Rhincodon typus | reverse complement strand
ACAGATGCTGCCGGACCTGCTGAGCTTTTCCAGCAATTTCTGTTTTTGTTAACGGTAGCTAAGCCTAAACAGTGTGTGTCTGTGTCTGTATGATTGTATGTTCAGGTGGGTATGGATAGGGGGCTTCCCTATTAAATCAAATCCTGCCCTTACTTATCAAAAGCATAGCCAGTGAGTGACTGTACAATGACTGTACGATGACTGAGAGTAGGAATCCCAGCTGATATCTTTTACCCTCCTTAACACTCAGCCCAATAACAGCACTCTGTTACCACTTTGGCTGAGATTGACTTCCACAGCAAAGACCAGGGATCCAAGGTGGGATGTTCTTGACCGGATTGTTTCGGCTAAAAGCAAAACACTGCAGATGCTGGAGATCAGAATAAAACCAGAAATTGATGGAGAAGCTCAACAAATCCGGCAACATCTATGGGAAGAGAGAAATAGTCACCTTCCAGGTGAAACAACACTTCACCTGCATTCCCGGAATCTAGTCTACTGTATCCGCTGCTCACAATGTGGTCTCCTCTACACTGGAGAAATGAAGCATAGACTAGAGGACTGCTTCACAGAACATCTACGTCCTGCTCGCAAAAAAAACCCTGAACTACCTGTTGCCTGCCACTTTAACACACTACCCTGCTCCCTGGCCAATATCTCCGTCTCTGGCTTGCTGCAGTGTTCCAGTGAAGCTCAACACAAGCTGGAAGAACAACACCTCATTTTCCACTTCAGGACCCTGCAGTCATCCAGACTCAATATTGAGTTCAATAATTTTAGGGCCTAAACTCTCCCATGTCCCAACCCCCTACACCACACACCAGGCCTTGTTACCACATAGCCTGCCATCACACACCCCCTGTTGTTAGTCACTAATCGTCCCCGTTAACAATTATTCACCCTCCCAGCCTGATCGTTATCAACTCCTTTGTCTATCCAACTGCTCTTCTCTCTCTTTGGGCTCTATCCAATTGTTTACTTCCTACCTCATCCCCTCCCTATTTTCTGCACATAAACCGATGTTTTCCCAGCTACTATCAGTTCTGAGGAAGGGTCACCAGACCCTAAACATTAACTCTGATTTTTTTCTTCACAGATGCTGCCAGACCTGCTGAGCTTTTCCAGCAACTTCTGTTTTTGTTCCTGATTTACAGCATCTGCAGTTCTTTTGATTTTTACTGAGTATTCACCTCACTGTCACATCTCTTCCAGGCATGCCCACCTTGAAGAAGTTCTGCTCCTCTCTCCGATGGGATTTCCGTTCCAATCTTTCTTCTTACCCACCGACTTTAATTTCACTGTCACTCCTGGTGTTTGACCAGGTATTTGCTAAAACTCGTTTCCACAGCCATATCACATTCCTCAGTGACTGCCTTCGGCTCAGACTCAACCCATGTGGATTCCAACTGAAGTTTCATCCCTCGTGCTTTGAATCCTCCCAGGATCACAGATATCTCCGTGATGTTCAACGTTCCACAGACAGCTGCTCTCGTTGCATCCTGAGATCCACACTCAGTGCCATGCGGTGTTACATGCACACTCTCAACCTTCTTCTACAACAGCATCGCAACACACTGGCTCAGGGCTGCACCACTCTGCAGTTCCACTTCATCCTTCAACTCATTCATCGTGCTAACAAGAAACGTTTTCTTTTCCTTTCAGGCATCAAGGTGCACAGGATGCAACAACTCAGAGATACCCATGGCCCTCTGGAACCTTTGTCTCTTTCCCTTCCCTCTAACTCCATCCCCTATCCCAACCCCACCTCCTGTGGGGTAGTCACCATCCCACCTAACCTTCCGCTCTCCAATGCTGAACATTCCGTACTCAGCAAAAACCTCAGCTTTATTCGTCTGTGTCAAACGCTTCTTCCGCCGTCTTCACCTCCGTGCCCATTTCTTTGGACAAGAGTCCTCTCCGTGCCCCAAATACCCCTTCGCCCAGTTCCAATGCTCTCCCTTCACCTGGACCCCTCCCTCTGGCCTTTTACCTGCACTCGATCTGTTCATTGAGAACTGTAAATGTGATATTTGTTGAATCAATTTATCTGCTCCCCCCCCTCACCAAATCCAACCTATCTCCCTCCGAACTGACTGCCCTCCACGCACTGAGATCTAACCTTGACTTTGTTATTAAGCCTGTCGATAAAGGTGGTGTTATTGTAGTCTACTGTACTGACTTCTACCTTGCAGATGCTGGTTGCCAACTCTCAGATACATCCTCCTACCTTCCCCTGGACCATGACCCCATCATGACGCATTAGGCCATTGTATCTACTATGGTATCTGATCTCATTTCATCTGCCGACCACTCCCCCACTGCTTCCAAGCTGATAGTCCCCCAGCCCTGCACAGCTCGCTTCTACCTCCTTCTAAAGATCCACAAACAGGACTGTCCGAGCAGACCCATTGTTTCAGCCTGCTCCTGCCCCACAGAATTCATCTCTCCCTACCTTGACTCAGTCTTCTCTCCCCTGGTCCAATCCCTACCCACATACATCCCTGATTCCTCTGACGCCTTACACCGGTTTCAAAACTTCCAGTTTACTGGTTCCAGCCGCCTCCTCTTTACCCTTTACACATCCATTCCCCACCAGGAGAGTCTCAGGGCTGTCCACTTCTTCCTGGAGCAAAGACCTGAACCGTCCCCACTGACCACTACCCTCCTCCGCTTGGCCGAGCTTGTCCTCACCTCCAACAAATTTTCTTTTAACTCTTCTCATTTTCTTCAGGTCAGAGGGGTGGCCATGGGACCCCAGTTATACCTGTCTCTTTGTGGGGTACATGGAACATTCCTTGTTCCAGTCTTATTCCAGACCCCGCCCACAATTCTTTCTCTGATACGTCGATGATATCATCGGTGCTGCTCCCGTCTCTCGTCCAGAATTGGAAAAGCTCATCGATTACGCTTCCAATTTCCAACCTGCCCTCACTTTCACCCAGTCTCTCCCTGACTCCTCCCTTCCCTTCCTCGACATCTCTGTTTCCATTTCTGGGGATAGACTGGCCACTATTATCCACTACAAACCCACTGACTCCCATAGCTACCTGGCTGTACATCCTTGCACTTTGCTTGCTGTGCAGACTCCATCCCATTCTCTCAGTTCCTCTGTCTCCATCGCATATGTTCAGATGAGGCCAACTACTAAAGGGACCCTCTGAAATGTCCACCATTTTCCTCAACTGAGGTTTTCCCAGCTCTGTTGTTGACAGGACCCTCAACCCATCTCCCGCACTTCCGTCCTCACACCTTCTCTTCCCTGCCGCAACAGCGATAGGGTTCCCCCCTGTCCTTACCTACCATCCCACCAGCGTCCACAGCCAGAAGATCATCAGATGCCATTTCCGCCACCTCCAGCAAGACGCCACCACCAGACACATATTCCCCTCCCCTCCCTTGTCTGCCTTCCACAGGGACCATTCCTTCTGGGATACCCTGGTCCACACTTCCTTCACCCCCAACACACCCCACCCACAGCCCTACAGCACCTTCCCCTGTAACCGGCAAAGGTGTAACAATTGCCCATTTACCTCCTCCCTCCCCACTATCCAAGGGCCCAAATCTACCCTCCAGGTGAAGCATCACTTCACCTGCACTTCCAAGAATCTAGTCTACTGCATTCGCTGCTCAAAGTGTGGTCTCCTCTACATTGGGGAAACGAAGCGTAGACTAGGTGACCGCTTCACAGAACATCTACGTTCTGCTCGCTAAAAAGACTCTGAGCTGTCTGTTGCCTGCGACTTTAACACACCACCTTGTTCCCTGGCCAACATCTCTGTCTCTGGCTTGCTGCAGTGTTCCAGTGAAGCTCAACACAATCTGGAAGAACAACATCTCATTTTCTGCTTCGGGACTCTGCAGTCATCCAGACTCAATGTTGACTTCAATAATTTTAAGGCCTAATCTCTCCCATGTCCTAGCACCCTACCCCACACACCAGGCCTTGTTACCACATAGCCAGCCATCACACACCCCCCGTTGTTAGTCACTAACAGCCCCCATTAACAATTATTCACCCTCTTAGCCAGATCATAGATCATAGAATCCCTACAGTGTGGAAACAGGCCCTTCAGCCCAACCAGTCCACACTGACCCTTGGAGAATCCCACCCCAACCCATCCCCCTTCAACCTTATAACCCACCTAAGCTACACATCGCTGAGCACTGTGGGCAATTTAGCATGGCCAATCCACCTAGCCTGCACATCTTTGGACTGTGGGAGGAAACCGAAGCACCCGGAGAAAACCCACACAGACACGGGGACAATGTGCAAACTCCACACAGACAGTCGCCCAAGGGTCAGAATCAACTCCTTTGTCTATCCAACTGCTCTTCTCTCTCTTTGGGCTCTATCCTATCATTTACTCCCTACACCAGCCCCCTCTCTATTTTCTGCATATAAGCCAATGTTTTCCCAGTTACCATCAATTCTGAGGAAGGGTCACCGGACCCGAAACGTTAACTGTAATTTCTCTCCACAGATGCTGCCAGACCTGCTGAGCTTTTTCAGCAACTT
Source organism: Rhincodon typus (assembly GCF_021869965.1). Lineage (NCBI taxonomy): Eukaryota > Metazoa > Chordata > Chondrichthyes > Orectolobiformes > Rhincodontidae > Rhincodon > Rhincodon typus. The sequence goes on along the minus strand of NC_063355.1, from coordinate 43,077,659 downwards.
CTGTTTTTGTTGTTGAGAAACAGTTAACATTTTGAATTCAGTGACTCACTTAACAAAACTGTAGCATCTATAGGGAGAGAAATAGAGTTAAGGTTTTGTTAAGTGAATCATTGGAGTTGAAAGTTTCCCCAATTTCTGTTTTCATTTTGACTGTCAACTCAAGTATTTGAACTCACAAAGGAGAAAGCCTTAATGTCTATTTCTAAGGAATAGGTTGTACAGAATCTGCAGCTTTTAATTGGCTTTAATGGGAAAATATTAATTCATTTAAAGTCATTTCATTTAAAGATGCAATTTTCAGGAATGCAACCACAGCATTATGTGCAAACTAACTATATTAGAGCAGTTGACTAAAAACTTTGTCAAAGACTTAAGTTCTAACTTCTAAGGAATGGCCTAAAGTGAAGAAAGAGGCAGAAAGATTTAAGGAGGAAATCCCAAAGCTCAAGACTTGAGTAGCTGAAAACATTTAATCAATGGTTTACAGATTCAAATGCAGGCTTCACCAAGGCCAGGAGGAACGCAGACATCTCAAGGCTTGTCAGGCAGGATGACATTATAGAGAGGAGGAGGGGTGTGGCTGTTGTTACAGTCCTAGATGTGACCACCAAATTGTTATGATCCCAGGTATGAGACTACTGGACAAGCTGGATCTTTATTACAATCTGGCTTGTTAGGTAATAATCTTTTAAATAACATAGTGTGTGGAAAAACCAGAACAAGAAAATATGTGGCAGCATTCCAAGGTTGAACTGAAATGCCAAAAAAGACTGTTATAGAAACTTGAACAAACTTAGTGAAAGCAATATTGACTAAATTAGATTATTGTACAAGTAAGATGATGATTCTATAGCATATACAATACATACCATTTAAACTCTAATTTCATGATTAACAAGTGGTAAATATGAGTTACTAGACAAACGGTAATCAAATCCTCCACTGCATTTTAAATTGTCTATGCAACCATGACTGATGCTAGCCAGATGTTAGTTAACTGTAGGTCACCCAAATCTTGTTAAAACTCAGTCTCCTTCACAGAGGTTTCAATTTTTAAATTTTGAAGATCTAGTCTTGGATTGTCTTCAGAGCCTCACCATCTTAGATTGCTTCAATGATTGTTCATGTATTGGTTGTTAAAACTTATCTCCTAAGACTGAGTTCCTAAGACTCCAGAGATTACATTCAAATATTTAATTACTGGCACAATTTCAGCTTTTAATGAACAGCTAGTTTCCTCAAGTTTCTACTGAATTTCTCTAAGCTCCAGTCTTCCTAAATTGTATCAAGCATATTGCTTTTGGTCTTTCTACAGCCCACTCTCAGCTGTGCTGAACTATCAGTGGCACAGTACGCTATGTTTCAGTCTTAACACTTTTCCACAGTATGGAACCACTGCTCCAGAGGACTCCTGACTGCTTGGAGTCTGCTAACAACAACTTTTGATGCTTGGAGTAACTTTCTGTTCAGCACCCTGAGTGACTCTATGACTGACTCTCCCAGCTCCACACTACAACTAACTCCTCTCAAATTAAACAATCATATAAATTGAAACCAGACAACCTTCTTAAGATTCACCTTATGATGATGTAGCCTGTTCTGAGCTATCCTTACCCAGACTTTCTTTAGGTCAATATCTCTCATTTACAATTTATTCTTTGATCTGATGAAGCAAATTTGTTTTATACACTTCGTGCTCAGTGAATGCTTTTAAACTACTTTAGATCCCAAAACAAATAATGCCTGTGTCTAGACTGTCATTACTGCAAATGTAGACACCATGTCTCCACTAAACACGGCCACCTGCTGTTTCTGATTCTACCTTTCTAATTGTTAACCCGTTTTTAAAAATCTATTCTTTCATGGGATTTAGGCATCACTGGCAATGCCAGTGTTAGTTGCCCATTCTGAGTTGCCTTTTTAGAGTGACTTGCTAGACCATTTCAGGACAAGGTTAAGAGTGATTAACAATAACCTTATTGTTTAGAGTCTTAAAACAACACGACATTTGGAGTTCTGAGGAAGGGTCTCCCATTTCTCCACAGATGCTGCTAGACCTGCTGAGCTTTTCTAGCAATTTCTGTTTCTGTTTTTGATTTACAACATCTGCAGTTCTTTCAGTTTTTGTGACATCATCCCTTTAATAGACTTCCATGCTCTTCTGTTGCATTTATCCCATTTTCAATAGATAAACGTTAATGAACCATGAACTAGATATGCACAATGCAACGGATGGATTTAAAAGCCAACAGATTCACTCCATCCACTCACAAGGTGTTCCCTGCTTAACAGAAATATTATCAGTCTCAGTTTTGGCATTCTGTCGTTAACAAGTATCATCAAGAGCTGCTTTTGGAGGAAGCTTTTGAGATTCCCACAGCCCTCCCTTCCCCAGTCTATGCTGAGCACTCGATAATGCACCTTATTTTCCTCCATTATTTCTTGTGACTCAAGTGAGATTGGCAGCCACAAAATAAAATTGTAATCAAAGGAAAATGTACAGGCACATAAGGGACAGTAATTAAAGTAGATAATAACAGATGATATTCAGTTCAGATCAGGATGAGTCAAATGATTCTAACTGACTGGGATCTCACCAGCTGCCTGCTCCCTCATTCAGTTACTCTCCAGCTGAGTGGAGAGGGTTGTGTACGTCAGCCTGATGCACACGTTCTCTGTTGAACAGCACAAGGAATTTGCATTGGATATTGTGGTGAGTGAGAGATTTGCAGTCGGTGTCAGATGTGGCGCTGACAGAACAGGAGGTGAGTGACAGTGAATTGTCACTGGGATAAATAATGATCCCAGAGGGTGGTGAGAATGTAAAACTCAGTACCACATGGTGCAGTTGAGTGAATATTATAGATTCTTTTTCCTGGAGAAAAGAACCCCACTTGGCTAAGTTTTCTTCCTGACAGCTATACCCTATCAGTTCTGCTACCATTCTAGTAAATCAGGATGCACTTTCACAAATGCCTCTACATCCAATTATAACATACAGTGTGGTACGTAAAGAAATCACATGCATCATTGAAAGCTCTTGTTACTGGTAATTTGATAATATTTCATTATTTGCTGTGGTGCCCTAAAAGCTCAGCATAGATGGCCCCAGCAGTTTTTTTTTGGAATGTAAGTGTAATTCACAAGATCACAAAGTTAAGAACAGCAAGGAAAGGCAGTCAGCCTACTTTGCAGTTCATCCAAACAAAAAACCTTCAGTGCTTCCATTACAGCTTTTGACTGGCTCATTCCCCATTTATTTGAAGTACTGGGGGTAGCATCTTGGTCATTCTGGCTGCTGACGGCTGCTTTGTAATAGATAGGAACACTAACATTCCCTACAATATTCCAGGTAATCCATATATCGCAGTTTGTCAAATCTTACTGAACATTATCATTGCAGGTCAAACTGTGCGATAGACCATGTAAGAACTTGACAGGATTACCCTGTGTTGCTGAATAACAGAAATCAGTCAAGAATTTTGAGAATAACAAACTCTGGACTGTGTTTTCGAAGGCAACTCCTATCAGAGATTTGAGGTAGTGTTAGTAAATCATTCTTATTGTTCATGACATGATCTCAACATTTTGGTGGCAGTGAAAAAAAATCTTTGGATCAACCAACATACTAGTACAGAAGTGATGGACTGACAGGTTGTAAATGTCCATGGTCCTAAGTCACTTCCAAATTTGTTTGAAATTTGGAGACCTGATTGAGATTGGTTCTCAGAAAACCCACTGTTATGTCCTAGGCTTACATTTCCATCAAAGTGGTTATCATTGTAGTATGACATATGCAAAAAGATATCAGAACAATAACTTGCATTTATATAGCATTTTTCATGCAATAAAATGTACTAAGATGCTTTGCAGGAATTTGGCTGGTGTTGAGGCCATAGGGGGATTTGAACAAATGACAGAATTTGCAAACATGGGTCATAATGACCCATGAGCCATTATGACCCAGCAGCCATTACAGTCAGCAACTACACTGTGATGGGTCAAAGGGATTTGATTAGGCTTTGGATCACTTTAAGTTTGTGAAGAAAGCTAAAATGGGTGGCTGGTTAAAGAAGCATTTGAACAACCAGCTGTAGAGCTAAGGTATTGCTGAGTGTTCTAGCTGTGCATGACCGATGTTAACCAACCCCAATAGATTCTGCAGGGCTATTTCCACAATCCTGTGTCTCTAAGAGGAAGCACATGTACAGATCATGAGTTGGAGAATCTGGGCTTGTAGGGGTAAGACCATCCTCCCACAGGCAGCATTATTGGGATCTGAAATCTAAATGTGATTCTGTGAGAAGTGAGCCAACAACCCAAAGAGGTTTTAGCTGAGGAGCCATAATCTTAGGAACATGGCTACATTTGAAATAGGAGAGACCTTTGGTCCTCTGAACCTTTGCTGTCAATCAATTATATCAAGATGGATCTGTACCCCAACTCTAATTCCCCCCTTGGTTCCATACACCTTATTATCTTTGATTAATAAAATACTGGGCCATAAGACATAGGAGCAGAAGTAGTCCATTCAGTCCATTACATCTGCTCCACCATACAATGAGATTATGGCTGATATGATCATTCTCAACTCCTCCCTCTTGCCTTTTCCCCGTAACCCTCGATTCCCTTCCTGATTTAAAATTTGTCTGTCTCAGCGTTGAAGATGCTTAGCGACTCAGCCTCAACAGTCATCTGCAGTAAAGAATTCCACAGACTCACGACCCTCAGAGAAGAAATTTCTCCTCATCCATGATTTAAATGTGTGACCTCTTACTCTGTGATTATGTGATCATGTCCTCGACTCTCCCTTAAGGAGGAACTGTTTTTCTATATCTACCCTGTCAAGTTCCCCAAGAATCCTGTATATTTCAAAAAGGTCACCTCTCATTCTTCTAAATTCAAATGAGTACAGGCCCAACCTACTGTGCGTCTCCTCATAAGACAGTCCTGTTGTACCTGGTATCAATAGAGTGAACCTTCTCTGCACTGCCTCCGCTGCCAGTACCTCTTTCCCTAGATAAGGGGCCTAAAACTGTTCACAGTATCCCAGCTGTGGTCTGTCTAATGCCTTGTACAGTTTTATCAAAACTTCCCTATTTTTATACCCCAATCCCTGGAAACACAGGGTAACATTCCATTTGCTTTTCCTATTACCCGTTGAATTTGGAGGCTAGGTTTTTGTGATTCATGGGCAGGGATTCAAAAATCCTGCAGTTCTGTAGATTTCTGCAGTCTTTCTCCAAATTTTTGTTTTCAGAATTTCAATTGACCTCCAGCATCAATGACTTCCTGGGGAGATTTCCAGATTTCCAGTGCCCTATGTGTGAAGAAGTGCTTGCTGACATATTTCATCAGCCTGGACTTGCCTATTACAGGAAATGGTTTCTCCCAATCCAACCTAACAATAAAATTAACATCAGTGCATCTTATTTGTTAATGATGTAGTTCAACATGTGCACAAGTAGTTAGTACTGCATTTTCGCAATTTCCAAGCAATGGCCTTCAAAATTAGAACAGTTGTAAAATACAGGAATGAAGCGCAGTCTGCAAATCGCCACTCCGGTGGGCCTTTGACTGCACAACAATGCTGCCTGTGGTTCAAAGGCAGTCATTGTTTGTGAAGTGCTCTGGAATGTTTCCAGGAAGTGTGATGAAGCACTATATAAATGCAAGTTCTTTCTTTCATTCTATTGACTGTGGTGACCACTACATCCTTTTTATCATGTTGCTCCTGAATGTCACTGCAGAAAATATGGCTGTTCTCCATCTATTCTCCCATTCCACCCATGCTCCCAGCACTTCATTACAATTACATTGTAAGCCAGCTGCATACTATTTTCTCTGTTTACTTTTTCCTTCAATCCTTCCCGGACACAGATCCAAGTGGAATTTTCCCAGTGCTGTAGCAAGATTGCATCGGGATCACCATTTTGAGGTTTCATATCAGCTTACTGCGTAGACTATTGCAAATAATGAAGGATTGAGACAAAATCCTAAATCATCAAATAACTCTCCCAACTAATAACCAGTAGGTAACAAGATGCATCTGAATCAGAAGATTTGGGGGTTCAAGTCGTGCTCTGGAGCCATGGACACTTAATCCAGTCTAACACTTCAGTGCAATCCTGAGAGAGGACTGCACTGTCAGAAGTAAAGTCTTTCAGTTGAACTGTTAACCTGAGCCCCATCTACTCTCAGATTGGCACAAAAGACTCCAAGACACTCTTTTGAAGTTGAGCAGGGTAGTTCTCCCCAAGGTCTCGGCCAACGTTTATTCCCCCATCATTATCACTAAAAACAGCAGATTCTGGTCATTACTATGCCACTGTTTTTGGTGTTTACTGTGTGCAAATTAGTCCATTATGCTTCCTAAATTACAACGGGGATTCCCAAAGCTACAGTGAACAAGCAGGAGCCTCACATCCTGTCAGAGAGGGGGGAATGTTTCTCTGACTTTAAGCTCCGACTGCCACATTCTTGTCTTTGTTTTTGGGTGAGGGGGTGGTTGAGGAGGAATAAAATGTGATCTTATGAATAAATAATTTCACAATTTCAATGTGTCTGACAGGTGATTATTTTCCCATCAGAGTGCTGACACACAGTGGGACTCAATCCATCTGGGACGTTGTCAGGGATCTGGAATGTTACTGGATGAGCAATGTAAGGAGCACAAAATCAAACTCCACCACACGGGGATTTGAATTCAATTTCAAAAGATCTGCTGTAATAATCTGATATCAGCAGCTACTGTGAAGCCGTCGATGCTTATAGGATACAACACAAGTTCACTAATGTTAAAATCGAATTGTTTTAGCCAAGCTTTTGGTCACTTCTCCTGTTGCCTCCTTATGTAGCTTGGTATCAAATTTAATTTGATAATCACGTTTGTAAAGTGAAGTTGGACATCGTAATGCATTAAAGGTGCTATTTAAATGTTTGGCTGTTCTCCTGGAAGACAGAAGCACATTCACTTTTCAAAGTAAAAGTTCAAATATCCGTCCCCTTCTCATTTGAAGATGCTGCATTGTGCTGTCACACGTTCACAGATAACACTGGCTATTCTGTGCTATTCAGTCTATTATTTGTTCTTTAGCTAAGAACCAATTTGCTTGACTGTAAAGGGCATCAGCCCCTATCCTGTTCAGCAGAGATTATCTGATTGTGATAAGGAGCAGGGACTGCCGTTGACTTTCTATCACAGTGTGTTAATGGTGAGAATATCTGTTTTTTTAATGTTGGTTGAAGGATAAACATTAGCCAGTTCACAAGACAGAGTTCCTCTGCTCTTTTTCAAAAGCCTGTCTGAGATCTTACATGACCATCTGAAGATCACATGGGACTTAACATCTCATCTGAAAGACTCTGATGATACAGCACATCCTCAGTACTGCACTGGAACTGTTGAGCTAGACTTTATGCTGTGTGATATAGGTAATGTGTAGATATTTGTTGATGGATAAATGGGACTGAGCTGCAAAATGTCCTGTCTCTGCAATCCTAGCCAAGGAATGGAAATCCAGGCTTTAGAAATTATATTTTGTTGCCTCCAAATTCAACTATTGCAAAGTTCCCCTGACCAATCTTCTTGCCCCATCCCTTAACCTAAGCTTAGTCAAAGCTCTTGTTGCGTATATCTGAATTTACCTTGAGTCTTGTTCACTCATCACTGCTATGTTCATGGGCCTTCATGGACTTCCAGTTAGTAACACCATAGATTTAAAATGCTCATCCTAATTCTCAAACATTTCTATGCCCTCCAACCCTATATATCTCCCACCTCCTCCAGCTCTACAACCCTCCAAGATCTCTGTGCTCCTCCAATGCTGGCCTCTTGAGTATTCCCAGTTTTCCATACTCCATACCATCGGTGACCATTCCTTCACTGACAAAGCCTGAACCATGGAATGCTCTTCCTAAACCCCTCTGCCTCTCTCTCATCCTCTAAGAATCTCTTCAAACCTTTTGTTGTTGACCAGGTTTTACCTGTACTAATGCCAGATTTTGTCTGATAATTTTCCCATGGAGTGCCTTGGAAAGTTTTGCCTTGTCAGTGACACTGTGTAAGTACACAGTGTTAGGCTATGTAGGGTGTGCATTGAGAAGTACCATCAATGTTGTTTGAGATAGATTCTCTGCATTAGCTGGGAGGTCAGGCATGCGAACATTAGCATCCTTGAAGAAGCTAACAGCACCAGCATCAAGGCCATGATCAGCTAAAACCAACCAGGCTGACTGGTTTATTGCCATGAAATCCCATTCTACTTTATATCCACACCCACTAACAAGAGTAGGGTTTCAGATATGACATTTGTGTACAATTTCACACACTCATTTACAGGGGGTAAATCTTGTTGGGCAGTTGGCAAGCCATGTGTTTAGGATGTCTGAGATCCGACTGACACAGCAAATCTTCTTCACCCAGCTCAACGAGGGGAGGACAAAGGAAGCATTTCAATGACTCTTGAAAGCTTCTCTCAAGAAATGCAATATAGATGTCAATGTCTGGGAGAGCCTCTTCCAGAAGAAACTGACTTGGACGAGCCTCCTGTACAATTCTTTGAGAAAGCTCATCGGCAAGAAGAAGTTATGGAGAAGGAACCGAAGAAAGAAATGGGCCAAAGATCTCAAGGCTAAGGAGCACTACCACCTCTGGGAAACATCTGCTAAATGTGTAGTCAGAAATGTGGCTCTAGGATTGGGCTCATTAACCACCCAATGACCCACAGGACCCATGGCCAGTGACACGGAATTTCCTAGGAGAACAATCAGACTCATTAGCGAGTGATTGCTGTGGCCACCGGCATTGTTAGGGGTGAGCCGTGGATTGATAAGTATTTTTATTCTCAAAAATGGCCACATTGATGAAGACATGAAGGGTCAAATTGATCTCTGGTGTAAAAGCGGTGATAGCAAATCTGAATTCTATTGGTGACCTCACCATTGCAGCCAATGGAAATGAAGTCATTTGGGCAGTGATGGGATATAGTTTAGAGGGTGTACAATGGGTTGCTATCAGCAATTTTCCATCAGCCCACAAATTCAAGATTTACCCCCTGTAAATAAGTGTGTGAAATTTTACAGAAATATCATATCTGAAACTCTACAGTTATCAGCGGCTGTGGATATAAAGTAGAATGGGATTGCATGGCAATAAACCAGTGTCCCATCACAATAACGGCTGATGATACATGCTGTTTGATGTCTCTCAGGTTTTACATTATAAAGGAGACTGCATCAGCTGGCATGGTGTACGACACACTTGTGTTTCTAGTGCCTTCAGGCCACAGACAGCTTTTCCCACACACTGAATCATATGTGGTTACTTATTTGACATTCAAACTCCAGACACACAAACTGAAGTTTGATTCATTCATTTAATATTTCCTTTATTTCAAAACAAAAATTTTCAGAAAATAATTCTTAATATGACTGACAGTTAATAAAACAGGAAGTTGTTGGGCAAAGTTTGATTGATGGCTTAGTGGATATCACTCTTGCCTTTGAGTCTGAAGATTGTTGGCCAGATTCCCACTCTAGAGAGATAAGCAAACATGTCTAGGCTGAGGAGTGAATGCCAAGGGAGTGCTGCATTGTTGGAGATGCTGTCTTTTTGAATATTGCAGTACAGTGAGCTTCCATTTGCCCTCTTGCATGAATGTCAAAGATCCCACAACACAAATTTGAATAGAACAAGATAGTACACCTGGTGTCCTCACCAATATTAATCCGCCAACCAACATCATAACTACAGATTACTTGGTCCTTATCATAGTGCTGCTTGTAGGAGCTTGTTGCCTTGTTTCCTCCCTCACAGCAATGATTGTTTTCCTCTCTCTCTTTCTCCCTAATCTTTCAAATAGGCTGGCTAACATTTCTTTAGAAAAGGGATGGCCAAGCGTGACCTGATAGAGGTCCTTAAAATTTTGAAGGGGTTCATTGGGCATAAAGCAAATATTTCCACTTGTTGAGGGGGAGGGGAGACCAAAACTAGGGGTCATAAACATGGTAGATGCTAATAAATTCAGCTGGAAATTCAAGTGAAACTTCTTTACCCATAGAATAGGGAGAACATGGAACTCGCTCCCATAGGGAGTGGCTGAGGTGAATAGTGTAGATGGATTTATGAGGAAACTGGATAAATAAAACATGAGGGAGAAAGGAATAGAATATGCTGACAGGATGATATGAAGAAAGGCAGGAGGAGAGTAGTGAGCTGTGTACGCACCAATAAAGACTAGCTGGACTGAATGGCCTATAAATTCAATGCGTTGGGATCAATATGCTAAACATGCCCAGTGATGGGTAATGCAGGACATTGAAGATGAAGAAACCTGAATCCTCAGAGGCAAGTTGCTGATGATGTGGAGGCGCTAAAAATAGATAAATAGCTGGAGGCCGCAGATCACACCGCAATATTACTACAAGAACACTCAACACAGTCACATCAGGCACTCTTCCCACTGTTTCAATGATGACATTAGCTCACTTTAAGTAAACAGGTTAAACTCTCCAATGACATGGTGAAGAGAACAGTGTCATACAAATACATTAAGGAGTTTGTACAATAATACCATAGCTTACATTCCAACTGGGGGATGTTGCCTCTGAGGAGATGTGTCTACAGTCCTGGCAGAGCTTAGAGAGAGGAGCCAAGGAAGATTATGTCAGGGGAGGCCTTAAGTTTCCATCTGAAGCCCTGAATATACAGTCTTCAGTCTACAAGAAAACAATTACACTTGCTATTTTAGGGGCTCAAATAAAGTCAGTGGCCCCTGACTTCAGAATCTCAATGAAGATGACACTGGCTGCCTGAAATGTTTTTTTTAAATTCATTCATGGGATGAGCGCATTATTGGCTAGGCCAGCATTTATTGCCCATCCTAATTGCCCAGGGGTCAGTTGACAGTCAACCACATTGCTGTGGGTCACATGTAGGCCAGACCAGGTAAGGATGGCAGTTTCCTTCCCTAAAGGACATTAGGTGGGCTTTTCCTGACAGTCGACAATAGATTCATGGTCATCATTAGAATCAATTCCAGATTTGTTTATATTTAATTCAAATTCCACCATCTGCCATGACAGGATTCGAACCTTGGTCCCCAGAACATTACCTGTGTTTCTGGATTAACTGTCCAGTGATATTATCACGAGGCCATTGCCTCCCCATATCTTCCCAATAAGTCAGTGTGGAATCAATTACTTTAACACTGCCCCGCTTTTGCCTCCCCTCTCCCATATACCTCATATTCATCAGGCATTGGTGAGGGGGACAAGAAATGATTAAAAACAGACCTATTTGGTTATGCCCAGGACTAGTTTTCCAGTGACTTATCTTCAATCAAATGGTTCCAGTAACAAGACAATTTTAAAACTTTCATCATTCTCAAATCCCTCCATGGTCTTGCCCCTCCCTATGTCTGTCATTTTCTCTAGATGCACAACCCTCCCAGATCTCTAATCTCCTCCAATTCTCGCCTCTTGCCAATCCTTGCTTGTAAGGCTCCACTGTTGGTAGCTATATTTTCAGCTGCCTGGGCCTAGACTTTGGAATATTCTCTGTAACCTTGTCTTTCTCTGTTTCTCTTGCCTCCATTAGAAACCAACCTCTTTAACCAAGCCTTTCTTTGCTTGTTGATAACTCCTGACATTACTAAATGTCAAACTCTGTGTTCCTGTGAATTGCTCTCAGATGTTTTACTACAATAAAGACACAACATAAATGTAAGGTGCATTTAGTTTGTAGGATAGTGTGACCAAAGAATAGGGAGGATACTGGATATCCAAAAACTGGCTTTGAAATGTGACATTACTTTTTGTTTATTTTGCAAGTAAAATAGCAGCACTCTGCAGCCAGAGAGAAATGTGACCAGAGACAATATCTCGTCAATTGAATAAATCAAAGAACTGCGAATACTAGTGATCAGAAACAAAAACAAATTGCTGGAAAAACTCAGCAGGTCTGGCAGCATCCTGGAGAGAAAACAGAGTTAATGTTTCAAGTCTGGAATCTTTTTCCTCCTCATAGACGCTGCTGTTTTCTCCAGCAATTTCTGTTTTTGTTTCTCATCAATTGATCCTGTTTGTGGTTGGGAACCGAAAAGGACTTTGGAGCAATTCTCCAAGTAATAGTTTTCCTCAATTTGGATCCACAGAAAAGATGCTCCTGTGTCTGAATTGAGAGAAGGTGCCTCCTGGTTCCAAACCCAGCACTTGAGAAAGTTTTAAGGCTTCCTTCTGTGCTGATTCAGCACATTATGACATCACCAGGGATCGGTGGAATGCCCTGTTGTTGCTTTGTAATGTTCTTTCCTTCATTTCTCTCCTCTTTTCCTTTCCTTCAGCAATGTTTTGATCAAATTCCTCTTTTACCAATTTAGGTTTCACCTGATCACAGAGGGGATCTGCCCTAGACTTGTCTTCCCTTCATATGGAACTAGCTGAGATTGGGAACTGAGCTGAATAGAAGAGTCAAGGCCCATTTGAGAACAGTACTGTAGTGATTATGTTTCTGGACTAGTAATCCAGAGCCCTGGACTAATGATTTAGAGAAATGAATTCAAATCCATAATCATAGCCGGGCAATTCAAATCAAGTTAAATAAATGTTGGGGGTGTGTATCTATATTTAAGGACTTTCTGGGAAGAAAAAGGAAAGTTTTCAGCTATTGGCCACTCTCTGATTTGAAATGGGTTTTTATCCTGTAATTTCTTGAAAGTAAAGCCAGCAGTTTAATGTGTGCTGTGGTTTACCTGCTGTTTAGCAAAAATTAAAGTTTTCAAGCAGATAAAAGATAAAGTTTATTGCCCTAATTACTGGGAAACCTGACTTTGAAAAGACTGAACCCTCTCTATTAATGATTGCTTAGCAGCTTTTTCTGCTCGTAGAATTCTATGTTATAGACCCAAGTTTTACACTAGAGATGACTCCAGAAATTATAAGCCTCTCCCCTGAAATCCTGATCCTCAGTAGATATTCCTGGAAAACTAGTTGAATTTCCAAGTCAACAAGGTGCAGGGCTGGATGAACACAGCAGGCCAAGCAGCAATTTCCAAGTACCAGTATTTCTTGTCAACTTGGTTAAATCTGAAGAGGTAGACTATGTCCAATCCACAAAGACTCAAATTGAAGTCATTACAATCGGAACTGGATGTCCATCTTCAATCTACAGCTGTCAGTAATTCAGCTTCATCAACAGGAAATCCACTTGATGTGATAAATCTTCACATTTTATTCTTATTTCCATCTCTGCAGAGACTTCTTTTTTGTGTTAGATATGTCTGGAACTAAGTGGATAAAGTATTAATTCTGGATTGTGGTTAAGGTGTTAATCAGTGTTTGCACTTGCTTTAATAGTAAATCTTATTGCTAATAGATCAGATTATTTTATCTTAATTAAAAAAAAAGCCTAGTGGACATTTCTTTTATAAAATACAAGGGATGCTGAAAATCTGAAACAAACACAGAAAATGCTGGAGAAACTCAGCAGCTCTATGGAAAGAAAAGCAGTAAACAGTTTAAGTCTGGTATGACTATTGTTTGGAATAAGGAAGAGTCATACCCCTTAGTTATCTCAATGACCATTAGGCCCTGTCATTGACAATTACATCTTGTCAGTGAATGAATTAATAATTATTCCAACTTAAATTTCTATAGTACCTTTCATGGCCTTGGCATGGCTCAAAACACTATTAGCCAAGTACTTCTGAAGTGTAGTCACTGTTGTAATGCAGCAAGCAATTTGTGTACAGCAAGCTCCCACAAACATCCAGGTTATAATGAGCAGGTAATCTGTTCTATTGAGTTTGGTGGTGGCTTAAATATTGCGCAGCGCTCTGTGGAGAACTCCCCTGCTCTTCTCTATCTAGTGCCCTGGGATCTGAGAGAGCAGACAGGCGCTTGGTTTAACATCTGATCCAAAAGCTGTCATGTCCAATGGCTCAGCTCTCTCTTGATGCTGGGAGTTTCAGATTCAATTATTTGCTCAGGTCTCCGGAGTGGGACTTGAATCCACAGTTTTCTGACCCGGAGCCAAGAGTCAACCTACTGAGCCATAGCTGCCACTGCCAATTCTCATCTCTCATGGTTTTGTTTCCAAAAACGTACCTTACGCATAACATTTGTAAAAGTACATTGCAAACCATTTCAACGCGAAAATGATAAAATTCAACTTATCTTCACTCATCATGTTTCAGCCTTTGGAAGTCTCAGGACAATTACAACAGTTTAAATACCTGCAATATACATTCCATGTTAGGCATGCAGCCTGAGGTCAAAACATTTCAAGTTGAACATTTTAGAATATGCAATGGAAATAAAGTTTTCTCCATGCACTGTGTTTCACTCTGAGGTGTCTCAATACAATTTCAATTCTCTTGATGTACACTGTGTACATTCCTTGTCAGACAACCAGCACCAGTGTGTACAAAAACCAAATGGCCTTAGACAGTGAGATTTCCCCCTTGCACCTATGTGCCAGTCTGCAAGGCTTGATTGAGGACAATACTTTGCATTCGAAGATCAGAGGCAGACAGAAGAGTGGGTCTCTCACTGAGGTGATGGTGCTTCAGATGGAGTTGACTCAGTGTGCTTCGTGGGGAACAGCCTGTAGAGCACAGAGTCCTGCATCACAGAGCTGCTCATGATGAACCTCGACAAAAAGCACTGCATCGCTCTCCAGAGCTTCTTCGTAAAAGTAACATTCCAGAAGGAGGTGCGTATTTCCCAAGCGCAGTCCCCTCGAGGGTCATGTATGGAGGGGTGGGGGTGAGACTCCCGCCTGATGACCAGTTCCCCCCCGTAATGTAGACGGTCCATCCTTCCCACCTGCTCAGGGTTGGTTTGACCGTAGCTACTTGCTCTTGTTAGTTTATACTGGCCCCTCCAAACCAAACCTCCAGCAGCTCAAGTCATCTGACCTGATGGGGAAGGGGACACGGGATCTGTTGATACATTCCCAAAAGGGCATGGCCTGCTCTCGCTGTGATTTATTTTAGCTCCTGGGGCTAGTTGGAGCCACTTGCAGACACTTGTAAGTCTGTACAGTGGACAGTGGACCCGAGCAGGAGACAGTGACAACACCCATGTAAAGGTGGGGGGGAGGGGGGGTAGTGGGTGGGGTTGGTGGGTGGGTGGGGTGGTGGTGGTTTTACTTTGAGTGACTCTATGGCCTGGGATCATCACCCTCTTTCACTTACGTCCCTCCTGATGAAGTCGACACACCGTTCTATACAAGACACAAGCAAGGCAGTGGTGGGAGACGGCCTGGCCCCAGCTTTGGTTGAACGCTTTCTGATTCCCACCCACTGCCTGAAACCATGTTACTGATGTCGGTGTAGAGCAGTCGGGAGATAACTGTGGATCTGCTCCCCACTAGACACCATTTTGTTGGTGTGAGATATCCCCTTAAAGACCTTCCTCCTGATCCATGCTGATGAGGCAGGTGTCCATCCCGCTGTCCTGCACATAGGCAATCGTATCCCTGAGCAACGTCAGGCTCTCAGAGACCCTCCTGCCTGGTACAGCACAGGTTTGATTGGGATGAATCACCGATCCCAGAGCAGACCTGACCCAGTGGGTAATGACTGTGGATAGAAATTTGTGCTCCACATTCAGCAGTGACATTCCACTTGGTCCCTCTACCCCATTCCTGATTAGAGGCGACGCTACCTTTCCCCAGGGTGTCAGACATGCTGCTGGCTAGAAGCACCTGATAAAGCACCAGGGCTGACCTTCTCTCTCCTACTGACACTTCAGGATCCTTTACTTTAAGCTTCACGATAGGATTCCCTCAGTAGTGAGCGGACGCTCACTCTCTATGTCAGTGTGACTGCAGGAAGCATCTGTTCAAATTATCAGCATGGCAACCGGGAGAATGGCAGGGTACAGATGCCTCAATGTAATTTGCATTTTCCCTGAACTGCAGGGTTTCCAAAATAATCTTGGTTGGAAAACTGCCATCAAATGGATTCATTCACTTGAGATGGATTGCAGAATGTCTGAGCCTCGTAAACCGTGCCTGGCTACCAGGACCTAGCAGATGCCTAATTGCTGAAGGAAGCAATGACAGTGTAAATCCTGTTGACAATGCAGGCGCTGTTCACTTGGGATTCAATTCTTCATAGATTCCTACTTCAGTCTTTGCTGGTGACAGGGACTGACAGTTTTACACAGAGTTTGGTCCATCTGGCTCATTCTGGAGTTTATGATCTATCTGATCCACCATCCATTTCACTTCCTCTCACCCTCTCAGTGAGTCCTTTCAATCGTTTCCCCCTTGCGTGTTTACTGGGCTTTCCTTTGAAATGTGATTAACAACTGCTTCCCTGGTCAAGCTTTCACCTTCCTTCCCAAACCTCTGGGTAAAACGGTTTTTGCTGAGCTCCTGAGTGATCAACCCAACAGCAGGAACCTCATCTCTACCCAATCAAAACTCTTTTAAATTTTAACAGTCTCCATCACATCTTATAACAGGAAATTGTATTTTTTTTAAGAGACGTTCATAGTTGTGCCACTTTAATAAAGTGAACAAGGAGAAGCTTTTTCCACCAATGGGTGAGGAGGTAAGCACAGATTTAAGCTAAATAACATGAAGGCACCTGGGGAGAAATGAGAATGTTTTCTTGCACTGTGGGGTTTATTTTGTGGTCTAGTTTGAAAATATGGTGGAAGCACATTCAATAAAAACTTCCAGCTATGAATATGTCAACATTTGCAGGGCTAAGGGCATTATAAAAAAAAGAGAGGGGGCCTGATTGGATTGCTTGTCCTAACAGTTAGCATTGGAATGATTGGCTGAATGGTCACTGTCTGTGCTGCATCATTCTGTTTCTCTCAACAGAAACAGACACCTCATGTTTAAGGATTTACAGCACAGCAATCCTGTCAAGTGTCCATTCTGCATCTGTGAGCATTGGCGATACATTCGGACAGGATCATCAGCTGTGGAGGCAGCGCAGCTGGGTTCAATGCTATTACCATTGACCAGGAGCTGAAGCGGATGAACCACATAAATGTTATATTAACAGAGTAGGTCAGAGGCTAGGAATACTGCAGCAGGTAACTCACCTCCTGATTCCCCAAAGCCTGCCCGTTATCTCCAAGTAACAAGTCAGGAGTGTGATGGAATACTCCCCACTTGCCTGGATGGGTGTATCTCCAAAAACACTCGAGAATCTCAAAACCATTCAGGACAAAGCAGCCCGCTTGATTAACACCACATCCAGAAATGTTCACTCCCTCCATCACTGATGCTCAGCAGCACATACCATTTCCAACAAACATAGAGAAAAACTCAGCAGGTCTGGCAATATCTGTGGAGACAGAAACAGAGATAACATTTTGAGTCCAGTGACTCTTCTTCACTCACTATCCTGACTTGGAAATATATCGCCGTTCCTTCACTGTCACTGGGTCAAAATCCTGGAACCCCCTCCCTAAGGGCATTGTCGGTCAACCCACAGCACATGGGCTGCAGCGGTTCAAGAAGGCAGCTCACCCCCACCTTCTCAAGGGGCAACTAGGGATGGGTGATAAATGCTGGGCCCAGCCAGCAACATCCATCAACGCACTCACCCTGTCCACACTCACCTGCTGAAACTCATTCACAGATCCTCGCACATTGACACTCTCACACCAACACACTGATCTACATAATCACACTGGCACATTGCACATACTCATACTAACACACTCATCCACTGACACCCTCACCTAGTGACACTCACACCTACACATACTGACTCACATGCACACACTGTGTTCACCTACATATACACAAAATAACATGCTGTAAATATTTTAAGTGAATGATTATGTATGCTTGTGCCATCAGCCAGTTTGACGCCTTTGCAATCTTGCGTACAAGGAAAGCAAATATTTTCCCAAGACGTTATGAAGTAGCCTCACAAGGAAAGATTAAAATTAGAGTGCCTGGTAACATGAAACCCAAGACACAGGCCACACTGAGCTGGGTTTGATTTCAGTCCAGCGGGAGTTCAGACAGTGAGTCAATGTGACAGAGTCTCTTTGTATAAAACACATTTACCCCTGTGGCTATTCCAGGCATTTTCATTGAACTAAGAATGCAGCAGCTCACTGGTCAAATATCTATTACATGTCTGAAAGGCCATTCAGCCCAATTGGTCCATCCCAGGGTCTTTTTTGTTCCACATGAGTTTCCTGTCACCCCTCTTCATTTCAGTCTATCATCATATCTGTCTCCTTTAATCCCTCGTGTTTATCCAGCTTCAACTTAAATGGGCTGTGTTATTTGCCTCAATGATTCCCTGTGGTAATGTATTCATATTCTGACCCCTCTCTGGTTAAATTTGTTTCTCCTGAATTCTCTATTTGACATATCAGAAATTACCTTATATTTTATGGGTCCTACTTTAGGAGTTTCTCCCACAATTAGAAACAGCTTCTCTACAACCACCTTATCAAACTAGTTCACAATTTTAAAGGCTTCTCATACAGTCATAGAGATGTACAACATGGAAAGAGACCTTTTGGTCCAACTAGTCCATGCTGACCAGATATCCTAAATTAATCTAGTCCCATTTGGCCCATATCCCTCTAAACCCTTCCTATCCATATACCCATCCAGATGCCTTTTAAATGTTGTAATTGTGCTTGCCACCAATGCTACACACACCAACCTCTATGTGAAAAAGTTGCTCCTTAGGGCCCTTTAAAATCTTTCCCCTCTCACCTTAAACCTATGCTCTCTAGTTTTAGACTCCCCTACCCTGGGGAAAAGACCTTGCCAAGTCATCCTATCCATGCCCCTCATGATTTTATAAACCTCGATAAGGTCACCCCTCAGCCTCTGATGCTCCAGGGAAAAACAGGTTTTCCTCAGTGTTCCCTTTTGCAATCTGTTCAGCTTTTCCCGAGAGTTATAGCCATGTCTAGGACCAGAGGGCATAGTCTCAGAACAAAGAGATGCTAATTTAAAACTGAGATGGGGATGAAGTTCTTCTTTAAGGTTTGACAGTCTTTGGAATCCTTACCACAGAGAGCTGTTGAGTTATAATCTCCCAGTCCTGGTATCAGCCTTGTTAATTTTTTTCATCTTCTCCAGTTCTCTATTCATTCTATTATATGGAGACCAGGATTGTTCACTATACAAGTCTAATGTAACTTCAAGTCTCTCAGTGCTTGGTTTGATGTTTTTAATGGCCTCATTAACCTGCATTATTACTTTTTGTGATTTATTGTTCTTCACGGCACACCTGCCAACACATCTAAATTGATGAAGGTTAGGAGTGGAATACACTTGGAAACAATGATAAGGTCTACATAAAAACCCTGGAATGAAATCTTCTACTGTGTTCAATTTACCTAACAATGTTTTAACAAGTAGCAAGGGTAAATATCATCAATGCACTCTGCAAAATCTCTTAACAGTTTCTGAGAAGATAATCTCTTTTAGTTACATCAGCTGACATTATTAAATAAGGAAGAGCCAGCGCTGCCTCGTTGGCAGTTTGATGAATGAAGATTGCAGAATAGCAGTGTGCAGGAACCAACCGTGTAGCGGTAATAGTCAAAAATCACACAACACCAGGTTATTGTCCAACAGGTTTATTCAAAATCACAAGCTTTCAGAGTGCTGATGAGACTCTAAATGTTAGCTTGCTCTCCCTCCATGGATGCTGCCTGACCTGCTATCATCTCCAGCATTTGTTGTTTTCAGTAAATCTCTGTGATTATGGGTTTGAATTCCATAATGGCAGATAGTGAATTTTGAATTCAGTTATAATTGGCTTAAAAAGCTAATTGTGCCTGTGTGTGCAGATTGTTGTAAAATCCCATTTGTCTCACCAATGTCCTTTAGGAAAGGAAATCTACCATCCTTATCTGGTCTGGCCTACAATTTGACTATAGACCCACAGCAATGTGGTTGACTCTTAACTGCTGCCTGGGTCATTTGGGATAGACAATAAATGCTGGTGCTTGAGGGGGAGACGATGGCTTAGTGATATTATCGCTGGACTGTTAATCCAGAGAACCAGGTAATGTTCTGGGGATCTGGGTTCGAATCCCACCATGGCAGATGGTGGAATTTGAATTCAATAAATATCTGGAATTAACAATCTAATGATGACCATAAATCCATTGTTGATTGTTGATTGTTGATTGTTGGGAAAAACCCATCTGGTTCACTAATGTCCTTTAGGGAAGGAAACTACCATCCTTACTTGGTCTGGCCTACATGTGACTCCAGACCCACAGCAATGTGGTTGACTCTGAACTGCCCTCTGGGCAATAAATGCTGCCTAGCCAGCGACGCCCTCATCCCATTAATGAATAAAGAGGAAAAAAAAGCCAGTCATCCCCACATCCCATGAGCAAATACAAAAGAAATCCTGAGTGAATTGTTGACAGTGACTGATTTTATGATCAGGAGATGGATTGTCACATTTTTTCAGGTGTCCCTACATAACCACCTGGTTGTGCTGCCAATGAGCCACACCAATAGGAAGACTGTGGGTGATATCTGTCCTGGGTATCAAACTAAAACAACAAAAGTGAATTGGCCACCCTTTCACACCTTACCTGATTAGCAAATTCACCAAAATAATTGAAAACCATACCCTATTGAAGGCCAGAAATAGGCTGGCCAATTTTAAACTCGCACCACCCCTCTCACTGACTCCCCCCAAACCTGACATGTGGGTAAAGAGTTTTGTACGTGTGTGTTGGAGATGTGTGTTATAGGTATATGTTCTAGGTGTGCATTGGAGATGTGTGTTGGATGTGTATGTTATAGGTGTGTGTTGGAGGTCTGTGTTGGAGGTCTGTGTTCTAGGTGTGTGTTAGAGGTCTGTGATGTAGGTGTGTGTTGTAAGTGTGTATTGGAGGTGTGTGTTGAACGTGTATGTTATAGATGTGCGTTGTAAGTGTGTGTTGTAAGTGTGTGTTGTAGGTATGTGTTGGAGGTCTGTGTTGGAGGTCTATGTTGTAAGTGTGTATTGG
>NC_063355.1:43056472-43056667 GCF_021869965.1 Rhincodon typus | reverse complement strand
GTGTTGGAGGTCTATGTTGTAAGTGTGTATTGGAGGTGTGTGTTGGATGTGTATGTTATAGGTGTGTGCTGGAGGTGTGTGCTGAAGGTGTGTGTTGGAGGTGTGTGTTGGAGGTGTTTGTTGGAGGTGTTTGTTGGAGATGTGTGTTGGAGATGTGTGTTGGAGGTGTGTGTTGGAGGTGTGTGTTGGAGGTGT
>NC_063355.1:43020136-43056462 GCF_021869965.1 Rhincodon typus | reverse complement strand
TGTTGGAGGTGTGTGTTGGAGGTGTGTGTTGGAGGTGTGTGTTCGAGGTAAGGGACTGATGGGAGACTGAAGTTAAGGAGATTCACTACAGGTCGAGGGTGTGTCCTCATTTACACATCACCCCTCACATTGTTTTGAAACACCTCAGTTCAGAAAGTAGAAGGATGTCTTTACAATAGAAATCTGGAGTGAGCCCCTGCACCTACAAACGACAACTCAGGATTCCTCCTCATCTTCTGCAGGATGTTTTATCTGATACAGGAATACTTATGTTACTCCCGTAACATAAGAAAACAGTCATGGATATTGAATTGAAGAATCCAATGAACATTTATTGCTGCTATCTATTATACAGACATTACATTCACAGGCACATAAGTTTCTGGGCTAATGTTGGATTAAGTTGGATTGAGAAGCATGGATCTTGTAGATGTCATGTTTCAAGTGATCCAAGGTAAGATGGAGTCTGAGATCTTTATACTCTCAGATCACATACATCTTAAAAGAGGAGAACGAGAGGGTGAGGTTTGGGGAGGAAATTCCAAAGATTGGGGACCCAGACAGTTGAAGGCACAACCACCAGTGGTGGAGCGCTTAAATTGGAGACACACAAGAGGCTAGAATTGGAAGAGTAAATGGATTTGGAGGATTGTAGGGCTGGAGGAGGCTGTGATGGGAAGGTGCAAGGTGTTGGACAGCTTTGAAAACAAAGACACAAATTTTTAAATCAAAGTGTTTCTTGACCTGGTGTTGATGCAGGTTAGTGAGCAAAGGATTGATGTGTGAAAGGGATAGTGAGTGAATTCAGATATGGACTTTGGATGAAGTCAAGATCCTGGAAGCTGGAAGATCACTGCTGAACCATTTTTAGATAAATGTTATCATGTCACAAAATCAGAATTGCAGCACAATAGATCATGTCCTTTTAAAAAAATACTTTAAACACGTTTACAATAATCACATTTGACTATCCTCAAAGGTAGCCACAAGTCAAAATGGCATCAGAAGTATCTTTAAAGGCAGAGATGGAGAGACAAGGTACCGCCTGGTAGACTGGTCAGTAAGGTTGATCACATGGGATCCAGGGAGAGCTAGCCAATTGGGTACAAAATTGGCTTGATGTTAGGAGACAAATGGTAGTGATAGAGGATTGTTGTCCAGACTGGAGGCCTGTGACCAGTGGTGTGCTGCAAGGATCAGTGCTGGGTCCACTGTTGTTCATCATTTATATAAACAATTTGGCTGACAATTTAGGAGGAATGGTTAGTAAGTTTGTGGTTGACACAAAAACTGAAAAAAGTTATCTAAGAGTACAACAGGATATTGATCAACTGGGCAAATGGGCCGAGGAACGGCAGAGTTTGATGTACGTAAATACGAGGTGTTGTATTTTGGTAAGACAAACCAGGGCAGGACTTATACAGCTAATAAAAACCAAAAGACCTGTTGATGCTGTAAATCAGGAACAAAAACAAAGTTGCTGGAAAAGCTCAGCAGGTCTGGCAGCATCTGTGAAGAAGAAAACAGAGTTAACATTTCGGGTCTGGTGACCCTTACAGCTAATAGTAGGCACCCTGGTGAGTGTTGTCAAAGAGAGAGACCTAGGGGTGCAGGTACATAGTTTCTTGAAAGTGGCGTCACAAGTAGACAGGATGGTGAAGTAGGTATTTGGCACACTTGCCTTCATCAATCAGACCATTGAGTACAGGAGTTGGGATGTCATGTTATGGCTGTACAAGACATTGGTAGGGGCACATTTGGAGTACTGTGTATGATTCTGGTCATCCTGCTATAGGAAGGACATTATTAAAAAGGGTGTAAAAAAAATTTACAAGGATGTTACCAAGACTGGAGGGATGGAGTTACAAAGCAAGGCTGGATAGGCTGGGGCATTTTTCTCTGGAGTGTAGGAGGCTGAGCAATGATTTTATAGAGGTTTATAAAATCTTGAGGGGCATGGATAAGGTGAATAGTCAAGGTCTTTTCCCCAGGGTAGTTGAGTCCAAAACTGGACAGCACAGGTTTAAAGTGAGAGGGAAAAGATTTAAAAGGGACCTGAGGGGCACTTTTTTCACACAGAGGGTGGCACATACATGGAACAAGCTGTCAGAGGAAGTGGTAGAGATGGTTACAATTACAGCATTTAAAAGACATTTGGAAAGGTAAATGCTTAGAAAGGTTTAGACGGATATGGGCCAAGCACAGGCAACTGGGATTAGTTCAGTGTAGGAAACCTAGTCGGCATGGACGAGTTGGGCCGAAGAGTCTGTTTCGTGCTGTATGACTCAATAACTCTATGACAGGAATAGGAAGCGCCACACAAGAAACAGTGAGACTCAAGCGTTAGAAACAGGTCATCGTGCTTTCAAGTGATTTAATGGTGTAAGATTTAAGAAGGAGACATTTATTGCAGTGCTAAATATCAATGTCCCTGCACTGTCGGCAGTTTCTGGTTGTAAACAGTGGAACTGATTGATAACATCAAAGGCGACTGCTGAGATGTAAGAGCCTGTTGTACTCTTTTCAATAATAAATGTTTTGTAGCGTTGTTTTTTTTAATGTGATGTGCTGGCAATGAGCTGCTCCATGGAGAGTTTTTGTTCACCAGCTCATTTGTACTGTTAGAGACACTCAGACTGTGGCCTCACTGTACAATCACCTGATGCAAGTCACAGCTGAAAAACATCAACCTCCATTCATCTCTTTATATCTACTCCATTTGCACTTTTCATTTTCTAAATCACTCAAAACCACCAGGCACTCGATAAAAACAATAAATAAGTATGTACTCAATTTCTGCAGAATATTTCCCAGGGTTAGGGGGAGAAGACGGGAGAATGACAATACGGGGATTGCTCATTTGAAGAGCTGGTACAGACGCAATATGATGGACCGAATGGCCTACTTTGCCTCACAATAATTGTGTAATTCAGCCCTTCCAAACTCTTCAATAACTGACAACCTCCAGTATTTAAACATATGAGCATACAAATTGGAGCCATTCAGCCCCTTGAGCCTGCTACACTGTTCAATAAAATCACAGCTGATCTGTTTGTATTTCAAAATTCACATCCTCTCCTAAACCCCAAAACATTTGATTACCAATAATCTATCTACCTCCATCTTAAAAACATTCAATGACTCTGGCTCATGATCTTCTGAGGAGAAAGTTCCAAAGTTGCACAACCCTCTAGGTGAACAAAATTCCCCTCAACTCTGTCCTAAAAGGGTGACTTCTCATTTTTAAAACATTGCCCCCTAGTTCTGGACTCAACCACAAGAAGAAACGTCTTTCCCACATCTGCTTTGTCAAGGCCATTCAGGGTCTTATACACGACTATCAGGTCAGTCCTCACTCTTCCAGTTGAAACAAGTCCAGTCTGTCCAACATAAAACAACCCAAATGTCCAATCCAAATCAATCTAATAAACCTTGGGCAGTATAGTGACTCAGTGCTTAGTACTGCTGCCTCACAGCACCAGGGACCTGGGTTTGATTCTACCCTCTGGTGTCTGCCTGTGTGCAGTTTACATGTTCTCTCTGTGTCTGTGTGGGTTTCCTCCCACAGTCCAAAGATTGGCTCGGTGGAATGGCCATGCTGGTTGTGGGTCTGGCTGGGATGCTCCTCAGGAGGTCGGTGCAGACACAATGGGCCTGTTTCTGCATGGTAGGGATTCTATGAATTACCTCTACAGCATTTACAACCTTCTTTACATGTATTTGAGATATGGACTCACTGCTATCTTGTACAAATGAAGCATTTACATTTGCTTTCTTTTAAAGTAAAAGATAGCCTCTCATTAACCTGTTTAACTATTTGCCGTACGTGCATACTAATTGTGCCTCAAGCCCTGCAATGCCTCGTCCTCAGCATCTTTGAATTCTGCAGTCATTCTCCATTTATGTAATACTCTGCTATTTTATTCTTCAGTGAACATCTTCACATTTTCTCATTGCATCTGCCAGATTTTTGCCCAGTCTATCCAGACCTGTTTGCAACCTCCTTTGTCCTCTTCACAATATACTTGCCTACCTTGACTTGATAGAGGTGTACAAAATGATCAGAGGTATAGATAGAGTGGACATCCAGAGACTTTTTCCTAGGGTGGAGGTAGCTATTACAAGGGGGCATAGTTTTAGAGTGAGTGGAGGTAGATATAGGGGAGACGTCAGAGGTAGGTTCTTTACTCAGAGTAGTAGGGGTGTGGAATGCATTGCCGGAGAGGGTAGTGAATTCAGCCTCATTAGGGTCATTTAAGCAGCTATTAGATAGGCATATGGATGATAGTATAAGGTAGGGGTGGAGTTTAGATGGACCTTAGGATTGGGGTAAAATTTCGGCACAACATCGTGGGCTGAAGGGCCTGTACTGTGCTGTACTGTTCTATGTTCTATGTTCCAAATTCTAGTTTTGTATCACCTGCAAATTATTTTTGTTCCCTTCATCTATGATTGACATAAATTGTAGAAAGCTGAGGCCACAATTATTTATGATTCTACAAACATTTATCTCTCAGCAGAAACTTAAACAAATTGAAAATTGAAAATGTCCTACCGAACAGTGGGTCTGTGACCTTTCATCCTTTTTGCCAAGTATTTCCAGCATTTTTAATTTTTAATTTGCTCAGCAGGTCTAGCAACACCTGACGAGAGAGAAACCAAATTACCATTTCATGTCCGTGACTTTTCATCCATTCTGTCAAGTATTTCCAGCATTTTGTATTTTTATTTCAGATTTCTAGCATCCGCGATATTTGACTTTTGTTTGTATTTAAACTGGGCATTACCACATTGTCGTTTGTGGGAGCTTTCTGTGCACAAATGGGCTGCCATGTCTCCTTTTTACAATGGAGATAGCCCTTCAAAAAAATATGCACTGCAATCAGCTGCAAAGTGCTTTGTTTTGGGACATCCTGCGGTTAGGAACAAGTGTTGCATAAATGCAAGTTGTTGTTGGACTGCTCTTGCGTTTTTTTGTGTTCCAGCTTTGCACAATGGGGCCAATCCCAAACAAGACCAGAAGCTTGTTTTTACTGGGAGTGCAACTCACGCTAATGCCACCAGCAGCTGCCTTGCCTGAGGCTTATATTAGCTGCCAGGAAATCCCGAGGTGAACTCAAGGCTGGGAGGGAGGGGGAGGTAGGGTAAGACCCATTAATTCAGAAGGGGAACTCAACAAAAGCTCTTGAACATGGATTTACTGTACCCCTGTGAATGAGTGCGAAATAAATACTTTCTTTTCTTAACTTAAATGGTTTAAATCAATTGCAGGTTCATCACTGCCAGAGCAGCTAGTGCACTATTGATTTCCAACTGCTTGCCCTCACTGACTGACCTGCCTGTTTACACTGTGCATAAAGCAGGACACTGCTCAGTACATTACCCTAACAATAGCAGCTTGTTTTTACCATTGTCAGGTGCTGTGTATCCTGTGGCGGATGATCAATGACTCCTGATGGTGCTAACAAAGTGGAGAGGGCCAGGTGCTATTTAATACCCCTCTGGCTCGGCACACTGCCTCTTTAGGATCAGAAGTTCAAGTACACCAAGTTGTCATGCAGATGATGCAACATCTTACAGAGGATTAACCAGTTAAAACCTCAAGGAGCGCGAAAAAAAAACACACAATTTACAACACCATGACTAATACTTGACTCTAATCCTCTCCCTGAATGAGCAGATGCAAAGCACTCAGCTGTAAGAACAAGCAGTGATTGTAATCTTTGGCCAATAAAAGCCCTGAATCTTTCATGAATCAGATCCAGATACTGTACTGCCTTCTCAGAATCTGGTTGATTTTGAGGTCTGCGTTTTCTGGTCAGAAACAAACATACTTTAGACTCAAGAATAGTAATTTATTGTCAATTTTTTTTTACAAGAAATACAAAGTGTTTAAGTCGCCATACTCTGGCACTTATATTAACAACAGAAACTGTACATAAAAAAAAATTAAGACCAAGTCAGAGTCAGGGTCATGCAGCACAGAAACAGACCCTTCGGTCCAATCAGTCCATGTTGAACGCGATCTTCCCAGAAAGCTAGTGTTTGGCATTTCTTCAATTCATGGTTCATGTGTTCCCAAGGTTGAGGAAGAGATAGGACCCATATTCTCCACAGCTGCAGAGAACTGTCATTGAAGCTGTAATGGTCCCATCCCAACATAAAATGTGACAAGTAATAGGCCATGGTCTTCCTGTCTCCCTTTGACCCTGGATGCCCAGGGGTGATCATAAGATGTAGGAGCAGAAGCAAACCATTCAGCCCATCAAGTCAATGAGAAAGTGTCTAGTAGCCTATCTGCCTGTGAGCCTAATGGGGTGCTTACGTGTTTAATTAATGGCTATTTGCTCCTGCTACCCTCACTTGTCGGGGCAGCGGTGGACCGGATTGAGTGGGAAGGTCATTTTTTTCACCAAAGCTGGTGAAAGGATGGGCAGGAGTGGGAGGGGTGCATGTTCTTTGGGAAAACATCCTGTGTGCATTGGGGACCATTTCTCCTAAGATCGCAAGCCTCCTTTGTGTCATACCACCTGGCCTCCAAAACCCAACACCTATCACCATCACCTCCCCCCACCACATCCCCCAGGGTTACCCAATCCCTCTCCACCCAAAAAAGACCCAACGCCTCTGTCTCCAGATACCATGATGTTTTTTTCAGGGGCCTCCTTGCAGTCCTGGCAGGCCATTGCATCTCTGACTGCATCGGTGCTGCATCCTGCACCCAGGCTGAACTGGAGCAGTTCATCGACTTTGCAAACAACTTCCTCCCCATCCTCAAATTGATTTGGTCTATCTCAGACACCTTCCTCCCCTTTCTCGATGACCCCAATTCCATTTCTGGCAACAGTTTACGGACCTACATTTACTATAAACCCATAGACTCCCATAGCTACCTGGACTACACCTCCCCTGATCCTGTATCCTGCAAAAACTCCATCCCATTTTCCCAATTCCTCCGCCTCTGTCACATCTGCTCTGACGAGGAGATGCTTCACTTTCAAGTATCCCGGATGCCCCCCTCTTTCAAACAACATTCTTTTCCCCTCCTCTATCATTCTAGACAGCCCTCCACTGCACCTCCTGCATTCCCCACTCCTCAGCTCTAAACCCCACCCCTCCAAACATAATAAAGATAGCGTTCCCCTTGTCCTCACTTTCCACCCCACCAGCCTCTGCATCCAAGTATCATCCTCAAACACTTCCACCAACTCCAATTAGACCCCACCACACGGAACATCTCCCACTCCCCACCCCTCTCTAGCTTTCGTAAAGGCCATTCCCTTTGCCACTCCTTAGTTTGCGCCACACTCCCCACCAACCACTCCAATCCGCCCAATACCTTCCCCTGTAACCGTAAAAGATGCAACACCTGCCCATACACCACCTCCCTCACCTCCACTCAGGGCCCTAAACAGTCCTTCCAAGTGAGACAGAGCTTCACCTGCATCTCCTCCAACTTCGTCTACTGCACTCCAACCTCGTCTACTGCATCTGGTGCTCCCAATGTGGTCTTCTCTACAATCAAACGTAGACTAAGTGACTGTTTCACCGAGCATCTTTGCCTGGCCTGAAACAACCAGCCTAACCTCCCTGTCACCACCCATTTCAATTCCCCACCACCAACCCCCCCAACTCTCCCTCTGACATGTCTGTCCTCGGCCTCCTCCAGTGTCGCAGTGATTCAGACACAAATTTGAGGAACAACACCTTATCTACAGCCTGGGCACCCTACAGCCCGGAGGACTCAACATTGAGTTCTCTAATTTAAAATAACCTTCCCACCCATTCCCTGGCTCTCTTTCTAGCCCCGCCTCCTCCCTTCCATTCCACCTACCATCTCCTACGTTCCACTCCAGTACCAACCAGATTCATCCCTCCCCTCGACCAACCAGGTTGTACCTACCATCTATCACCACCATCTTGCTACTCTAACCCCCCTCTCTTTATCTGCAGCTCCCCATACCCCCACACCCAGTCCAGAAGAAGGATAATACCCAAAATGTCGATTTCTCCTCCTCCAGATGTTGCCTGGCTCACTGTGTTTTTCCAGTCTCCTGTTTGACCACTATCCTCTGCCTGGCGCTGGTGAAATTGCAAGAGCTGCCAGTGTGTGTGAAGGGTAGTAGTCCAGCCCTCTGGTTATTGAGGGTTATACATCTGAGAAGTAGCCTCCTTAAGTTGGTCAATTTACAACTGACATTTCTTCTGGCTGTGATCTGACTAATACATCTTTCTGTAAAAAATTGGCCTAAAATGCTGGACCTTCATTGAGTGTATTTCTTGCTACTTTCCATGTAGCTTTCCATGTAGTGTAATCCTAATTAGCCCCGGCCTGCAGTGGATGCGACACATCCCTGGGTATAGATATTTTTAGATTTATCAGTTTGGGGATGTCATTACACAAGTCTGGAGCAGGTGGGACCCTAAAGCTAGGCCTCCTGGTCCAGGGATAGGGACATCACCACAGCACTGCAGAGTTCCTGATATGCCTTTAGACATATAGGGTTTTGCACGCCAGTGAAATTAAATTCACTCCACTAATTAATTAGCTTAAGAATGAGCTCTAAAAGGGACAAAGGTTTAAAAATATAGGAAACGTAACGACATTAAATTTGATTTTATGGGCAGATAACACACCCCAGCCCCAGTGGTGCCCACCAGTTGTGAAGGACTTGAGGTAAACCAGGAAACATGACATGCTCCACCTCTGTGCCACTGGCATATTCACCTAGAATTAGTTTCACGCTTTTTACAAATAATGTAACACTACATTACAGGAGCTATATAAACATAGGTTCTTGTTCCAGTTGTTGACACACTCACTCCAACAAGGGATAACAGGATAATTGATCAGAAGCAGGAACTGGTCAACATTCCCTCTCCAGCTAAGGGTCAACAGAACTCGCAACCCTGGCAAATAAAAACATCTGCTCATCTCTTCCTTTAGTTAGGATCTTATTTTTATGCCTTGTTTAAATTGTAATGATTTACATATGAAACAACAGAATATAAGTATATATTTAACTGTAACTTAGAAGCAAAATGAATGAATGAAGTCCACAATTAGTGAAAATCCTGCTCCTTCTTTCATGAATTGATATTTGTACAACACACAAAGTCATAGAGTTATACAGCATAGAAACTGACCCTTTGGTCCAACCAGTCCATGCGGACCATATTCCCAAACTAAGCTAGCCCCATCTGCCTGCGTTTGGCCGACATCCTTCCAAATCATTCCTATTCATGAACTTATCCAAATGTCTTTTAAATGTTGTAACTGTAACTGCATCCACAACTTCATCTGACAAGTTCATATCATCAAAGATGTAGCACATTTTTGTATTCCCTGCTCTGGTCCACTGAAGCAAATGTATGTTCACCCACCCATGTGTGAAAGTCAAATGGGGTGTAAATTAGAATTAAATATGTTAAAATGAGTCATATCATGCTTCAAAGGGTTTCTAAATTTTGATGTGAAGAAGGAACAATTGAGGAAGGCACCTATTACTGTATCTTTTCCAGTACAGTTTGTAGCCCTCACTTCAGAGTTGGAAGCTTGTAGTTTCAAGACCCACCTCAGATGTGAGCTAGGCTGACACTACATAACAGTAATTACAGTACTAAAAGCTATGTTAATGTTTTAGAGCTGTACTGAGAGTCACATTAAAGTGTTACTGTGCAGTACTGAGAGCCATGTTAAAGTGTTATAGTGTGGTACTGAGAGTCACATTAAAGTGTTACAGTGTGGTACTGAGAGCCATGTTAAAGTGTTACAGCGTGGTACTGAGAGTCACATTAAAGTGTTACAGTGTGGTACTGAGAGCCATGTTAAAGTGTTACAGCGTGGTACTGAGAGTCATGTTAAAGTGTTACAGCATGGTACTGAGAGTCATGTTAAAGTGTTATAGTGCGGTACTGAAAGACATTTTAATGTGTTACAGTGTGGGTACTGAGAGTCATGTTAAAGTGTTACAGTGTGGTAGTGAGAGACATTTTAAAGTGCCACAGTTGGTATTGAGAAGCATGACAAAGTGTTACAGTGTAGTACTAAGAGCCATGTTACAGTGTGGTACAGAGAGTCACATTAAAGTACTACAGTGCAGTACTGAGAGTTATGTTAAAGTATTACTTGGGAACAAGTTGACGTGTTACAGTGGATGACTGAAATCTGTGTGAAAGTATTTGATGACAGGGGTCACTTATCTCAGTTGGCGAGACGGTAGGCTAGTGATGGTAGGCTAACATGGGGTCAACTGTCACACTGGCTGAGGTTTCCATGAAGGACTCTCCTTCTTAACCTCTCTCCTTGCCTGAGATGTGGTGACCCTCAAGTTAAACCAATGCAGTCATCTCTCTAATGAGAGAGCAGCCTTATGATCTATGGCAATTTTACCTTTTACTTTACAATATTGAGAGCCATGTTAAAGTGTAACAGTGTAATGAGACATGTTAAAGTATCACATTTGTGTTTGTCCTTCATCCGGGTATTTTACCTGATGTGTCTTGGCTTATGTGACCTGCCTGTAATATAATAATCTGAACTTGCATTTTGTGGTATTGAAGAATGCAACAAGCTTTTACTACAGCTAACTATTATATATAGTCATTACGTTCTTCTGGCACCTAAGTGTCTGAGCTAACAATAAGCTATTCAGTTACAGAGAGGAGCATGCTTCTTATAGGGTGTCATGCTTCAACTATTCCTGAGGATGGTGGAGTTCGAGACATTTGTACCTTCCAGTCACATGGTATAATATATCAATAATTTAATGAACATGTCTCTTGAAAGTTTGCTGATCTATTGACTGTAAGATGCAATACACCATCCCCATTTTTTCCAAAGATTAAAACTTTACCTAATCAGATTTATATAATTGTACATAGGCACATATTGTCAATTTGACATTTGTAAAAATAGATACAACAGAATTTACATGGATTAATTTAGGAAACCTGGTCGGCATTGACAAGTTGGACTGAAGGATTTGTTTCCATGCTCTACAGCTCTATGACTGTATGACATTTGAAAACTTCAATGTAATGTCCTGGTGGTTTGCTAACTCCCTTTGATCTGGTGATCATATACCCTCCTGGGAGAGGAATATGTTGTTCTCTGTTGCGTGCAGTGAAAATGTTCTCCTTCATTTGTTCATGGGATGTGGCTGTCATTGGCCAGGCTACGCCTCCCTACTTTCCCAGAGTGGGCCAGTTAGGAGTCAACCACATCGCTGTGGGTCTGGAGTCACATATCGGCCAAACCAGGTAAGCACAGCAGATTTCCTTCCCTAAAGGACATTCATGAGCCAGATGAGTTTTTACAACAATTGACAGTGGTCACGTGAACAATATTTTTATTCCATATTTTTATTTAATTCAAATTTTATGATCTGCCAAGAGGGGATTCAAACCCATGTCTTTAGAATATTAATAAAGTTGATATAAAAGCTCAGTTCTGAGGAAGGGTCACCGGACCCGAAACATTAACTCTGTTTTTAATTTCACAGATGCTGCCAGACCTGCTGAGCTTTTCCAGCAACTTTGTTTTTGTTCCTGATTTACAGCATCCACAATTCTTTTGGTTTTTCTTTGGAATATTATCCTAGGTCTCTGGATTACATGTCCAATGACATTACATCTATGTCCCCACTGCCTGATCTGCCCAAACCTTACTGGTCTTCCATTGCAAAGAGATGTCCTTGACCACAAGTTGAAGACTGGCACATTCCAAGGTACGGGACTATGTGTCAAAGAACACACTAAAGCTTGGGTTACCTGCCAAAAAGGTAGAATGGGGAAAAGGCCATTCTTTACTTTCAATCAAAATGTACTGAGGAGCTGGTAAGCTACAAACTGTTACACAGTTCCTTAGCTGTATGCTGGTCACTGAATGTATAAAGTAAATGTCACACATGTAACATTGGATTGAGGCACTTAAAAAGTGTAACATGATCAATAGAGAAATGTTGTATTTTTTTGAAATTTTCATAATGCCTAAGTTGAAATATTTTGAAATGTACTTTTAGATATCTAATAAATAAAATTTATTTTCACAAAACAAAACTCTCCCTCAACCAGACATGGATCACTTGTTTGTTTATCTTACTGTGGGCTTTTGCTGTGTGTAAATTTGCTTTTGTGTCCCATTACATTATTTCCACCACCTTACTTAAAAAATAGTTCATTGTACTTTATGTTTTTAAACAAGCTGCTGGGAAGATACAAGACTGTTATCTTTTCACAACATTTCCCCAGTTCCTGGCTGTGGCTTATATCAGCCACTGTATGATTCTGAACAAGACTGACTAAGTTGTTCAGGCTACTGCAGGTCTGTGCCTTCACCAACAATGTACACACACTTAAAATCCCATCAGAGTCCTCAAACAGCTTTAAAAGCAGACATAAACTTAGGTAAAAACAGCTATTTATCTATCTAAAACCCTCTGAGATCTCTGTACTGCTCTAATTCTGGCCTCTTGAACATCCTCAATTTGAAGTTCTTCACCATTGGCAGTCAGGTTTTTAGCTGCCTGTGTTCTCACTCATGGAATTCACTCCCTAAACCTTTCCATTGTGCTCTCTACCTTCAAGGTACTCATTAAAACCAAGCACTTTGACCAAGTTTATAGTCACCTATCGTACCACCTATCGTAATATCTCTTTACGTGGCTCAGCGTCAAGTGTGGTCTGGTAACACTTAATTGAAGGGAGATGTTACTGTGCTGATGGTGCTACAGAAATTGTCATTGTCATTTACTTGATTTTTAATGTTAAAACATTAAAAGAAGAGGAAAATTCACATCTTAGTTTCTTTTACAGGTTCTTGTGTAAGTTGATGAAATATGAAAAGGCCCAGGAGATCTGTAATGATTTTTCTGTGTGAAGTAAAGAGACAAAAGATCAGTTGCATCATTGTCAAAATACCAGTCTATGCACAATTAACGACGACAAACACAAAATACTGTGCGATTTAATGATCACATTCATCACAGGGTGATTAATTAAACTCTTTCACAAAATTAAAATGTGAATTGAGTTTGACATGGAGCATTACTTCCTTTAACACTGCTCCTGTAGTTATTTCCTCAGCTCAATACAGATTAAAGGGACTTGCTGACTTTCTGCTGGGTTAAAGCCTTTTTCTCACTTCCTCGTCCTACTTTGTAGCATTTAGCCATGTGGCCCAGCATGCCTGTACTGGCTTGTTGAGAGCGTTATCTGAATTGTCTCACTCCCTTGTGCTCTCCCAATAGCCCTGCATATTTCAAGTTCATCAAAACATTAGAGACAATTTTTCCTCATCTTTCCTCCATTTGCATCCTTGCTTCACCAATCCAATGAAAACACTCATTTCATGTCCATATAATCAAAGACCCATTGTCATTTTGAACACCCCAAGTAACCTTTTCTGCTCTAAGGAGCCCGGTGCTAGATTCTTGAGCCTCTGCACAAAACTGAACTTGTATATACGTCATACCAATTCAGTCAATCTCCTGTGCACCATCTCCAAGGACTTAATGGTCTGCCTCAATTTGTGAGTGGTGATGTGGGAAGCCTCTCTCATTCTCAAACATGTGTCCTGTCACTGTGTGTTGACAGGAGGTTTTAATGTTTAATTTGCATTCTGATAGGCCCTCCTCTCCCAAATCTGGTCCAGCAGAGGATTAACTGAACAACAAATCAGGTTGAAGGTCCCACTAATTGTTTCTGTTCCTCCCTGCAGTCTGAAGATATTATTGGGTCATTTTATATAACAGTGATAATCAGAGGTGAGATCACCAAACTGTTCCCTGGAATTTTGAATGTAAGGGTAATTTGACGGAAGATTTTAAGAGAAACAGACAGGAGCGATAGAGGACAATTGGTTAGACCTAAGCCTATAAGGAGTGAAGTCGGGGTTGAAGGTTAAGAGGCTCCTGGGTTCTGAATGGTTTTGGAGGGTGAGGTGATCTGTACAGGATGCAGGGGTCACAATTTAAATATAAGGGTTGTTGCTTTCTCATAGAGGCTTATGAGTCTATAAAACTATAACATCATGAGACATAGAAGCAGAATTAGACCATTCTGGGTCTGCTCCACCATTTGATTACAGCTGATATGTTTCTCAAGCCCATTTTCCTGCCTTCTCCCTGTAACTCTCGATCCCCTTACTAATCAAGAACTTATCTATCTCTGTCTTAAATACACTCAATGACTCATCCTCAAAAGGCAACCGAAACAAAGTCATTGAGTTACAGAGTCATAGAAGTGTACAGCATGGAAACAGACCCATCGGTCCAACTCATTTGTTCCAACCAGATATCCTAAATTAATCTATTCCTTTTTGCCAGCATTTGGCTCATATCCCTCTAAACCCTTCCTATTCATGTACCCTTCCAGATGCCCTTTAAATGTTATAATTGTACCAGCCTCCACCACTTCCTCTGACAGCTCATTCCCTACATGCACCCACCTCGGCATGAAAAAGTTGCCCCTTAGATCCCTTTTAAACCTTTCCCCTCTCACCTTAAACCTGTGCCCTCTAGTTTTGGATTCCCCTACCCTGGGAAAAAGACCTTGGCTGGTCACCCTATCCATGCCCCTCATGATGTTATACACCTCTATAAGGTCAGCCTCTGATGCTCCAGAAAAAATAGTGCCAGCCTATTCAGCTTCTCCCTATAGCTCAAACCGTCCCACCCTGGCAACATCCTTGTAAATCTTTTCTGCACCCTTTCAAGTTTCACACCATCTTTCCTACAGCAGGGAGACCAGAATTGAATGCAGTACTCCAAAAGTGGCTAACTATTTTAGTTCTGATATTGGGATGGATTGTTTTGTTAACTTATGATATTGAGATTTGTGGAACCTGGGCAGATTCACAGGATCAGCATGTTCCTGTTGGAAGGGGGAACAGGCTGAGAGGTTGGTGTGAGGGTGAATAGCCTCCTATTGTTACACTTTGATATATCTTGGAGACAGAAATTTTATGTAGACATATCTCAAACAAATACACACGTGTTTATGAAAACTTGAAATGAAAGCATTGCTGCATAATGAGACAGAGATATTGTGATATAATTTATCTATGAAGAAAATCATGTCAATTAAGTTTTGCTGATTATTTATAATGATATCTCCAGAGCCCAGTGCATGACTGAAAAAAAAAGGTTTCTCAGGCTTCTTTGCTGAGCTGAGTACTGAAATCAATCCTGCTTCAGTAATAAGTATGTTCAGCTTCAATAAATAATAAATTCTTTGTGTATTGTATCAAACCACTCCCGAGTTAGCCTCTGCTGCCTCTATTAGAGAGTTGATATAATCTCCCAATCCGCTGAAGATCTGAAGTAGTGATAAAGATAATGGTCTGTTAGGAAAGCACTGTCACATGTCACTGAGCAAAGACAAGAAAGCCTTTGGCTGCATATGAAACAAGAACTAATTTCTATCTCAGTTTATCTAAACAAAATGAAACAGGTTAGAACATGTACTCTGTCCAATCTCATTTACATTGGCTTTGGGGTTGCTAACTACGTCTCTGTACTTTCATCACATGACTGACCTCTATCGCCATATTCCTGCCATTGGTCCATTTCTCCCTGCAGCCAAGGGGAAAGGGAATGGACTCTCTGCAAACCAATTGGATCAGCCGTGATAGTTCATGAAACAGCCTTTTCACCTTTGCCAACACCTCCGACATCTCCACTGTTTCTTTAGAATTCATGAAAGGAAGAGTTCAAAAGAAAATGAAAAGGAAAATATCTTAAGTAGAGGCTGGATAGGCTGGGACCTTTTTTGACTGGAGCATAGGAGGTTGAGGTGTGACCTTATAGAGGTTTATAAAATAATGAGGGGTATAGATAAGGTGAAAGACAGGTGTCTTTTCCCTAGAGTGGAGGATTTCAAGACTAGGGGGCATGTTTTTATGGTGAGAGGAGACATGGGAGCAATTTTTTTACACGTAGAATGGTTTGTGTGTGGAATGAATTTCGAGAGGGAGTGGTGGATGTCGGTACAGTTACAATGTATAAAAGACATTTGGATAAGTTCATGAATAAGAAATGTTTGGAGGGATATTGGCCAAGCGCAGGCAGGTGGGACTAGTTTAGTGTAGGAACATGGTTGGCACGGACTGGTTGAACCGAAAGGTCTGTTTCTGTGCTGTAGGACTCTATGTCTTTATTAAGAGTCCACAGTTTTGTTTTCCTGACCTTTCTTCTCAGTCTTTGCTCTCAGTGGCATTCTGGAACTGAGTTTTCATTTCTGGGAGATCCCAGGGCAGTCCTGCAGGCTCGGGCCAAATGGGCTCCTTCTACACAATTCTGTGATTGGCAACCCGACCTGGTTGGGATTCAAATTCAGTCATTTCCAAATGAGTTCACTCCCTGAGAGTCTGAATTACAAAGTGCCAAGGGATGATGCTGGCCTGTGTATCTGAT
This sequence comes from Rhincodon typus, assembly GCF_021869965.1. Classification (NCBI taxonomy): domain Eukaryota; kingdom Metazoa; phylum Chordata; class Chondrichthyes; order Orectolobiformes; family Rhincodontidae; genus Rhincodon; species Rhincodon typus. Next base: position 43,040,047 of record NC_063355.1, on the reverse strand, counting down.
ATTAGTGTTGGTGTGTCCGATTGAAGAAGTTGGGCGGGAGGGCGGCACGGTTGCTCAGTGGTTAGCACTGCTGCCTCACAGCACCAGAGACCCAGGTTCGATTCCACCCTCGGGCAACTGTCTGTGCGGAGTTTGCACATTCTCGCTGTGTCTGCGTGGGTTTCCTCCGGTTTCCTCCCACAGTCCAAAGATGTGCAGGTTAGGTGGATGGGCCAGGCTAAATTGCCCATAGTGTTCAGGGATGTGTAGATTAGGTGGGTTATAGGGGGTGGGTCTGGGTGGGATGCTCTGAGGGTCGGTGTGGACTTGTTGGGTCAAAGGGCCTGCTTCCACACTATAGGGGCTCTATGATTCTAAGCTGGGACCATTCTCCTTGGAGAGAAGAAGGCAGAGTGGAGAATGATGGACATATCAAAATCCTGAGTGGGCTGGATAACATAGATAGAATGAAGCTGTTCCCACTCGTAAAAGAATAATAGAACAAGAGGGCATAAAGTTCAAATGACATGCAAAAGAAGCAGGGGTGATGTGAGAAACAACTCTTTCAGACATTGAGTATTTAGGACCTGGAACACACTGCCTGGAAGTGTGATCAAGGCAGGTTCAATTGAGACATTCAAATGGGCATTGGATGGTTATTTGGATAGAAAAGATGTGCAAGAGAGTAGGGAAAAAGCAAGAGATTACAGTGGATAATGATGCCCATTTAACAAGCTGGTACAGGAACAATGGGCTGAATAGCCACCTTCTGCTCCATAACAATTCTGTGATTCTATGTTTCATAAGGTGGGAATGAATGAAGACACAAAACAGGCTGTTTACAGCAGCAACATTGGAGCTACCACTGGGTGCTGGGAATGTATGCACAATTGCGATCTAACTCGACATGTATTTTATATTTTGCAAAGAGAAAACGAAAGTTTGTGCAGAAGCCAGTGTTACACCAATATTATGCAGGGTGTGACTTGAATGTTACATGGAGGGACTGTGGGGCATGGCCTTTTGAAATTGAGAACTGAGCAGTCCTAACTGAAACTGTTTGTTTTTAACTGGAATTCCACGGTAGGGTAAAAAATGGAACCATTGTTCCTTTGGTTAATCAATTCAAAAAAGGCCAAATGCAATTTAAACACAGTTTCACCCTCTCTGCTTGCTGAAACAACATCAAGTCCTGGTTCACGAAAACATCAATTGTGAAGTTCTTACCTTTCTGCTCTATGAGCATTACATCCTCATTTCCGTCTCTTTCATTAGCTGCAGGTCTCTAACACCCCAGATTCTCCACACTCCTCCAATTCTGGCCTTCCGTGCTTTCCTAAATTTCACTGTTACACCACTGTTGGAAGTATCTTCAACCGCCCGAATCCTGAAACTTTGGGATTTCCTTCCTACACCTTTCCTCCTCTCTGCCTTTTATTTTCAGCACTGTAAAAGATGCTCCTTAAAATCTCCTTAAATAGCATTTGCTCTCCTTTTGTGCAGTGATGTTAGTTATTTGATTGCATTCCTGTGAAGCCTTTGGGATGTTAAAATACACAAGTTGTTGTTGTTGTCGGACAGGAAGCCGAATGCCTGGAGCTCAGGTGCTGCCTGGTGCTGTGTCACTGGTCTATCTGTAATTTTGCTCCCACAATATCCAGATGAAGAACTGGAAGTGAAAACTCATTTCATGAACTAATGAGATTTCACTGGTTTAAATGCAGAACTGATGAGCTCTGTTGAAACATGTGTTATTTTTCACCTTCTGGTGAATGATCTGAAAAAGATTCGTCAAAACGGTTAGTGTGTTTAAATGTACATGTAAGTACAATTTTAACGTCTTTCTGATTCCTCGCCCTGACAATGACATAGTCGAGGAGCTGCCAGTGTTTGGAGTAGACTTTTAAGTGTGTCTGCGTGTGCGAGCATGCCTGTATGCTTTGTGACTTTTGGAGTATGTGTCTGTGTGTATTCATATGTGTCTGTATTTATGTATATGAGTATGTATTTGTGTGTGTGTGCACATTTCTGTGTGTGTCTGTGTGTGCGTGTCTGCATTTGTATTTGTCTAAGTACATAAGCATGTGTGTTTGTGTGTGTGTCTATATTTGTCTGTGTGTGTCTGTATTTGTTGTCTGTGTGTGTGTGAGTGCATATCAGTGTGTCTCTCTGTATTTGTGCCTGTGTGCGTGTCTATTTGTCCGCGTGCCTGTATTTGTGTCTGCATGTATGTGTGTGTATCTCTATTTATGTATGCATGCGTCTGTATTTATGTCGGTATGCGCTTGCATGTATTTTTGTGTGTCTGTATTTGTGTACGTGTAGGATTGTGCCAAAAGGAATTATCGAAAACTACTTTCAAATTAAAATTAAAAGTTCCAGGATGAACTGATTTACAGAGTTGTTTTTTTTGTACATTTCCTTTTGAAAATCACCCCATCAGCTTAGAAGGGATCTGGCTGTGTTGGGAGATGAAAGCTAGAGTATGTTTCCAGCTCATCATGTACTCTGATAACTTGCATTTATATCACACCTTTAACATAACCAAACATTGCACTCACGATCTGACACCAAACCACATGAAATACTTGGCTTGATCAAAGAGGTTGTTTTAATGGATTGCCTTAATGGAGGAGAATGGTGTTGAAAAGGAATTTTGGACCAAGGAGCTGAAGACACAGTTGCCAGTGGTAATGTGATTAACACTGGGAAAGCGCAAGAGGCTAGGATTGGAGGAGCACCAATATCTCAGAGAATTTTGGGCCTGGAGAAGGTCACAGGGATAGGAAAAGGTGAGATCATCTTGCTTTTCATCAGACTTCAACATGCGTCCAGTTCCACGTCGAGATTCAGGTCTGGTCAGGGTTCAAGTTCAGATCCAGATTTAAATCCAATTCCAAATTCTGTTCCAAATTGTAGCAGCAAAGCAATGAAAGTTTGTTTTAGCAAGTGAGATATGTCTAGGGGGAAGCAGTAAAATGTTTCTACATGCAGAACACTAATCAGAGATTTTCCCCTCATGACCTTTACCTCTACTTGTCTTCGGATAGTGATTGCAGAATCTTTTACACACACCCAAGGGAGCAGGTGGGACCTTGCTTTATAAGATTAGATTTCCTTTTTATATTTTATAAGTTAGAAGTAAGAATATCACGAAGTGTGTTAGTGCAGTCCTGCATGTGTTCATTAACTTGGAACAGCCGCAGTCTGGTATAATTTCCGAGTGAATTTTGCAAAGTGTTTTTATGAGAAACCTGCAAATGCAGAATATAATTGTGGTGGCAGTGCTCTGTAGGGCATCTGATTGAAGTCTGACAAAGCACCAACTGTTTCTTTGTTCTGTTATTCAGCTACTGCTGCTGGCTACAGCCACGAGGGGGGGAGGGGAGGAGAGGGAGGGAGGTCTCTGACCCTCAGCTAATAGCTTTTGTAGGGGCCCAGACCTCTAACCTCTTTCTGTTGTCTAGCACTCAGTCGTCTGACGAGAAATTAGCTTCCTCAGGGTCGTTCTGAGCTAAACTGAGAAGGGAATGGCCTCTGGAAAAAAACTAAGAAAGAGCATGCCCTTCCTTAGCACCTTTTGTGTCTTCAGTGTGTCCTAAACACTCTTCAGCCAGTGCTGTAATTAGGAAGTGAAGGAGCGGATGTGTGCACAGCAAGATCCCACAAACAGCGCTGTCACAATGACGGATTGACCACAGTTTCCTTGTAGGTGCAATGACGCACCAACCTCTGATTCCAGAAGCTGCTGGCACACATAGACTACCTCAGGTCTGAGTAGCTACAGGAAAAGATGAGAGGGAACGTAGGCTTTAATCTGTTTCAGTGTTATGGGTTGCTGAATAACTATTGGCCAGAAAACCAGGAAGATCGCCTCATCTTCGATTAGTGATTGCAGAATCTTCTACACACACCCAAATGAGCAGGTGGGACCTTGCTTTAACACCTCATCCAAAGCAAAGTACTCATGGCAGTGCAGCATTTCCCCAGTGCCAGCCACACATTTGTGCTGAGTTTTGTTTTAATTCATTGGATGTGGGCATCCATGGCTGAACCAGCATTAATTGGCCAGAGGGCAGTTATGAGTCAACCAGATTGCTGTGAGTCTGGAGTTACGTGTAGGCCAGTCCAGGTAAGGATGGCCGTTTCCTTCCCTGAAGGATATTAGTGAACCAGATGGGGTTTTCCTGACAATCAGCAATGGTTTCATGATTGTCTTAATCTTAATTCCAGATTAAAATTGAATTCAAGTTCCACCATCTGCTATGGTGGGATTTGAATCCAAGTGCCGAGAACATTATCTGCATCTCTGGATTAATACCCCAGCAATAATACTGCTAGGCCATTGCCTACCCAACTGGGGTAGAACCAGCAGTTTACCAGCTGCTGACTCAGGAGGTCAACATGCCACTGCCTGAGCTCCTCCTGCTCTCTGTTGTGGGTGAGATCCTGTAAATCCAAGGCAATGTGCACAGCACAAATGAGAAAGTGACTTTCAACCAAGGATGGTTCTGTGAGTTGTCATATAAAGTAATATTAATGAGAACTGATGGCTGATCTTCTGAACCTTCGGCAATTCGGCCTGTCTTACATCAGAATAGATACTGTGTGATGATACATTATCCACATTAAAGCACTTTAATTAGTAGCAAATGATCTGAATTTAATATTATCAGACTCAAGCTTCATTCCCTTTCTAACAAGACACCACAGCCACTGGATATCTGGAATCTAACCAGAGCACAGATATCAGTCAGCAGGTAAGGTCAGACAGTGCAGGCAAACAGAGTGAGCATTTCAGATCAAACCGTTTTGACAGAAGGTCATTGGCCTGAAACAATAGCCTAATGTCTCTCCCTCTGTCTCCACAGATGCTGTATAATGTACCTGCAAAGTGTTTCTGGAATTGTCTGCTTATATTGCACAGTCAATTTTCTAATCATCCTGGATGAAGCTGAGTCTGTCAGCTGAAGAATACAAAAATGTACAAACATAGCAATTAGTAAATTAGACTCCCCTGCTACGTTAAGGAGACCAAACATAAACGGTGGAATTGTTTTGCTGCATATCTGTATACAGTTCTAGACATGACCCAATCTCTCCATTTGCCTACCATTTCACTTCTTCACCCCACTCCCAGTCTCATCTCCCTCTCCTCTGTATGCGTATGTAGGTGTCTCTATTTGTGTATGTGTGTGTATGTATTTATGTTGGTGTGTATGCCTGATTATGTACTTTTGTGTGTCTGTATTTGTGTGTGTGTTGGATTGTGATAAAGGGAATTATTGAAACCTACTTTCAAATTAAAATTAAATTTTCCAGGATGAACTGATTTATTTTTTCTGTTTTGATAAGGCTTGATATAAATGTCAGTAACTGGGCATCACTGTTTGATCAGAAAGCACTTCCTTTCTGGTCTCAACATTGAGTTCAACAATTGAAAATCATAACAGGTGTCAGGCACTCCCATTTTTGAGATGCCAGATATTAGTGATGGTCTTTTTCCCAGTTTGTACCTCCTATACTCATCTGTTATTTCTTTACTTGCCCTATTGCCATCTCCTTTTGCCTCACCCATTTTGTCATTTAATCTCTCCTGTCTTCCACCTTATTACAGGCAATCCCTTTCTCTCTTTCCCTCCTTCCCATTCCCTGCTTCTGTATTTTTTACAATCTGTGAAATTTATGCCACCTCCAGTTTTGATGAAAGGTTTTTGACCTGAAATGCTAACTCTGTGTCTCTCTCCACAGATGCTGCCAGATCTGCTGAGTGCCTCCAGCGTTCTCTGTTTTTAATTATAAATGCCCAATGGTTGGAAAGACACCGTATGTTTCTGAAGTTGAACAGTCCTGCTGGACAATTCTCAGTGACACAGTGGAACAACAACCCTTTGACTACATGTGTGCAAGATTCATAATGCTATTGTGAAATATGGTAAGTAAAAGTAATGCCAACATAGGCCTTCTCTCTCACTAGAGAGGCAACTGGTGGTGGTTTAACCTGAGGGTCACCATAGCTCAGGCAAGGGGTGCGGTTGTGAAGCTGGGACATACATTGTAACCTTAGCCAGTGTGGGAGTTGAACTTATGCTGTTAGGTGTTACTGTGCATTATAAGCCAGCCAGCTGAGCTAACTGAACCCCTGCATGTAGGCACAACACATCTGGAGCAAAAAGAGAATGCTGATGACATAGTCCTTTAGCACCTTGTACCTGTCTTGTCTCTTTGAAGGAGTCACCCAATTCCACATCCCCTTTCATTTCTCCAGCTCCTTGCACAATTTTCCTTTCAAGTAGTTATCCAATCCCCTTACAGAAGTTACAATTGAATCTGCTTCCACTGCCCTTTCAGGCAGTGCGTTTCAGATCACAACAACTCACTGTGGAAATAAACAAACCCTCATCTCCTCTCTGAAGCTTTCACTGATTAACTTAAATCTGTGTCCTCTAATTACTGACCCTGCTGTTACTTGAAACAGTTTCTCCTTGTTTTCATAATCAATCCACCATATGATTTCGGGGCATGTACACAGGAGAATGCTATTCTATCACATTCAGTGAGAGCGTGGTTGATCTGAATTTCAATTCCACCCACCTTCTCCAGCAAAACATTATCAATCTCAGATTTTAGGTGATCAATTGAACCTGCCCCCATCACATTTCCAGGCAGTGCATTCCAGACCCTCACTGCTGACTGTGTGAAATAGTTTTTTTTCTCACATTACCCTTGCTTTATTTGCATGACATTTTAATTCCCACACACTCTCATTCTTCCTCCTTTTACAAGCAGAACAGCTTCACCTTATCTAAACCGTCCAGCCCACTCGCGGTTTTGAGCCCAATGTGGCTCTTTTTCAGAACTGCAGAGAGAGAGATAGTAAAGTGGTTGGTTATAGAAAAGTGAGGGGGTGGGGATGGGAACTGAAGGGAAGGTCAGGGGAAGGTTGGAGGGTGAGCAGAAGTTGTTGAATTTCCCTGAAAGGCCTGGCTGAAATTTTAATGTTCTGGCCCCTTATCCTAGACTCCAACACTAATGGAAACAGTTTCTTTCTAGGTATTCTCTTGATTCCTTTCACATTCCAAAGATCTCAATTGAACCTGAATTTTCTGTACTCCAAGGAATCTGTAAGAAACTTTATTAAAACATCTCTTGTTATCTGCTCTCAGGAGGACAGTCCTTGATTCTCCAGTGTCTCCACAAGCTGGGCTGGGGATATTGCTGATTCTCTCTTTGCAGATTAGCAAGAATGTATTAGTCTTGGAGAGAACACAGTATAGATTTGCCAGAATAATATGAGGGTTCCAATAATACTAAACTTGAAGGAAGTTAAAACGTGGTTTGGTTACAGTTAGAGTAGACAGAGAGAAATTATTTCCGCTGGGTTGGCAAGGCTTGATGTTTGGGCATGATTTAAAAATTAAAATGAGACCTTACAGGAGTAAAACTAGGAAACAGAAAGGGTGGTAGAAGTTTCAAACTCTTCCACAAATGGGAATTGTTGCTGGATGCACTGTTAAATTTAAAAAGCTGGCAATAATAAATAATGATTATTGCTAACCAAAGGGTTTAAAGAATTTGGACCAAAGGTGTGTAAATGATTGAGGCATGATTGCATTAAATGGTATAACAGGCTTGAAGGGCTGAATGGCTTACAACTGTTTCTGTGATAATATTTGACTTGCTGAATGTTTACAGCATTTTCCGTTTTTGTTTTAGTCTCCTGGAGTTTTTGCTTTTTGAGGATATTTTCTGATGGGATGTTAAAACCACTTAATCCAATTATAAGACGTTAAACCAATTAAAGTAACACTATACCTTGCTTTGCAATCTTGTTCACAATTTTTACAGGATTGGGAAACATAATTCAGTCACCAGCATTCAGTTGTGTGTGATAACACATTGGATATAGAAAAGAAAGAGAGAGAAAAAAAGTAAAGCAGACCCAGAGGAGTTCTTGAAGTGCAGTGGTAGCACCCCTACCTCTGAGATTGGAGGCCTGATTTCAAGTCCCACCTGCTCCAGAGATGTGTCATAACATTAACGGAGTGATTAAAAGTATCTAAAGCAGACCCAGTTGACAGTTAATAGTTAAAAACAGAATTGGTGGAGGGTAAGTCATTCAGTTGTGTGTGTTAACACTTCCAAATGTACTGGGAGAAAAAGCAGATCCAGAGGGGCTCTTGTGGTGCTGTGATAGTGTTCCTACCTCTAAGCTAGGAGGCCTGGGTTCAAGTCCTACCTAGTCCAGAGGTAGTGTACGACTTAGGGTACAGAAATGATTTACCAGGATGTTGCCTGGTATGGAGGGCATTAGCTATGAGGAGAGATTTTAGAAAATTGTGTTGTTCTCACTGGAACAATGGAGGTTGAGGGTGACCTGATAGAGATCTATAAGATTATGAAGGGCGTGGACAGTCAGAAGCTTTTTCTCAGGGTGGAAGAGTTAGTTACTGGGGGCCATAGGTTTAAGGTGTGAGGGGCAAGGTTTAAAGGTGATTTACGAGGCGAGTTTTTTTACACAGAGGATAGTGGGTGCCTGGAACTCGCTGCCGGGGGTAGTAGTGGAAGCAGATACGATAGTGGCTTTTAAAAGGGCGCCTTGACAAATACATGAATAGGATGGGAATAGAGGGATACAGTCCCCAGAAGGGTAGGGGTTTTAGTTGTGACGGGCAGCATGTCGGTGCAGGCTTGGAGGGCCGAATGGCCTGTCCCTGTGCTGTAATTTTTTCTATGTTCTTGTTCTATCCTTGAAAATGTTGATTAAAAAATCTAAAGCAGACTCAGGTTACAGTGATTTGGTGATGGGGGAAAACTCTGTTCAGTTGCGTGCCAGAGCACTTACAGATTTATGAGAAAAATAAAGCAGACCCAGGGATGGGTCTGCAGAACTGTCTGCCCTTGGCGTGGACTAGCCTATGTATACCACAGGTAGTGGCTCTACTTTGATGTTCAACAATAAACATTATTCCTTTCCAGGTCTGGCATCATCTGTATAGAGAAATCAGAGTTAACATTTTGGATCTGGTGACCCTTTCTCTGAACTGAGGAGGGGTCACCGGACCTGAAACATTAACTGTGATTTCTCTTCACAGATGCTGCCAGACCTGCTGAGCTTTTCCTGTAACTTCTGTTTTTGTTTCTGATTTACAGCATGCGCAGTTCTTTTGGTTTTCATTGTTCCCAGTTGGGCTTCCTGATCATGTCCCTATCACATTGACTCAAGTTTAACTGTTCTTATATTCACAGAGTGAAATAACACAATTATACTCATTTTTCATACATTCACAATTCACCTGCTCACATCTTCAACAATCTATTTGACCCTGAGTTGAGCTTCCGACCTCAATATCTACACGAAAGTGAAGTTTGCCTCTTTCCACCATTGTAACATTCTACATTTTAATTCCTACCTTTGTACATCCTTCATCTTCTTTGTCAGAACAAAGTCAGTTTTCTCCTGGTCGCCTTCCCATCTTCTGCCCTCTGTAAGTCATCCCAAACTATAGGGCTGCATCCAATACTGCACCAAGCCCTGGTCATTCACCACTTAGAATCATAATTGTGGAATTCCTACAGTGTGGGGACAGGCCATTTGGCCCAACAAATCCACACTGACTCTCTGAAGACCATCCCACCCAGACACATCCCCCTACCTTGTCCCTGCAGTTCCCATGGTTAATCCACCTAACCTACACATCCCTGGACACTATGGGCAATTTAAGCATGGCCAATCCACCTAAACTGCACACCTTTGGACTGTGGGAAGAAACCAGAGCATCTGGCAGATATGGGGAGAATGTGCAAACTCTGCACAGTTGCCTGAGGCTGGAATCGGACCTGGGTCCCTGGTGCTGTGAGACAGCAGTGCTAACCACTGAGCCGCCTCTTCCACAACCACTTTCCTGCTGCAGTCCATGTATTACATTGCATTGCCAGTGTTTTGATCATTGTACACGGAGCCCTCTGGTTTTTGGTACAAGTTCCCACTCCATAGGTTTCAGCTCGTAATCTAGACAGACTGTCCAGTGCAGAACTGGAGAAGTGCTGCACTGCCAAAAAATGCTATCTTTCACCAGAGACATGAACCAAGGCTCCTGTTGTGTGGATGTACAAGATCCAATGATATTGATTCCAAGACGAGCAAGGGAGCTCAAACTGACTCAGAGTTATCCCTCAACCCACACTATGGAAAAATAGGTGGATTATTTATCCCATTGTTCTTTTTGGAGTCTTGCTGTGCACAAATTACTTATGCTGACCCCCCACAAACCCAGATCAAAGTAATCACAGCCTGTGTTAAGAAGAAGGCCATTTGACCCAACATGTTATTGCTAGCTCCAAGGCAGTGCTATCCAGTTAATCCCACTCCCTTTCTCTTTCTCCTGAGCCCTGAACATTTTTTATCCCTTTCAGCATTTATTGAAATTCCTTTTGAACTTGAGATTGAATACTTCCATGACTCAATAGCTCACTGAATAAAACAAATGGCCCTCATCTCTCCCTCTGGTTTTTTTGTCAATCACCTTCAATCTGTGTCCTCCAATTATCGTCCCTTTGGTCACTGCAAACACTTTCTTCTCATTTACTTTTATCCAAACTATTCATGATTTTGAACACCACCATTAAATCTCCCGTCAATCCACCCCTCTCTCAGGAGAACAATCCTATTTTAATCTGCAAACTCTCCACAAAGTTGAAGACCATCAGCCCCGATCCTATTCTGATGAAGTTCCTCTGAATCCTTCCTAAACTATGGCCATCAGGATTTTCCATTTTGCCATCTCCTTGAGGTGGCCCTTTTATTGAAAAACCTAATTAATTGTACACCCTAGCTCTTTCCTCATTGATGTGTTCTCTGGTATTATGTTAGCTCTTGTAACATGAACGCTGAGATCAGATTATTATTGAGAATACATATCAGAAAACCTATTCACAAGCAACGTTTGAACTCTTACACAGACATGGACATGGTGTGTGCTCTATCACTTAACAAGCGTATTGACTAATTTTCCTAATGAATTACAAAGTTCAGATGCAGATATGCAAGGTGAGGCTAGTACTATTATACAAGAATATTACCATGGCATGAATGTCACATAAATATCATCATGTTGACCTCTTAAAGGTACTTGTGTGCCTGATCATTAATCCATGCCATATTACAAGACTCATTACCTCACAAACCATTCTCTAAAACACTTTCATTTAAAAATGAAACACCTGCCAGGGGTCATATAAGACAGAAATAAACCCTTTGACCATATTCCCAAACTAAATTAGTCCCACTTGCCTGTGATTGGCCCATTTCCCTCTAAACCCTTCCTATCCATGTACCTTTCCAAGTGGCTTTTAAATGTTGTAGCTGCAGCGACATCTATCACTTCCTCTGGCAGTTCATTCGATATACATACCACCCACTGTATGAAGATGTTGCCCCTCAAGTCCCTTTTAAATCTTTCTCCTCTCACCTTAACCCTATGCCTTCTAGTCACATACAGCTAGTTAGATTAATATTACATGATTCCTGCTCTCTGCCTCTATCTACTCACATCTTTTATATGACACCGAGGCTCCATTCCCCCATTCGAAGGATTATAAAAAATCCTACAGTACAATTTCAACGAGGAAATCATACCTGTGCTCCCCCAGTGTCTTGGTCAATATTTATTTCTCATTCTGAACACGGATTCTCTGGTCATTATCATATTGCTGTTTGTTGGATCTTGCTGTGTACACAATTGGCTACCCATTCACTTATGTTACAACAGTTGCTCCCCTTCAAAATCAATGAATTAACTGCAAAGTGTTTTGAGACACTTGAGCTTGAGAAAGTTGCTATGTTAATACAAGTCTTTCTTTAGCTCATGCTGTCAGCCTTGCGGCTGTAGGATTGGGTCTAATAGGTCCAAGGCTCCTACACTTTAAGGACAAGGGATGCCAAATGTTTTTGTCAGTGGTGCCCAAATTGAATTCTACCAAACATGAATTAATTCCCAGTGCTGCCAGGTCAGAATGGAACAGCAAGACTTAGCCGTCAAGGCTGGAAATCTCTGCTTAGAAACCTAACAAGCAGACAAATTCATTCTCAGCTGAGAAAACACAAGTAATCCAATTCTTCAGGCACCTCACTATTTATTTCCACTTTCTTTTAAATCTTTCAACCTGTCTTAATGCCCTGTCCAGCCCAGGATATTCAAGGGTGGAAAAACTCACTTTTTGAAGTGTTACTTAAACTAGTTCCCAGGAAGCCTGGCAGATCAGAGAGTTGACAAACTCTTGTTTAATTCCTTTGGGAAACAGTTGCAAATTGGTGTGGTCATAAGTTACCAGAGGATCAACCAGTAGGAGGTTGAGAGTTGACCTTATAGAAATTTATAAAACCTGAGGGGTATAGATAGGGTTAATGGTAGGTGCCTTTTCCTTAGGATGGGGGATTCCAAGACTATGGGACACATGGAGGGATATGGAGCAGGCAGGTGGAACTAGTTTAGTTTGGAATTGTGTTCAGCATGGACTGGTTGGAACAAAAGGTCTGTTTCTGTCCTGCATGAATCTATGACTCTATAACTAATAATCCAGACAACCTGTCATCAAATCCAAGCATGTGAGCAGATTGAGAATTGAATGCAGTTTTACGAAGTCTAGAGGAAGAAAATCTCTCATCAGCAAATGTGGCAATGAAGCTGTTGGATTTTCATAACCACCTGCCTGACCCACCATTGGCTTTTTGGAAAGGAATGTGACATCCTTACTCAGCAGATATGAAAAGGTTTCTAATCACACAGCAGTCAGATTTAGGTATTGTCACGGGATTAGTAATCCAGAGACTCAGGCTAATGTTCTGGGGATTTTGGTTTGTAATCCCACTGCAGCAGATGGTGAAAGCTGAATTTGAAAAGGAAATCTGGAATTAAAAAATGTAATGATGACCATTAAATCATTGTTTAATATAAACCCATCTGGTTCACTGTTGCCCTTACCAAGTCTGGCCTACATGTGATTCCAGACCCACAGCAATGTGGATGACTCTTAACTTCCCTCCGAACTGGCCATTCAGTTGTTTCAAATTGCTAAAGAGCCTCAAAAAAGAAATGAAACCAGACAGACCACCTGGCACCAACCCAGGCACTGGAAACAATAAGAGCAAACCCAGTCCTGGCAACCGTGCAAACTACTTCTTACTAACATCTGAGGCCTAGTGCCGAAATTGAAAGAGCTGTCTCACAGACTGGTCAAGCAACAGCCATATTCTCCTTAGATTCTTCAAACCCACAATCACTTCCATTTAGAAGGACAAGGGCAGCAGATACATGAGAACACCAACTCCGACAAGTTCCCCGCCAAATCACTCAACATCCTGACTTGGAAATATATCACTGTTCTTTCACTGCCACTGGGTCAAAATCCTGGAATTCCCTCCCTAAGGGACATTGTGGGTCAACCTACAGCACATGGACTGCAGCGGTTCAAGAAGGCAGCTCACCACCACCTTCTCAAGGGGCATCTAGGGATGGGCAATAAAGGCTGGCCCGGCCAGAGGCACTCATTTTTAAAAAATTTATTCGGAGGGTGAGGGCGTCACTGGCCAGGCAGCATTTATTGCCCATCCCAGAAGGTAGTTAAGAGTCAACCACATTGCTGTGGGTGTGGAGTCACACGTAGGCCAGATCAGGTAAGGATAGCAGCTCTCTTCCCTAAAGGACATTAGTTTTTTCCCCAACAATCAATTCATTAGACTCTTAATTCTATTTTTTTTTAAATTTAATTCAAGTACCACCACCTGCTGTGGCAGGATTTGAACCCAGATCCCCAAACCGTTTCTTGGGACCCTGGATTAACAGTCCAGCAATAATACCTCTAGGCCATCACCTTCTCTTGACTCAGGTCCTATGAATGAATTAAAAACAAGGCTTAACTGGCTTCTGAAATGGTTAAGCAGAAGGTGTGTTGTACCCAACCAGTCCTGTCACCATGTTACTCTTTGAATAGTTCTGTTACATTGTTCGTTGGAATTGCTGGACCAATAAGAGATAGTTTATTGTCAGGGCCATTGCTTTGGAGTATGTAGCTGTAGAACATGAGCTCTAACTTGGAGCTTGAACCCTCAAACCTGTAACCTGGAATGGAGATCATTGGCAGCAGAGCCAAGATTTGTGGAGATCTTTAATGAAGCAGAGCAACCTTTCAAAGTGGAACCGAGGAATAAAAGTTCCTCTCTCCTCTGGTGCTTGTGTATAGCGTACAGTTATAGTGGTGTTATCTAACTCATGTTACAAATATGCCAATATCTTTTCACACCATGTCAGCTCCTACGCAGGGATGTACTCAATTCTGATTAAGTCACTGAATGCCAAGTATGTAACAGCCGCAAACGCTGTGGGGGGTGGGCAAGGTCAGAAATCACACACATCATGTTATAGTCCAACAGGTTTATTTGAAAACACAAGCTTTCGGAGTCTCAGTCCTTCTTCAGGTGTTAGTGAGAGGGGTAGTATCAGACACAGAATTTATGAGTAAAAGATCAAAGGGTCACACCACTGATGAGGATGTACTAAACAAACCTAGGATGCTGTTAAATCTTTAATTAGCTAGAAGGTTTTAATTGATTAATATGTATGTGTAAATCTCTGAATTCAAGTCACGGAGTAGCCTCCAGTCTAGAACCAGATCTCATTCAGCACACAGCGCAGTTACAGGAAACAACTCGAACAGATGCCTTCTGTCTCTCTTTAGTTCTCAGTTTCCCAGTTCCCAGCTAGCGAGCTGTACTGCTGACTGCTTGACTGCAATAATAACCCTGTAATCTGCAGCTGTAACCTCAAAGATAAATTTATTTTAAAGATGTGTATTAGGTAAAAAAGTATTCTAAAAGTATCTTTATGACTTCTCAACATGCTTCACAGCTATTTGAAATATAGTTGCAGGTGTAATGTCAGAAAGGCAGCAACTGATTTACACACAGTCAGCTGCGAACAATCAGCAAAGGGACAAGGAACAGATATCGAGCTTTATTGATATTGAAATAAACCTGCTCCTCTGATGCTGCTTGGCCTGCTGTGTTCATCCAGCTCTACACCTTGTTATCCTCAGATTCTCCAGCATCGGCAGTTCCTACTATCTCCTTATTGATAGCCATGATGTGGATGTGCTGGTGTTGGACTGGGATGGACAAGGTCAGAAGTCACACGACACCAGGTTATAGTCCAACAGGTTTATTTGAAATCACAAGCTTTCGGAACTTCAACTGATGAAGGAGCAGCGCTCTGAAAGCTTGTGATTTCAAATAAACCTGTTGGACTATAATCCGGTGTTGTATGACTTCTGACTTTATTGATAACAGGTCAGGGATAAATATTGATCAAGGCAACAGTGTCAGATCCTTCTTCAAAAGGTGCCATGGAAACTTTTACATCCTCCTGCGAGGGCGTTATAACATTCCATTCAAAAGACATCTCAGGCAATGCAGCACTCCCTCAGCACTGACCCTCTGACTGTGTGGCACTCCTTTAGTAATGACCCTCCAATAATAGGGCAGCACTCCCTTAGTACTGACCCTCCAATAATAGTGCAGCACTTCCCTAGTACTGACCCTCCAATAATAGTGCAGCACTTCCCTAGTACTGACCCTCCAATAATAGTACAGCACTCCCCTAGTACTGACCCCCCAATAATAGGGCAGCACTCCCCTAGTACTGACCCCCCAATAATAGGGCAGCACTCCCTTAGTACTGACCCTCCAATAACAGTGCAGCACTCCCTCAGTACTGACCCTCCAATAATAGGGCAGCACTCCCTTAGTACTGACCCTCCAATAATAGTGCAGCACTCCCTTAGTACTGACCCTCCAATAATAGTGCAGCACTCCCTCAGTACTGACCCTCCGACAGTGCAGCACTCCCTCAGCACTGACCCTCCAACAGTGCTGCGCTCCCTCAGCACTGACGCTCCGACAGTGCAGCACTCCCTCAGCGCTGACCCTCCAACAGTGCCGCACTCCCTCAGCGCTGACCCTCCGATAGTGCCGCACTCCCTCAGCGCTGACCCTCCGACAGTGTGACACTCCCTCACACTGACCCTCCAACAGTGCAGCTCTCCCTCAGTGCTGACCCTCCGACAGTGCGGCACTCCCTCAGTACTGACCCTCCGACAGTGTGGCAGTCCCTCAGCACTGACCCTCCGACAGTGTGACACTCCCTCAGCACTGACCCTCCGACAGTGCCTCACTCCTTCAGCACTGACCCTCTGACAGTGCGGCACTCCCTCAGTACTGACCCTCCGACAGTGCGGTACTCCCTCAGCACTGACCATCCAACAGTGCGGCAATCCCTCAGCACTGACCCTCCGACAGTGCGGCTCTCCCTCAGCACTGACCCTCCGAGAGTGCCTCACTCCCTCAGCGCTGACCCTCTGACAGTGTGACACTCCCTCAGCACTGACCCTCCGACAGTGCGGCGCTCCCTCAGTGCTGACCCTCCGACAGTGCGGCTCTTCCTCAGCACTGACCCTCCGAGAGTGCCTCACTCCCTCAGCTCTGACCCTCTGACAGTGTGACACTCCCTCAGCACTGACCCTCTGACAGTGCGGCGTTCCCTCAGTATTGACCCTCTGACAGTGCAGTGTTCCCTCAGTACCGACCCTCCGACATTGCAGCATTTCCTCAGTAGTGACCGTACGACAGTTCAGAACTCCCTCAGTTCTGAACCTCCGATGATGCAACACTCCCTCAGTGCTGATCCTCCGACAGTGCCGCACTCCCTCAGTACTGACCCTCCAACAGCGCAGCTCTCCCTCTGGCAGTGCCGCACTGTTGGAGGATCTGTACTGAGCGGGAGAGCCGCACTGTTGGAGACTTTGTGTTGATTGAGCACAATGTTGTCACAGAAAGGATTGTGTACAGGTCCTGGAACAGTGTGCCACTGAGATAAGGGAATACTGGCTAAGAAATGTCTTGAACTGGTCAGCGATTAGACTCGATATATCAGGTGCCTGTTTGTCCAATTCTGGATGATGCCACATTGATATTCATCAATTAGCCTCATTACTGGGTGATGGCCTACCTCCAATTAGAACAGAATCCCTACAGTGTGGAAATAGGCCCTTCGGCCCAACATCAACCGTTGGAGCATCCCACCCAGACCCGTTCCCCTAATGTACACATCCCTGAACACTACGGGCAATATAACATGGCCAATCCACCCTAGCCTGCACATCTTTGGACTGTGGGAGGAAACCGAAGCACCCGGAGGAAACCCACACAGACACAGGGAGAACATGCAAACTCCACACAGACAGTTGACTGAGGGTGGAATCGAACCCGGGTCCCTGGTGCTGTGAGGCAGCAGTGCTAACCACTGAGCCACCGTGCTGCAATTAGGAAATCGAATGTAACAGAGGGAGTTTTAAGAAAAGTTGTACCTGTGAGGTGGGAGAGGTTTTGTTCTAAGAGACCTAAATAACAAATCAATAACCTTCCAGCGGCGCTACAAGGGGTTTTTACAGCGGTACTGTCTTTTCCCGAACCCAGGAGCCATGAATTGAACTAAGGTGGACTTTGTCTTAATTTTTATAAAATAAATTTCTTATCTATGCCTTCTGTTTATTAATATAGACACCATGGCATGGAGAATTAAACACTTTACACTGTATTTTTTTTGTAAAAAATACAAGTGACAGTAAATGACAATTCTACTCTATGTTTTTAGCACAAAGTTGTCTGACTTGAGAGTTGCGATGATGAGGAAAGATTAGATCAACTGGGATTATTTTCTTTGGAAGGGAGGTTAGATTTACTTGAATTATATAATCAACAGGGGGCTTGCAAGAGAGCATGGGAAGGATTTATTTCCCTTAACTGAGAGATCAATGACCAGGGGATATAGATATGAAGTAATTGGTAGAGGGATTGGAGATTCAATTGAGGCCTTCGAGAATATAGTGGATGGTTATTTAGATTGAAATGGTATTCAGGGATATGGGTAAAATGCTCTAAGGAACAGGTGCTGGCACAATGGGCTGAATGGCCTCTTTCTGCAGGGTAACAATTGTGTGATTCTGTGAGGTGGAGTGAGGGAGAGGTTTTGCACCCAGGGGATGGTTTGTGTGTCGAACACAATGTCTGAAAGGGCAGTAGATGCAGAAACCCTCAAGGCAGGTCAAAGTGCAATGACCTGGAGGTTTATAAGCCAAGACTTGGTTGGCAGGACTCGGGTTGGCTAGACAGGGTTAGCACGGACACGATGGACAAAATAGCCTCCTTCTGTGGTGCAAAATATCCTGTATTTCTACTTATCGACTCTTTTCGTGACCCAATCCTCAACCAACACACTCTCTCTGAGGCCAGAGTTAGACAGATCTGGCACTGATTAATATATTTAAAGGGATCCCATGATCTTGTGCCTGTTCAGTTCTGCGGGTTAAAATCAAATCAGTAGCTCAGGACTATAGAACGACCCACTGCTGGATGAGTCATGGTTAAATTCCTTTTCCCTCCTCTCCCATCCCCCACTCTCCTATAACAAACATGACTTGGCACTGTGTCATATTGGCACGAGATGACTGCTGTGTGCAGCCAGCCTTACTGAGGTTATGAATAATATTTAGTGCCCTTCAATTATCAACTGGTTGTTTAAAAAAAGACAATGCAACAAATATAAAATGAAAATCACACTCTAATATGCAAATAGAGTCACTTTCATTCTGTTGATTTATTCCATTACTGAAATGAGTAGTTGGTAAGTAGCTGTGGGTTAATGTGTAGAAAGAGATTAAACCACAAAATCTATTTACTGATTTGTGTCCTTTTGCAGTTAAGCCTCTGCTAACATCAGGGGAGGCATCCTGCCACTGTGAGTCAGAATCAGATCCAAAGCGATTAGTCTGAAGTCCTTGTGAAGTGAGAACATTCACATGGATCAATACAAATATCAGTAGCTGGCCACTGATATATCATATTTGTAGCAGTACTGATCACTGGAACCACCAGTTTGGGAAACAGGAGAAACTAAATTTTTTTCGTCAAATCCACTCAGGAATAATAGTTTTACACAAAAAAAAGACTCTGCATCTTTCACTGGGAATGGTGCTGCAAATTTATACATAATCTCAGGATAAGCCAGCACACCTCACACAACCATTGGTGCTCTTTTGAAGTGTAAAGTGACACTGGTCTTACCAGCATTGCTTTCCTCATCAGAGGAAGATGGCTGGTAGTGGTTTAACCCAAGGGTCACCACTCCTCATGTGAGGGGAGAGGATGAGTCCTTCATGGTAATCCTCAGCCAGTGCAGGAATTGAACTCATGCTGTTAACGCCACTCTGCATTGCAAACCAGCCATCTAAGCCAACCAACCCCCTTATCACTGTCTTCTCCAGAGAATTAGGGATGAGTAATAAAATGCTGGTTTTGTCACCAAGACCCAAATCTATGTATTTAACCCTGAGTGTATCTATGTTATTTCCCTCAATCACTTCCTGTGCAAGCTAGTTCCATCTTCTAAACACCTCTCTGAGTTTCTCCTGAAATCCCTTTAGGGTTTAATTATCATTTACATTTCTCTGGTCTAGATGTGGTTTTTCATGTAAGTGAAAAATCTTCTCCATGTCTCCTCTTTAAAACTCTTTTATGCAGATTGCTTAAGCACATCAATCACTACATCCTCTCGACCAAACTCACTATCCGATTCAGAGATAGTAGGAACTGCAGATGCTGGAGAATCCGAGACAACAAGGTGCAGGGCTGGATGAACACAGCAGGCCAAGCAGCATCATAGGAGCAGAGAGGCTGACGTTTCGGGCCTAGACCCTTCATCAGAAAAGGGGGAGGGGAAGGGGGTTTTGAAATAAATAGGGAGAGAGTGGGAGGCGGATAGAAGAGGGATAGAGGAGAGGATAGGTGGAGAGGAAACAAACAGGTCGAAGAGGCGGGGATGG
>NC_063355.1:43012615-43019736 GCF_021869965.1 Rhincodon typus | reverse complement strand
CCTAGACCCTTTTCTGATGAAGGGTCTAGGCCCGAAACGTCAGCCTCTCTGCTCCTATGATGCTGCTTGGCCTGCTGTGTTCATCCAGCCCTGCACCTTGTTGTCTCACTATCCGATTTGTTGCTCTGGATTGACCAGCAAGATCTCAGCTGTCAGAAGAATTTTATATGATTTACTCTTTTAGCTGGTCTTTCTCCAGAGGCTTCAAACAGTAACAGTGATAATGACTCGATAGAGTAGATACAATCAAACAAGTTCATCTAGTATTGGCATTATACCTCCTGGAATTGGAATTAGATCTCAAAATTGAGAGACCCAGATAATCCTTCGGGGAGTCAGTTTAAATCCCCACCATGGTATATAATGGAGCTTGAATTTAATAAATGTTGACATCGATCCCATGAAAGAAGCAATGAGGTTTAAGATCTAATTTTTAAAAATATCGGACAATTAACAAAACATTTGTTTATTTATTTTTATTTCTCCATACAGAGTTGGTGTCAAACTTTGTCTGAAAACATTCCTGCAAAGTGATTTGGAATGTTTTGCCATAATGCTGCTGTCTTTGGGTTTCCAGTATTTATTTCCTTTCTTTGCAAATGGATGATAAGATGGTTTTATTTTGCAGTTTGCATTTACGTAGCACCTTTAGCATACTAAAACATCCCAAAGCCCTTCGCAGGAGTGATATGGCTCCAAGCCAGTTAAGGCTGGTGAATGAACAGCTCAAAGAGGTAGTTCCTAAAGGAAGAGGAGAGAGAGGCGGAGAGGTTTAGGAAGGGAATTGTAGAGCTTAGGATTCAGGCAGCTGAAGAGACAGTCACCAAAGTGATTGAAAGAGGGTGGTCAAGAGGCCAGAATTGGAGGAGCACAGATTTCCTGGAGCAATGTGGGATAGGAGGAGATTACAGAGATAGGGAAGCGCAAAACCATTGAATGAATTGAAGACAAAGAGAAGAATTTATATTGGCATGACCCTGACACAGAACGTTCGCTGATTAATTGAAACAGGCTCTCTTCAAACATGTTTATTTTACAGCAGAAACAGATTCTTTCTAAGTGCTCACTGCTTGGTGGGGACATTTTGTTTCACCAGCTGCTTGCTCTTCCTGTTTATTCTGTAAATTCTGAATTTAAAAATAACACTCAAAAGGGTTTAAGATTACTGATAATTGCCTTACAGCAAAACATTCAAAAGTATACTGCAACACCAGATTAAGCAAGGGCTAAAGAAACAAATTTGCATTTATATAGCAACTTTCAAAATTTAATTCCCAAAGCACCTTCTAGCCAATGAGCTCTTTTAAAAGTGCAGTCATCACTGTAGTGCAGACTATGTGGCAGCCAATTTAAGATGAATGAACTCTCATCAACAGCAATGTCCTAGTGACCAGATTGTCTGTTTTGTTTTAGTGACGTTACATGAGGGATAAATATTAGTTAGAACACCAGGGAGAACTTTCTTTGAAATAGTGTCTATCGGATCTTTGAACAAAACCAAAGTTGCTGGAAAAGCTCAGCATTTCTGGCAGCATCTGTGAAGGAAGGAAAAAACAGAGTTAACATTTCGGGCCCGGTGACCTTTCCTCAGAACTGATCTGTGGGATCTTTGCCAGCTGTATGAGACAGCAGTAAGGGGCATCAGTTTAATGTCTCCTCCCATAGGTAGCACCTTCGACAGATCTGATCACGTAATGGGAACATCACTTCTGCCCTCATTGTGCTCACAGCTTATTGTGTGCACAGTGAAGTGTAATGAGATTTATATAAACCAAATCGATGTAACTGATCATTAAGAGAGAAGACACCAGTCATGAATGAGTATATGAAGAGAGAGGTCTTAGACGCAAAACTACAGAGCTGCATTTGAGAACCTGCTATATATAAAGGAGGCTTGAACACATGGACAGCCCAAAGATTATGAAACATGGATTCCTTATTCCATTGGCATCAGGACATTACAAACATGAAAGGAAATTAAGGTTAAACAAGGAACATATAATATTTACATGGAACCAAGCCTGTGGTTTACATCTGGTTGAGGAAATCCTTTGTCTGATCCTTCTCCCGTTCGGCCTGATTCCCTCATAGACACTGTTTCCTCCAGAGAAGTTCTACACCAGCTGCCCTGCCCCTCCCTCACCATCGCCATCTGCCGCCAGGGTTTTGTTATATATGTCAAGGTGTAAATAAAGGAGTTTTACACGAAATAAAGAGTTCAGAACCACTTTGAAGAAGCCATACGAGACTCTTTCTCCATAGATGTTGCCAGACCTGCTGAGTTTCTCCAGCACTCTGTGTTTGATCAAATGAGGCCATCTAACTGTTAAGCCAACAGTGCAAGCCTTACCCTTCCAGAAGCCACTGCCTCGCAGTGACTTGGCTCATTGCTCATGGTATTACTGCTGTAGCTCAGTGCCTGAACAGTGAGGCTCCACTGATGACAGTGAATATTTTCAGTGCTTTCTCTCCTCATGGTTGTGGTTTGTTTCTCTCATGGCTGGAATTCTAACTGTCGGTGCTCTTGCCTGATTTGCTGGCATTTCTGCCTCAAAGCTAAGACCAACCTGGGTTCAAGTTTCACTCCAGAGGCTGGCGGCTTTGGGAGGAAGCGTTCATGGTGAAATTTAACGGGTTGAAGAAATCACTCACTCGTCCCCCAATATTTACCAAGAGAAGAAATGTGTGTTTATCGTAAAATCCTCCTGCTTATCTTAATAGAAAGACTTGCATTTCTGTGATAACAAGATGTAGAGCTGGATGAACACAGCAGGCCAAGCAGCATCAGAGGAGCAGGAAAGTCGACGTTTCGGGTCAGGATCCTTCTCTGACTCCAGCATCGGCAGTTCTTAATATCTCTGAACAAGTTACATGAGTAAGATAGGCAATGGGCAGAATCTTTCCAGTCACTGAATTACAAGGGTATCGGTTGGGGGAATGAGATCAGCAGCTAGGAGTTTCCTGCCGTAGAGAGCAAAAAAAACCCCATTTTCCGGTCAAGAGTTGAAAAGTGAAACTCATTGGTGAGTGGCAGGGGACCCATGTGCATGCATTAACATCCTCATTATTACCTCAATTTGCCTTACTGATACAAAATTGCCCATTTTCGCACCTCGAATAGGAATTAGAAGTTGACAATCCCTGACATGAAAGTCAGTGTAGTAACCTGGCAACCCCCACTCACAGCTTGCCCTCCAATCTTTCACCTCAAACATCGGCCACTAACATCATAGGCTACACTCTATGGACAACAACCAAATGCATCCAGTCCACCAGGGTCTCCAGCTCCCTCTTGGTAAAGCGAAGTGGCCATTTCCCCTGGCCCAACCTGCCAGGGGCAATTAGTAGGAATAGTGCAGGGCAGCACTTGACTGGGTGCACAGCTGGGCTTTAAAGATGATGCAGACCCCAGAAACCCCAAGAGATCCTGGCAGTGGTCTATCGTTCTGTCTGTGGCGAGTGGGAGAATACAACAGGTGGGAAACCATAGGGATATAGAGCATACATAATGAGGCAAGTGTGGGAGGATAACAGAGGGAAACCTGATCGGAAATTGGTCAAAATTGACACTTTGCTAATTTCTGGTAAATTTCATTGTTATTGACAATAGTCGGTCATATTGACTATTGTTACTAAGACCACTGGGATACCTGGCTGATAGGTCTGTCCCCATCATGTTCAGCCTTTCCTCATTCCAAGTCCTTAAGACGTCAGCAAATTGGGTAGAGTTTGATGTAGTCTTCAGCATTAAGAACTGTTACCTGTACAAAGGTTGTTATCACAGTTCCAGCGAACTGCTTTCTCATTAGAGAGAGAGATTAACCTGAGGGTTACCAGAAGGTCTGCTGGTTGAGAAGGCAGGTCATTCATAATCTCAGTCAGTGCATAAATTGAACTGATACTGTTGGAATCACTAACCAGCAGTCCAACCAACCGAGCTAAATGACCCCCTGCCATTACCTATGCAACATCCACAATAGAAATTTAAGTCTTTCCTTCCTTTTTGAAGCCAAATGAGTGATTTATAAAGGATTTGTAGTGATTGTAATGAGGTCAGCCAGGTGGACCTCATAGAATATGAGTTCCCTGATTGGGTCTGTTAATCTGGTCCAATCAGGGAGCCATGGCTGACAGATAAGAACAGGAATTTTGGACATCCTCACATTCCGAGAGCTGGCTCTGAGGGAGCCAATGAATGAACGAATGATCAGCCTCTGTGCAGTCATTTCAGGATTCACAGAACGTTTTTTTGAAAAATAGCTTTAAAATATTGTCCAGATGTTGTTCTTGTGCGATATCACAAACTGGATGATAGCAAATCAGAACTCCAATTTACACTAGTTCGATTTTCCTTTCCCCTCACTGCCCAAGGCTTGATTCAGCACTAGATTTTTTGAAGGCAAGTAATAAATGGTTTCATGTCCCTACAGAAAACATACCAGGCATATGCCTAGAACAAAAACGTTCATAATAGCAAAAACCTCAAGTCTACGTCCATTTGGGCTCCCCATCATGGATTATTCATTCAATGTTACAAACTCATAAATAAAAATACACTTTTGGCAGAAGTTGCTTGTTCTTTTCTTTCTGTCACTGTTTCCCACTTGTTCCAAATAATTTACTGTTGATTGACTTTGTGTGCAGTGGTGTGTGGCATCTTAATAAAATCAACACAGCAATCCAACAGTGAAATGGAAATAAATGATGGTATTCACACAAGGAAACAAGATTCAGATTTAGCTTTAGGTTTTGGGGTTTCGCCTTTTACAGAACAGAGATTTAAAAAACAGTGCATCTTTTCTTTGGGTTTTTTTTATTCAATTTTTTTGTTCCTGTCAAACTGATAAATCTCAGGCCAAATGATGTTGCAACAATTTCTAGATGTTAATGCCCTGTGTCTTCATAAGTGATCCTAAAGTTGTTTAGTGGTTACGATACTGGTTTTCAACTAAAATACCAGTGTGGTTAGGTTGAATTAAATAACTTAGTGATTTGTAGGTTAGCACCAGAAAGTGACCAAGAAAACCATTGATTGTCCTTAAAACCCTGACCAGTTCACTCACGTCCTTCAGATACACAACGCAGAATCGCCGAGCAGAAACTGATAACCAAGTTCTGTATCCATGAAGACAGCCTCAGCTGTGATCTTGGGTTCATGTCACCCTACATGTGAACCCACCACACTGTTCTGTATCTGTAAAATCTTCCTTACTGTCCTGTTTTGTCACCATAACCTTGATAAATTATTATGCTCTCTCTACTTTAATTAGCCTGTACAGTTTTGGATTACTTATTATTTTGGTTAGACCCTCGGCATGCGACTCTTATACCTACCATGTTATTCCAGTCATTTGATTTATCTCCAGCACCATCTTACTTTTAATTTTTTGTAATTATCTCGCTGCCTCATTTAATCGGATTATAAGTCATCCCTTCGCTTGTTATTCAGCTATAGACACTTTACTCACACCGTCTAACACTTTGGATCACTGCAGGGCCTAATTATTCAGCACTCCACGTCACCAGTTGTATGGTCTTTTGATCTCTCTGCCTTTAATCTCTTTGCCCATAAACTCTGTGTCTGTGTGCTTCCCTCTCACTTCACCTGATGAAGGGGTTACACACCAAAAGCTTGTGATTTCAAATAAACCTGTTGGACTATAACCTGGTGTCATGCTACTTCTGACTTTGTTCTACCTTAGGAACAGAAGCCGCAACTTCACCCCTCAATCCTGTGGGGAAAATCTCGACCTCTCTCCCTCAAAAGACTAACAAAGTTGATGTTAATTAAAATTTTTAAGAATGAAATTGCTCAATTATTTTATTCAGCAAGGATACTAAAGGAATAGGGAACCAATAATGTTAAGCAGAGTTGAGTTCAACCAGCGTATAATTAAATGTTCTGTGGAACTTTGAGGGGCTGAATGGCCTTCTGCTGTCCTAATGCTCCTCATTAACCATTCAGAACTGGAATTGCACTCAATTACCAGCAATTGCAGCAAGGATTAACACCGTCTTACATTTTTCCAAGCTCATAATAAAAACAGAAAGTGCTGGAGAAACTCAGCAGGTCTGGCAGCAGCTGCAGGGAGAGAAGCAGAGTTAACGTTACGTAGCCCCTCTAACTCAATAGTATATTGCAATTTGATTTGCAAGAGTGAAATGCTGATAAGTGGGACTAGAGTAGTTTAGGATATCTGATCAGCATGGACAAGTTGGACTGAAGGGTCTGTTTCAGTGCTCTACAACTCTACAACTCTACAACTCTATGATATTAAATAACAATTGATAACTAACCCAACAAAGTGACATGAGAACAGGTGACCAGAAGCTGGATTGAAAAGGTATGTTTTTAGCAGAGGGAGGGAACGGGTTTAAGAAACTTAGCCACAGAAATGTAGAATGTAGAACCATAACACCTGCTGATGTTCCTGCCCCTCAGGAGAAAGTCTCCTTGGAGTATTCTGTCTAACTCCCTCTCCCTCTTTATGTATCTTTAAAAACTTCCCCAGAACTCATAATCAAAACAAATGCTGCTCAGCATGTGTCCAAAAGTTTGGGTTATTCTGAGAATGTGAGAAGTGTTACAGAAATGGACTTTTTATATTTAACACACTTTGTCTTTGTGCTGTTCTGATTTACAGGACTCAGAGTCACCGCATAACAATCAGTTCGAGGGCCGCAGCAGCTGGATGGCTGTGAAACGAAACTCCGAGCTTCATCAAATCAACATGCTTTAATACTCAACCAAAGAGTAGAGAAACAGGAAGTAACTGGAAGCACTGATATGGGATTCTAGAAGGCACTATACTTACTGAGGAAGAGATAGTAGGAACTGCCGATGCTGGAGAATCTGAGATAACAAGGTGTAGAGCTGGATGAACACAGCAGGCCAAGCAGCATCATAGGAGCAGGAAGGCTGACGTTTCGGGCCTAGACCCTTCATCAGAAATGGGGGAGGGGAAGGGGGTTCTGAAATAAATAGGGAGAGGGGGGAGGCGGATGGAAGATGGATAAAGGAGAAGATAGGTGGAGAGGAGACGGACAGGTCAAGGAGGCGGAGATGGAGCCAGCAAAGGTGAGTGTAGGTGGGGAGTTAGGGAGGGGATAGGTCAGTCCAG
>NC_063355.1:42987611-43012515 GCF_021869965.1 Rhincodon typus | reverse complement strand
GAACCGAGGGTAGGTGTTCCACAAAGCAGTGTCCAAGACTCCGCTTGGTTTCCCCGATGTAGGGGAGGCCACAATGGGAACAGCGGATATAGTGTACCACATTGTGGCCTCCTCTACATTGGGGAAACCAAGCGGAGGCTTGGAGACCGCTTTGCAGAACACCTACCTACGCTCGGTTCGCGACAAACAACTGCACCTCCCAGTCGCAAACCATTTCAACGCCCCTTCCTACTCCTTGGACGACATGTCCATCCTGGGCCTCCTGCAGTGCCACAACGATGCCACCCGAAGGTTGCAGGAACAGCAACTCATATTTCGCTTGGGAACACTGCAGCCCAATGGTATCAATATGGACTTCACAAGCTTCAAAATCTCCCTGCCCCCGACCTCATCTTTAAACCAGCCCAGTTCGTCCCCGCCTCCTTGACCTGTCCGTCTTCCCTTGACTGACCAACCCCCATCCTACCTCCCCACCTACACTCACCTTTACTGGCTCCATCCCCGCCTCCTTGACCTATCCGTCTCCTCTCCACCTATCTGCTCCTTTATCCATCTTCCATCCGCCTCCCCCTCTCTCTCTGTTTATTTCAGAACCCCCTTCCCCTCCCCCATTTCTGAAGAAGGGTCTAGGCCCGAAACGTCAGCTTTCCTGCTCCTCTGATGCTGCTTGGCCTGCTGTGTTCATCCAGCTCTACACCTTGTTATCACTATACTTACTGAGGAAGGTGTCAATGTGGATGAGGTGCTAAACATCTTTCTTCTTTTAATAAGGACAGGAAATTAGATTAATTTCCCCTGACAAGATGCTTCAACAAGGAAAGTGGATATGCTGTAGAAAACAGATAAGATGATCGACTGAATTAGAGTCAGGATCACCAACTGAGCTCCAGTCAGATCACCAAGTGAACCACGGTCAGGATTACAAGCGAAATGCAGACTGAGTAGGTTCTTAGTCGTGCCTCTGCCCCTCTGGAAAAACTCACATGTTTCATGAACACTGGACACCTCAAAGAAATTTCCAACCAATAATATATTCTTGGAGCACAATTACTATGGAAATGTAGTAACTGATTTGCACACAGCAAGCTCCAACATACTGTAATGTGAGAGTAACCAGATAATCTGCTTTTGTGATGTGGATGGAAAGATTAATATTGACCTGGACAATGGAGTTGACTTTCTTCTTTGTCTTTGAAATATTGGCACAGCAAATTTGACATCTATTTGAGAAAGCGGATGAAATCTCAGTTTAACAACTCCCTCAGATTTGCATTCCCTCAAAATCACACTCCCTGAGTCTCCCACTCCCTCAGACCCACACTTCCTCAGTCCCCCAAATTTTCAAACCCACAATCCCGCAACCTCCACTCCCTCAGTACCTCATTCCCTCAGACCCTCACTCCCTCAGTCCCCCACATCTTCAAATGCATACTCCCTCAGTCCCTCACCCCATTCAGTCCCTCACTCCCAGGACCCACACTGTCTCAGTGCTGCATTCCCTTAAACCTGGACTCCCTCAGTCTTGAGCTCCCTCAGTCCTGTTTTCACTCACTCCTGCACTCCCTCAGACCCACACACCCTCAAAACCATACTCCCTCAGTCCTGTTCTCCCTCAGTCCTACATTGGAATATTAGATATGACTTGGTGGGCAGGGGGGTGTGGGGGCAGAGGGGGAAGGCTGTGTTGAATGATAAGTGCCTTTGCTGGGAGTGTTTTCAGAGTGGGGGGAAGATGAGTGGGGACTGAGCTACCTCACTTCTACTGCCTTGAGCTCATTACAAAGAGGGTGGGTGCTGAAATCGGCCAGGGTGGGGGTGGGGGTCCTTCAATTACTGGGGGCTCCCCCTGAAGATATTCTTCCCCTTTCTTAAACCTGCCTGTTCTCCCGGACCCTCAGACCCCAGCTCCTGGTTGTAACTGTGCAGACTGCCCCTGCCTAGTACCCCACTTCACCCCCATCCCTGGGGATCCACTGGGCCTTCTACCTGGTACTGCAGATGCAATGGCACCATTTAAAAGGAATCTTGACAAACACACAAATAGGCTTCCTTTCTTTAACATCTCATTTGCATTTGATTTTCTAGCAGGAAGGCTTCTGAAGTATCTGACCGAGAGGTGTGTGGGGTTTGGAGGGATTCTCGAAGGGGTTGTTGGGGGAAGAGAGTTGTCAGTGTTGTAAAATCTTAGCTTCAAACGTGCACATGGCACTGAATTTGGCCTTCAGTGACAAATTTCAGCTGCTAAGCACTTAACAGTTAGTTCTCTACAAGAGGAACAGGGTAAATTAAATAAAGCTGTTTCTCTTCTGTCAATAAAGGCATGTGCAGCTGGTGAACTTTGCAACTTAATCATTGAGGGGATTTGTAAGTGAACAGCGGCTGAGAGAAACCTGTAAACTGTCTGACTGGGATAATAAACCTCTCAAATATGGTGGGGAACTTGACTAGAAGGAGTACTTGCGGTCAGTTCCAAACTGAACAGGGGTCATCCCTTTCTCCAGCACAACTTTCCTTTAATGTGGCTCAGCTGTTAGGATGCCCACCTGAGCATTAGAAGGTTGTGGGATTAATGCTCATATCAGAGAGCTGGACAATCTGATACCACTAGTGTTGCAATGAGGGAGTGCTGCGCTGTCAGAGGAGCCATCTTTCAGATGAGACCACATATGTGCTGCCTCCTGCCTCTAACTCAGCACATGAATCTCATTGATCTTTATAGGATAATAGGTCAGCACAACATCGTGGGCCGAAGGGCCTGTACTGTGCTTGAATCATAGAATCCCTACAGTGCAGAAACAGGGCCCTCAGCCCAACAAGTCCACACTGACCCTTGGACCATCCCACCCAGACCCATCCCACTATAACCCACCTAATCTATATGTCCCTGAACACCACAGGCAATTTAGCATGGCCAATCCACCTAGCCTGCACATCTTTGGACTGTGGGAGGAAACCCACACAGACACGGGGAGAATGTACAAACTCCACACAGACAGTCACCTGAGGGTGGAATCAAACCCAGGTCCCTGGTGCTGTGAGGCAGCAGTGCTAACCACTGAGCCACTGTGCCACACCTGTACTGTTCTATGTTCTATGTTCTATGAATCCGGGGCAGGCTGGTTGACAGCCTTCATTGTCAATCCTGCTGTTATGTTTGTCGACTGATCCACCAGAGGAACTTCTTCTAAAGCTACAATCTGCCTCCACTGCCTGTTGGAGCAATAGTCCTTCCCAGTTACAGGCATCCCCATCTCATTGTTCACACTCTTGTGTTTATACTCAGCTATAGCCCAGATGGAGCCAATGAAATTCCCTAAAATTTGCAGCCCCTGTCCATCCAATCTTGGCAGTGAGTTTAATAATGAAAGATCACCTGGTGATAGAACCTGTCTTGTTGAGTGACTGTTGTTAGGGTAAGTGTCTGTTGTTAGGGTGAGTTTCTGTTGTCAAGGTGAGTGACTGTGTTTCAGGGCACCAGAAATATTGGACTGATTTGAACGGACTCAGATGTAATTGAGGTAGATGCTCGTTTCAGTTCTGCTGACCATGGAATTTTCTGACACAATGAATATTTTATTGTTTCACATCGCGTTTCCAACATAAACACTTCAGACATCATTAAATAAAGTAAAAATCAAAGTTATGATGACAATATGAGAGAATGAAAAACTATCAGCGCACCACCTCATGTCAAATCACATTAAATGGTAGGATTGAGCCATTAAACAGAAAAACAGGCAGTGAGCACAACAAGAACAATTTGCATTTATATATCACTGCTAACACAGTGAAATATCTGAAGGTGCTTCATGGGAACAGTTGACACCAAGAGATACAAAGGCAGATTGTTAAAAGGTCAGTTAAAAAGATGGGTTTAAAAGGAAGTGAGACAGGGTGACAGCTGGAGAGGTTTGTGAATTATAATGAGAATGGAAATGAGAATGAGACAGGGTTGTATATCGCAATGTGGCAGTGGTTTCAGCAGTCACTGGTAAGGGACTGTGGGAATACAATAGAATAGTGTTGATTAGAAACAGACACTCTTACACAGAACGGGATTATTTATATATTATAGAGTCAGAGAGTCATAAAGCCATAGAGCATGTAAACAGGCCTTTCAGCCCAACTCGTCCATGTTGATCAGGTTTCCTAAACTGAACTAGTCCCATTTGCCAGCATTTGGCCCATATTCCTCTAAACCTTTCCTAGCCATGTACCTGTCCGAATGTCTTTTCAACTTTGTAACTGTAGCTACATCTTCCACTTCCTCTGGTAATGCATTCAACGTACACACCGCTCTCTGTGTGAAAAAGTGGCTCCTTAGGTCCCTGTTAAATCTTTCCCCTCTCACTTTAAACCTATGCCCTCTAGTTTTGGACTCCCCTACGCTGGGGAAAAGATCATGACTATTCACCCTGTCCATGCCCCTCATTTAATAAACCTCTATAAGGTCAACCTCTCAGCCTCCGATGCTCCAGGGAATAAATAAATGAATTTACGGGAACCTCCCTGAGTCAGACACAAGGTGAGGGGAAAGCTATGTCACAACCAGCCAGCTGAGACAGGGAGAGCGATTTCTACAATGTGTGGAATTGAAAACTGAATCACAAACCTCACAGCAACACTGAGTTGGTTTAGGAAGGGAATTCCACAATGGGAGATATAGACAACTGAAGGATGGGTATGGATGGAATGACCAAAATTGGGAATGTTCAGCAGTTAGAGGAGTGTCAGGTGATGGGTCTCCCTGGAGCTGGTAGTCCACCTGCTTTACTCTAGGGGTAGGGGAATGGGGTATCAGGCTGCCTCTTCAGTATTGCTCCCTCAAAACAGAAACCTGTACAAATTAACGAGAAGGGACACCTTACACTGTCAGGGTGGGCTGCAAGTGTCCCACTGATGCTCCATACTCACTCCCTTAGAGGCTCCCCCTGATTCTAGACTAAAGAAAGAAAATCTTTAAAAAAACACTAGTGCCCTTGAAAAATAGCTTGTTCAAAAATCAACCCTGAGATATGGGACTCAATGACAAGGCTGGTGTTTATTCACCATCCTTAATTGCCCCTTGGGAAGGTGTTGGTGAGCTGCCTTCTTGAACCGCTGCCGTCCATGTGCTGTGGGTTGACCCACAATGTCCTTTAGGGAGGAAATTCCAGATTTTGATGCAGCAACAGTGAAGGAACAGGTGATATGTTTTCAAGTCAGGACAGTGAGTAGCTTGGAGGGGAACTTGCAGGGGCTGGTGTTCCTATGCATCTGCTGCCCTTGTCCATCAAAATGATGGAGGATGAGGATTGGAAGGTGCCCCTGTAAAAAGGATTTGATAAGAGAGTCAGTACCTTCTCAGATTGTGTGCCATTCCATTTCCTGGAACATCAGGATATTTGCAAGGAAATTACTGTGGTCCTGTACAGAATCTCAGAATTTGTAAAATGAAATTCATGCTTTCATGGGATGCAGGCATCACTGTTAAATCCAACATTTATTGCACACCCCTAATTAGCCTTGAACTGAATGGCCTGCTTGGCCACTTCAAATGGCCTTTAGGAGTCAACCACATTGCTGTGGGTCTGGAGTCATGAGTTGGGCAGATTAGGTAAGACAGTGGAGTTCTTCCTTAAAGGGGAGTCAGTGAACCAGATAGGTTTTTAATAACCACCACTGTGTTATTTCATAGTCACCATCACCGGGAGTATCATTCACCTCCAGAATTACTCAAAGTTCATCTGGGGAGGCAATGGCCTAGTAGTATTATCGCTGGACTGTTAATCCAGAGACCCACGTAATATTCTGGGGACCTGGGTTCGAATCCCACCATGGCAGATGGTGGAATTTGAATTCAATAAAATATCTGGAATTAACAATCCAATGATGACCATGAATCCATTGTCAATTGTCATGAAAAACCTATCTGGTTCACTAATGCCCTTTAGGGAAGGAAACTGCCATTCTTGTCTGGTCCGCCTACATGCGACTCCAGACCCACAGCAATGTGGTTGACTCTTAACTGGCTGATGGGAAATGAATGCTGCCCTAGCCAGTGATGCCCACATCTCGTGAATGAATAAAGAAAAAAAAAATAATCAGCTGCTGTGGGATTTGAGCTCATGTCGCTCAATAATTGAGTTGGGTCTAGGCTGGGATTAACTCATGACATTGCCACTATACCACAGATCCTCCCTAGTTTCCGAAGTGGGAAGAGTGAATTATATGAAGCTGGGTTGATTACCATTGCATCATGAAGGGTTAAATCAATTGATTTCATCCTGGCAGTGTTTCTTAATGAATAGCATGGCTCTTGGATTCCAGCTAATGGGGATTGGGAGCTTGCTGGTCTGTCTAAAATTAAACAGAATTTATTGCCATGTTTTAGTTGCTGAGTATTTCTCCACTGACCTCATTATTTATTCTAAAACCTCATGATTTTTAAATGGTTTTTGAGGTCCAGAGACAGTCATTCTGCACAGAGAGAGACAGAGAGAGAGAGAGAGACGCAGAGAGGGAGCCAATGTGGGCTTGCTATCTATATACCTGATACTGATGAAACAGAACAACAAATTAAATTGTTGCATCAATATTTCACATTTGCACGGGGAAGATTAACAAGCAGTTATTTCACCTGTCGGTTTCCATTTACAACGAGCTGTGAAATGGACTTTTTCCAGCTTTGCACAGAAACTAATGAATTCATATCTACTCAAGCATTTACAGTTCCGTCATTGTTTCCAGGCTCTTTCATGGTTTTACTCCTCCATATCTCTGGAATGTTCCCTACAAACCTCTGGGATCTCTGTGCTTCTTCGATTCTTGCAAATCTCCAGTTTTGATTACTCCACAGTTACTGGCTGTACCTTTAGTTGCCTGGGCTCTACACTCTGGGATTTAAATCACTCCATCTCCCTAAACCTCTTCATCTCCCGAAACCTCTCCATCTCCCTAAACCACTCTGTCTCCCTAAAACTCTCTGTCTCCCTGAACCTCTCTGTTTCCTTAAGCATTTCCTTCTCCCTAAGACACTCCATTCTCTAATGGTTTCCATCTCTCAAAACCTCTCTGTCTCTTCAACTTCTCTTGTCTCCTTTGAGACTCTCCTTACACCTTGCTTCTTTGACAAAGCTTCCAGTCACTGGTTGTAATACAAAGCTCTCTTTTGCTAATATCAATGAGCACTTTAGGATGTTTTACTGTGTCAAAGGTGCTGTATAAATGCAAACCATTGTCGAGGAGATGCAGATGGGGTTTCTTATTGAACTGTTCTTGCTGATGGTTGTCCCAAACCCTGCTGAATTGGGGATTACAGGAGATTGACCTAGAGATGATGAAGGAACATTGTAAACCCACACCTGAAAGATTTATTTTCCATTTTAGCTGACTATATTTTTCAGTCAATGGCACTGAGTTAATCATTAATGACAGAGACCTAACTGCATCTTCTATAATAGTAGCCTCAGAATATTACAGCATAGAAGGAGGCCGTTCAACCCTCGTGTTTGCACTGGTCTGACCATGTTAATCGCACTTTCCAGCCCATAGCCATAGCTCTGGAGGCTACGGCCACGCAAATGAATATCTAAATAGCGCTTAAATGTCACAAGAGTTTCTGACTCAACCACCCATTCAGGCAGTGAGTTCCACACTCCTACCACCTTCCAAATGAAAAATATTCTGTTTAACTCTTCTCTTAGGCTTCTACTGCTTCCTTTAAACCTTCGTCCCCTGGTTACTGAGCCCTCTACTAATAGAAGTTGTTTTTATACCGCCCTCCTCATAATCTTAAATACCTCTATCAGCTCTCCTCTCAACCATTACTGCTCCAAGGATAACAACCTCAGTGTATCCATACTTTCCTCACAGCTCAGAGGCTCCAGCCCAAGCAACATCCTGGCAAATCTCCTCTGCACCCTCTCTAATGTAATCATATCCTTTCTATAACGTGGTGACCAGAACTGATGTCAGAAGAATAATATTGAGGTGATTCTATATGTGTTTGCATAGGCCAACAGGTTTTAGTGCATCAGTAAACATGGTAGCTAATGACTGTGCTAGTACAAGTATCTCAGAATAAACAGCATCACTAGCAGATTAATGATACATACAACTCAAATCTTTAACCTTTGGTTTATTCACTGGAATGAAAGGAAGAGGATAAGGCAGAGAAGCAGAGAGATTTTGAGAAGGAATTCTGGAGTTTAGAGAATATGAACAATACTTTATTTTTATTCAGTGTATATAACAGAAATTCTTCCCAAGTTCATGTTAAATGCCAGGGCCTAACAATTTGTAAGAAATAGACTCTTAGCTGCCAACTTAATGAAAAGATACATTCCATTAGTTCACCCATTTCACATGTAATGATAGTTTTATATCATTGTACTCTGTCATCCTGTCAGAATGATTCATGAGGACGCTGTAGCAGTACAGTAGTATAAGTGGGTAAACCGCTAAGATACTTGAATGACCTTTGCCTGTCTGTTACTTTCAGAAAGGCATTAAACCCTACTTGATATCTATTGCCCATCTTGTTAATTATATAACCAATCTGTTAAGAAAAAAGCAGCAACTTATACCACACTTTTAATGTAATAAAGCATCCCAATATTAGCTTTATAAAGCAAAGTGTGATACTGAACCACACAACAATACAAGTAACATTCACAACACACAGGTGCTGGGCAATGACTGACTCCAACAAAAACAATTCTAACCATTTCTCCTCAACATTGAATGGTGTTCCTGTTGTGACTGGAAAGATATCAGTCGACTGGACCTCATATGATATGAGTTCCCTGATTGGGGTTGTTAATCTGGTTCAATCAGGGAGCCCTGGCTGACATATAAAAAGGGGAGTGTCAGAGATACTGACACTCCAGTAGCTGTCTCTGAATGACTCTGAATATTAAAGTCAAGACTGTTCATTTTCAAATAAAGGGTGTCTTGGTAATGTATACCAGCCACTGTGAAGTTATTTCAGTTACCATTGCTGAATCCCCTATTAAAATCATGTGGTTACCACTGACCGGAAACTGAACTGGACTAGCCATATAAACACAATGACAACAAGAGCAAGTCAGGGACTGGGAATCCTGCAGTAAATAACTTACCTCCTGCCTCCCCAAAGCCTGTCCACCATCTACAAGGCACAAGTCAGGAGTGTGATGGAATACTCCCCACTTGCCTGGATGAGTGCAGCCCCAACAACACTCAAGAAGCCTGACACCATCCAGGAAGCAGCCTGCTTGATTGGCACCACATCCACAAGCATCCACTCCGTCCACCACTGACACTCAGTAGCAGCAGTGTGTACTATCTACAAGATGCACTACAGAAATTCATCAAGGGTCCTGAGCCAGCACCTTCCAAACCCACAACCACTTCCGCCTAGAAGGACAAGGAAAGCAGACACATGGGAACACCACCAACATCAAGCTCCCCTCCAAGCCACTCACCATTCTGATTTGGAAATATACCGCTGTTCCTTCACTGTCGCTGGGTCAAAATCCTGGGACTCCCTCCATATGGGGATTGTGTGCCTACCTATACTATGTGGACTGAAACAGTTCAAAAAGACAGTTCACCACCACTTTTTCAAGGGGCAATAAATGTTCGCCTATATCCTTTAAATGAATAAAAAAAAGGAATATTAGGACAGGTGACCAAGGTGGTCAAAGAGGTTTTAAGAAGCATTTTAAAGGAAAAGGGAGTGGTGGAAAGGCTTAAAGAGGAAATCCCAGAGTTTAGGCCCTTAACAGTTGAAAGCACAGCTTCATGGAGTTATTAAAAGCAGGGATATGCAAGATGTGAGAATGGGAGGAACACAGGGATTTAGAAGGCTGTAGAGCTGGAGCTGGTTACAGAAATGGGGAAAGCTGAGACAGAGATGCGGGTAGCAATAGTGTACTGTTGTTTAACTGGGAACCAATGCAGGTTGAGATGCTCAGTGGTAATGGGTGACTGGGACTTGATACGAGTAAAGACATGGGTAGCAGAGTTTTAGATTACCTCAAATTTACAAAGGTCAGTATTTTATACCAAGTTATGTTTTAAAATAGTGCCTAATTGCTTTGGACTTTTACACAGGGCAATTTGCTAACGAGTTTGAAGGGAACCTAAACTAAATATTCAATCCTGAAAAGTGAACAATTCTCTGAGAAATTTCTGCTCAGATTGTCAACTGGACCCAAAGTGGAAACCTCATCTCCTTTTGAATTGTGTAATTGTTAAATTGGACATTAAAACTCTATTACAGAATAAAACAGCTCCCCCACCACTGTCTGACTCTAGCAGAAATATACTGTTACGAACGTATTATGCTATTAAAGGTCACATTCGGAGCGCTTTTAAATTAAATGACATTTCTATTGGCAGAGATGGGCTCTAAAATTGTTATTCTCAAGTCTGGCATTGGGATCAAACAGCTTTGTTCACCAATGTGAGTTGTTTATTCAAACTGTGAGTTTTCAAAAGGAAAGAATTACTTTGCTTTCCATGCCTGTCACAGCACTGAACGTTCTAAAGTGCTTTTCTGTTATGATGCAGGAAACACAGCAACCATTTTTGCTCAGTGCACAGCAATGTGATAATGACCAGATAATCCATGTTTTTATTTAGCTGCAATGAGGGACTCAGTTAGTTCAGCTGGTTTGTGATGCAGAGTAATACCAACAGTGTGGATTCAATTCCCACACTGGCTGAGGTTACCATGAAGGACTCTCGTTCACAACCTCTGCCCTCCCCTGAAGTGTGGTGACCCTCAGGTTAAGCCACCACTGGTCATCCCTCTCTCTCTGTCTCATGGCATGTAGGGTCTTTACTTTTTTTACCCGAGGGGCAAATATTGGCCAGGGAATTAGGGAGAGCTCCCCAATTTTTGAACAGATGGTCACCATGGTAACTCTCTGTGGGATCGTCTGGGAGGTGGTTTCACACCTCATCAAAATAAGTGCATCTCCAGCAGTGCAGTACTCCCTCAGTATAGCACAGCAAGTGTCAGGCCAGATCTTTAAGCACAGCTTCCAATCTTTCTCTCTCAGAGATAAGAATACAACCTAGGTAAAGGACACCACAAAAGACTTGTGGCCTCTCAAACCCATGCTCTCCAAACAGGTTGTAGCCTTACAGAGGTGAGAGGTTTGTCTTATGAAGATGGACTTTTATACTCTCTGGAGTTTAGAAGAATGAGAGGAGAACTAATTGAGGTATATAAGATGCAAAAGGGGATTGACAAAGTAGACATAAAGCAATGTTTCACCTTGTTGGGGCAATCGAGAACGAGAGGTCATAGTCTTAGGGTAAGGGATAGCAGATTTAAAACAGAGATGAGGAGAAATTACTTTTCTCAAAGGGTCGTGGGTCTGTGGAACTCACTCTACCAGAAGTATGGTGAGTTCTGGGACATTTAGTAAATTTAATGGTGAGATAGATAGATTTTTAATTAGTAGCAGGTTGAAGGGTTATGGACAACAGGCAGGAAAGTGGAGTTGAGGTTGAGATGAGATCACCCATGATTGTATTGAATGGCAGAACAAGCTCAAGGGGCTGAATGGTCTCCTCCTGCTCCTAGCTCTTGTGTTCTTATGTTACGCACCACAGTCTTGGAATTTAATGGGCAAAGCAGAACAAATGAAGAAAAATCCTTGCGGAATTCCTTGGAAATTGATTATGTTTTTGTACGGGGCTCTTCACACAAGCTCAGGACAGAGTTCTATGTTTCCTTCAAATGATGATTACTAACCGTATACATAAGGCAACAGACCTCACTGCTTAGAGCTCCATTCGGTCCAACCTTCTACAAGACCCATAGAGCTGTATAGTCTGGAAACAGACCCTTTGGTCCAACTTGGCCATGCTGACCAAATACCCTAAATAAATCTATGTACCAGCATTTGGTACATATCCCTCTAAACCCTTCCTATTCATATACCCATCCAGATGCCTTTTAAATGTTAGAAATCATACAACGCTAGGTTTATTTGAAAACACAAACTTTCGAGC
Organism: Rhincodon typus; assembly: GCF_021869965.1. Taxonomy (NCBI): domain Eukaryota; kingdom Metazoa; phylum Chordata; class Chondrichthyes; order Orectolobiformes; family Rhincodontidae; genus Rhincodon; species Rhincodon typus. The sequence goes on along the minus strand of NC_063355.1, from coordinate 43,000,524 downwards.
CTCATTCTTCAGGTGTTAGTGAGAGAAGGTAGCATGAGAGACAGAATTTTTGAGTAAAAGATCAAAGGTTCACACCATTGATGAGGATGTACTAAATAAACCTAAGATGGTGTTAAATCTTTAATCAGTTAGGTTTTAATTGATTAATATGTATATGTAAATCCCCAAATTCCTTTCAAGTCACGGTTCTGAGAGAACTAAAGGTTTTATCAGTGTAAAGAAGAGGTGACGTTTTAGGTCAGACAACGCATGTTAGGTGTGAGACCTTGTTTAGAATCTGTTCGTCTTAGTTTGGGGTCAGACTGGTTTCATTTCTCAAGTAGCAATTTGTAAAACACCATCTCGACCGACTGTCTATACATTGTGTGCTTTTTGAATAAAATAAGATGTATGTGCAAATATAAATTCACCCCATAGAGTCACGTGTGTGTGTGTGTGTGTGTGTGTTTTTGTGTGTGTGTGATTGTGTGTGTGTGTGTGTGTGTGTGTGTGTGTGAGTGTGTGTGTGTGTGTGAGAGTGAGGGGGGAAGAGAGAGTGTGTGAGTGATGGAGGGGAAAGAGAGTGTGTGCGTGTGTTTTTGTGTTGGTGATGGGGGAACGGAGCATGTGTGACTGTGTGTGTGTGTGTGTGTGTGTGTGTGTGTCTGTGTATGTGTGTGTGTGTGTGTGTGTCTGTGTATGTGTGAGTGTGTGTGTGTGTGTATGTGTGAGAGAGAGTGTGTGTGTGTGTCTGCATTTGTGTGAGAGAGAGTGTGTGTGTGTGTCTGCATTTGTGTGTGTGAGAGTGTGTGTGTGTGTGTTTGTGTGTGTGTGTGTGTGTGTGTGTGCATGTGTGTGTATAAGTGTATAGTGCGGTGGAGTCTCCTGTAGTGCGACATGAACCAGGATCCCTGTTCAGGCCGTCCTCGTGGGTACCGAACTTGGCTATCAGCCTCTGCTGGGCGACTCTGCGTTACTGTGTATCCTGAAGTCCATGTTGGAGGATGTTTATCTGAAAATCTGAGGCCGAATGTCCTTGACCTTTTAAATGTTGTAATAGGACCAGCCTTCTCCACTTTCTGTGGCAGCTCATTCCATACACGCACCACCCTCTGTGTGAAATAGCTGCCCCTCAGGTGCCTTTTAAATCTTTCCCTTCTCACCTGAAACCTACGTCCTCTAGTTTTGTACTTCCCTACCCTGGGGAAAAGACCTTGTCTATTTACCCTATTTATATCCCTCATGATTTTATAAACCTCTATAAGGTCACAGCTCAGCCTCCGATGCTCCAGGGTAAATAGCCCCAGCCTATTCGGCCTCTGCCTACAGCTCAAACCCTCCAGTCCTGGCAACATCCTTGTAAATCTTTTCTGAACCCTTTCAAGTTTCACAACATCCTTCCTAGAGCAGGACGACCTGACTAATAAAGTCACAGTTACATCATAGTACACCTAAGAGCTCATCCTATCTATCCTATCTATCCCTACAGGTTAAAGTTCAGGGGGACTGTGGTAACCCAGCAACCCTTGTTAACAGCGACTTTTCCCCAAACATACTCAACATCCCCCAGACCCCTGGAAGAAGACTGACATGATATTGGGCAGGCCCATTTCTCAGGCATCCTGGCAGCTGTGGGATTAGGCTTCTTCTGTATAATTGAGACACCTAATGCCTTTTTAAAAATAATTCACGCGTGGGATGTGGGCATCACTGGCTAGGCCATCATTTATTCCCTGTCCCTAATTGCCCCTTGAGAAGATGGGGCTGAGCGGCCTTCTTGAACCTCTGCAGTCCATGTGCTGTGGGTTGACCCACAATGTCCCTTAGGGAGGGAATTCCAGGATTTTGACCCAGTGATCGTGAAGGAACGGTGATATATTTCCAGGTCAGGATGGTGAGTGGCTTGGAGGGGAAATTGCAGGGGATGGTGTTCCTATATATCTGCTGCCCTTGTCCTTCGAGATGGAAGACATCGTGGGATTGGAAGGTGCTGTCTCAGGACCACTTCTTTCAGAAATTGGACTGCACTTCAAAACAGACAAGCCGGTTGTTCGGCTCTTATTAAACATGGAGAATGATGGAGAAACCGATACGACTCTTGTTTGGGACTTGCAAGAGAATTGGCAACAATACTGTGGATACTTTTTTGCATTTTTTGATTGTTTAATTTGCCATCACTCCTCTTCTAAGTGTGTTCACATTGAAGAAATCCTGATCTTCTGTCCAATGGTTCCAAAGAGGAGTTTTAGGACTTGAAATGTTAATTCTGTTTCTCTCTCCACAGATATTGCTGAGTTTCTCCAGCTCTTCCTGTTTTTATTTCAGATTTCCAGCATCCGCAATGTGCACACTCCTAAAATTGCCTTCGGAAGATCCTGAGGATGTGAAAGGCACTACATATATAGCTGTAAGTCTTTGTCATATGTCTAAGAAGAAAGATTCAGCATCATTGCTGTGGGTTACTATTCAGTGTTAATGATGGCTCATTGGGTTTAAGTCCCGCTCCATCTAAAGTCTCAGCAGTTTTGAGGGAATGCTGCACTGTGGTAGGGGCTGTCTTTCAGATCAGATTTTAAAATGACACCTGTCTGTTCTTTCAGGTCGGCATTATTTACAAAATGAAAAATACGTTTCCCTCAAACAACGTCGCCAAAATGGACTTTTTGATACCAGTGGGAAATGATTGTAGGATTACACCAAAAAATGGACATGATTAGTTATGAGCCTGATCTGGGAGATCTGGAGAACATGACAGGCTGCGTAAAAATGTAAACTAGGGGCAGCACGGTGGCTCAGTGGTTAACACTGCTGCCTCACAGTGCCGGGGATCCAAGTTCTTTTCCACCCTTGGTGGACTATCTATGAGGAGCTTGCACAGTCGGTCTGTGTCTGCATGGGTTACCTCCAGTTGCTCCGGTTTCTTCCCACAGTCTAAAGATGTGCAGGCTAGGTGGATTAGCCGTGGGAAATGCAGGGTTACAGGGATGAGGTGGCTCTGGGTGGGATGATCTTTGGAAGGTTAGTGTAGGCTGAATGGCCTGTTTCAATACTGTAGGGATTCTAATCTCATCTTGTACAGGAAAGCCATTACCATCTAACTATTTCAGTCAATTGTTCAGGCGTGTAACAACACATATCCAGGATAGGTGAGGCTTGAACGTGAGCCTCCTAGCTCAGAGGTAGGGACACTGCCATCACACCACAAGAACCCTTAACACAACCATTCATCAAATGAAAGGTGCTGAATTCACATGTGGAGATCAGAGTGTCACATCGAATAATGAAACTTGCAGCGTACCAAGGAAATGATGCCATTTAGTGAATGAACTGCAGCGATGAATTAAACCTACTGAACATATTCATTGTGACGTTGTTTCACCCAGTTGTTTGCTGTCTGTCCAATATTATTATTCATGCTTCCACTAGAATCTATTGTGAGAGTGGTAATTATGCCCAGTTTTTTTTCCCTTCCAGAATGCAGTTATTACTTACTAATCAAGTGGTAAATTGCAAATATAATAGGGCTGAACCGTCCTTTGATTGCCTGAAACTAATGTTGCCACAGGAATTCATACATATCCTATCAGTCTGTCGACAATAATAAGTAGTCTAATAGAAAACGGGAGGGTGGGTGGAGCGTTGCCAAGAGGGAGTCTTGTGTTCCTAACTATGCAGGAGAACTGACTGTCTGTTTGTTTCACATATTCTGATGAATTGACTCCAGAAAGTCTACACCCAGCATTTGTAGGGCATTGGTGGCTACAGTGCGGGAGCCCACTTTGGTCTTAACATTTCTCTGTAACAATGACCACTGCACAGCTCTCATTGCTGACAATATTGACCAGAATTGAGTGGTCCATCTTATGAGTTGTTTGCCCTCTTGTTAAGAAATGTTTCTATTCTTCCCAGCTAAACACAGAGAGCCTGCTGGGAAGGAAGCTTCATACTCCTACTTCCGAAGCCAACATTAAAATTGCATTTAAAGCAAATCATCACATTTAGGAACCTTTAAAATAACCACCAATAATGATCAGGGTAACCTGTTACCCTCAACAACGCTCTCTTAGGACTGCAGGCGAAAGCCAGAAAAGGATGGTTCTTTTACAGTACCTTGGTATAACACTGTACAATCTAATTACAAATTATTTAATACAAATATCTTACATTACTAGCTGTAGGATGAGTCTGTTATGGGGCAAGTGATTTAATGTGAGGCATATGGAATGATGGTATTCTCCTGGGCCCTCACACACAGTGACAAAGCCATTACTGATATTATGTGGAATCACATGACATTTCAGTAAGGATACAGACCCATGTGTTTTGCTCCATACAATCCCCCCTGCCCTCCAATTTATATTGAACCCTTTCAGCCTATGCTTCTATTCTTTACTTCCTCATGTGTCTTAAATACATCTACAATATTTACCTCAACCACCCTGTGTGTTGCTGAGTTCCATAAGTTTGGAAGATTAAAGGAATGGAATATAAAAGCTGGGAAGTGTTGTTGCAATTGTATAAGGCAGTGAAGGAGACCACATCTGGATTTCTGTGTACAGTATTGGTCCCCTGACTTGAGGATGGAAGTAATTGAGTTGGAGGCAGCTCAGAGAAATTTCACCAGATTAATTCCTAAAATAAAAGGCTGGCCTTATGAGGAGGGATTGAGCAGTTTAGGCCTATGAAACACTGGAATCTCTTCTGGCAAGTTTTGAGTTACTAATTCAAACTTTAGACTTGGTTCTGCTGAGCCGAGTGGATTGTACTTATTGTCTCCCATCCAAAACGGCAGATCCTCAATCTTCATTTTTGAGTTTGATTTAAGTTTGATTTATTATTGTTGCATGTATCAAGATACAGTGAAAAGTGTCGTTTTGCGTGCCATACAGGCAGCTCATACCAATAAAAGTGCATTAGAGTAGCAGAACAGAGTGCAGTATACAGTGTAACAGCCACAGAGAATGTGCAAAGAGAGAGATCAACAATAATATTTGAGAGGTCCGTTCAAAAGTCTGATAACAGCAAGGAAGAAGCTGTTCTTAAATCTGTTTGTTCGTGTATTCATTCATCCTCTTGGGATGAGGATTGTTCTAAAATAGAGTCTCAACATTACCTCCAAGGGATTCACTTTGTGTCATTACCTTCAGTGATTTTGTACAGAACTGCAAAGCTCACAGTGTTACCTGAAGCACTGGTATGTCGATGTGATATTTCAAATTCACTTGATGCTCTCTTTCTGTGATAGAGTTAGGGTTAAGGTTAGGCACTACCCTAACTCTAATCCTATGGCAGTCATTATCCTAACAGTCACAAACCAGTTATTACATATATACCTAATGATGCCAACTGCCATACGCTCACCCTCACCCCCACCCCATTCTCATCCCTACCCATTGCAGAGTGATTTGTCAGAACCATCATCTGACATCACTCCAACAGCCATCTTTATTGGCTCAAAAACAGAAGTTGCTGGAAAAGCTCAGCAGGTCTGGCAGCATCTGTGTAGAGAAAATCAGAGTTAATGCTTCGGGTCTGGTGACCCTTCCTCAGGACAGACCCTTCCTCGCTTTGCTTCTTTCCATCTGAACACTTGTGGCCAAAGTAATTCAGCTTTCCCAATGCTAGACATGCATTCCTTTCCTTTGTGCAATGTCATTTGCAATATTTATGCCTCTGGCTTTGGTCTTTCTGCTACTTTTATCCATGATGTTTTCTTGCTTTTTCTAATATGTTGTCCACATTCAGCCTGCATTGGCTCTCAGCTTAATGCAATGTCTTATCTGTTCTCTCATTAAGACACAAAAACAGAAGTTGCTGGAAAAGCTCAGCAGGTCTGGCAACATCTGTGAAGGTAAAAACAGAGTTAACATTTTGGGTCCGGTGACCCTTCGTCAGAACTTCTCATTAAGACACTCCAGTTAATGATTGACTCCTCAGAGCTTCAGTACATGTGGATATCTTTCTTGGGAGTAGCCCTCTCCTCTCTCAAAAGATGTACTGTCAAGGTGGAAGTTTTTTATGCAGAAGTTAATTCTATCTCTGATAAGACCTTTTAGTTGTCCAAACTCAGCATTCAGTTAAATATGTCACTGTTAAATAAAGAAGGGTCCCAACCTGAAACATCAACTCTCCTGCTCCTCTGATGCTGCCTGGCCTTCTGTGTTCCTCCAGCTCCACACTTTGTTATCTATGATCTGTATGTCCTTGTTTGCCATAACTTGCCTGTTCTGCTCGCAAAACAAAGCTTTTCACTGTACTTAGGTACATGTGACCGCAATAAATCAAATCAAAACAAAACGATGTGTGTTAGATGGTTGCCACAGAGAGTATACAAAGGCACTTCTAGCTGAGGTAAGCATCACATGATTACAGCAAGCCAATCAGTACACTGAATACAATTGTATTCCTACAAACTGGAATGACCAGATGATTTGTTTTAATGATGTTGGTGGAGGGATGAGTATTGGCCAGGACTCTGGGGAAAGCTACACTTCCTTTCTTCAAATAATGTCATGGAATATTTAATGTCTACCCGAATTAGCGGTGACTTGGTTTAATGTTTTAGCTGACAAAGATAGCACACCTGACAATTGCAGTAGAGAGTCATCCAGACTTTACACTCAGTTTGATTCTGAAGTGAGACTGCTCCCCGGTGAAGCACGGCTAACACCATTATATACTGTAGCAAATGTGAAATACTGCAGATCCTGAAAATCTGAAATATAAAGAGAAAATTCTGGAGACACTCAGCAGATCTGGCAGCATCTGTGGACAGAGAAACTGAGTTAATATTCCAAATATGTCTAATATAACTTATTGAGACCAATATGAGTTGACTTCAAAACTCCATCTTTTGTTGATTGCTTGCATCTTGAAAGTAAGACCAATCCAGTTTATTACATTGCTGCGGAATAACACAAGTAATATCTGAATTATTGGAGAGGCCATGTTTTTGTCACTATTGGAATTCCCAAGAAGAAGAATTGGACTTTGCTGCAGGTCTTAACAAAGGAAGTTATGAAATGTTACCGGGCTGTGGAAATAAAATCAATTGAACAATTATTTCACAAAAAAATCATTTTTTGTTCCTCATTATTTCTAATATGAGAATTTATATATAATGCAGAGCTTGAGTATTGTTGCAAAAAAAGCACACTTCGTAAAAGCTTTTTATCTTGCAGTCATCAAGGATAATTTGTAAAAATACCAATTCAAGGGAAAGCTAACATTTATGCTGCATTTATACAGGATCAGCAGTCTCCTCTCATGCAGTATAAATGATGGCTTTTCTCCCTTAATTTAATATTCTTGTGAAATGTTCTGATAAGTGCAAGACAAAGCATTTGACAGAATGTGTTATTTTTCTGCAACGTTCAAGAATGATTTTTATTATATACAACGTAAATAAGTGCAGCTTATATTACATGTTATCTCTGATAAAGTGTAAGATGGCAACATTAAAGCGAATTATATAAATTTGCAGAAAGGGTCACTTGACCTGAAACGTTAACTCTGATTTCTCTCCACAGATGCTACCAGACCTTCTGAACTTTTCCAGCAATTTCTGTTTTTGTTTCTGATTTACATCATCTTCAGTTCATTCAGTTTTTATACAGAATATGAATTTGTGTCAAATGGCCCAAAGAATGCTGATGTTTATAGGTTCCCATTCCACCTGGGATTAGCAAATTGTTTCATATTCTAATAAACCAGACTTGTCCTATCCCTTTGTTACTGTCCTGAGTATGAAGCTGGGCTATAGTCAACAGCATTGATAACCAACATTACAGCCCTAACAATCTCCTCAAATTGTTGCAGCACTGTGTTGTAAAAAGGCTGAACTGAAGTTGAATTCTTGAAGTTCAATTTATTCTCCATCTTCTGAATGCCACAACTGTTTTTAACTGATGTTTTCAGCCTGTTTTGTGCATAGCAACTCGATGTCTCTGTGATGAATCTAGGTTGTCTCTTGCTAAGAAGTTAATTGTCTTACATTAACTTTATTCTCTACATGATAGGATTCCGAGTTGGAACATTTATATGTTAAAGAGTTGCTGGTGTGGAATGTCCCTGTAGACAGAACATTAGGTTGCAGTCAGAGCTGAGTCTGAGACCCAGAGGCCTGTGTAAGTGGCATGAGGGTGGGGAGATGCGGCAGGGGGAAACCAGCAAGGATGGGAAGAGAGTGAGGGTTGGGGCATAGTGGGGGTGTGTGAGGGGTGAGCTAGGGGGACTTTAGAGGATTGGGTTGAGAGGTGCACATGAGAGGAGGGGGTTATGGAAGGGAGAGTTGGGCAGTGTGCGGAGGCCAGGCAAGTATTTATCTGGTTTAAAGAAAAGCATTCAGAGCAATTGAATCACTTGGCAAAGCTGGAGGCCATTCAATCCATTATGCTTAGGATGGGTCTTTGAACAAACAATCCCACTTCGTTTGCTCTTTTTGCACAGTCTGAAAACAGCTCATTTTTCAATATTTATCAAATTCCTTTTTTAAAGTTAATCCTGAATCTGCTTCCACTGCTCTTTCAAGCAGTACATTCCAGATCACAACAATCGCTGTGTGAAACAATTTTTCCTGAATGCTTTTAGTTTCTAATTATCCCAAATTTGTGTTCTTGAAATATCGCACAGTCCATCAATGAAAACAGTTCCCTAAATTTATTCTAACACAACTCTTTATAATCTGAACACCTCCATTAAACCGCCTCTTGTCCTTCTCTGCTCAAAGTAGAGCACTCTTTCCCCAGTTACCCCAGTCACTTCGCAGGTCCCTCATTCCTGCTATTGTCTTGGTAATCGCTGTCTGAAGCATTAATACAGAACAGTTCATTAGAACACCACAGAGCATTTGAAGCCAATGGTGCACTTTTGAAATGCAGTAACTGTTGCACAACAGGGATGTCAATTTGAGCAAGATCCCTCAAACAACGAGAGATCACTGACCAGAATATCTGTTTCAAAGATAGTGATTATAGGATGAGGGTCATCGGGAAGACCACCAGTGCTCTTTTTCAAATGGTTTCCTTTAGATCCATCTGACTGGACAATGTAACGTCTCAATGCATAGTGCCCCCCTATCCTGTTGTACTCTCTCAGCAGTGCATTGGATTATCAGAATAGATTATGTGTACAAGACCTTAAGTGGAGTTTGAACCTTATTCTTGTGCCCCAGTTTTTCTGCAGTGAGTCGGTGTTTGTCAGCCTGAGTTGGAAAAGGCCAAGTATCCACTCCTGGTCAATTCCTATACTGTTGCGATCTGCAGTCAACACTCAATCTTCTGAAGGGTGTATCAACTCAGCTGAAAACTCAAAGAACATAAATATCCATAAAGTCTTTTCCCAGCCCCTGGGGATGTCTAAGACAGCTCCCGTGCTATCTAATGCACTGCAGAAGCTAGACTATTAAGACAGTTCTATCGTACAAGTGACACATTCATGTCACAGCAATACAGAAATGATTACATTCTGTAGACGATTTGATTGTGTATGTAGATACCTATTCTTGCAATCTTCAATCATTTCCCTAAATGGGTATTCAGCCAGTTCTTCAAAAAGCATTTCACTCAGTAAACATTTGGAAAAAGTAATTTTTGCATGTGGCCATTGCTGGCAAGGCTGGTATTTCTAGTCCATTTCTACGTGTGTGGAGTAGGCGCTATTCTGCACCTTCTTGAACTGTGCAGTGAAGTTATTTCTTCATGGCCAGGTGATACAACTGAATGGACTTCTGACGCTATGACACTTTGTAGAGGCAGGTTCAGAGTCAACAACTTTGATGCATAACCGGAGTCATTTTGGCTCAAAGTGGGCGATGACATCAGGTTTTCTTGCCCAAAGGGACATTAGTGAACCAGTTGGATTTAAAAGGTGATGACCTCATCGTATTATCGCTAGACTATTAATCCAGAGACACAGGGAATTCTCTGGGGACCTGGGTTTGAATCCTGCCCTGACGGATGGCGGAATTGGAATTCAATGATAATCTGGAAATAGGAGTTTAGTGATGACCACATAAACCATTACTGATTGTCAGGAAATATCTATTTGGTTCACTGATGTCCTTTAGGGAAGGAAATCTGCCATCCAATCTGATCTGGCCTACTCATGATTCCAGACCCCTCCGGCAATCAGGGATGGAAAATAAATGCTGCTCCAGCCAGTGATACCCACAACCCCTTGAATGAATAAAAATATCATTGGTTTCTTTTACACAGGCCAGCAATTTATTTTCGTCAAACTGAGGAAGAGAGGTTTGTGTATTTTAGGGCTCCATTAGAAATGCTGTGATACCAAATTGAAATGGAATTCTGGGTAACATTCATAGGACAAGTGACCACAAAATGAAGCATTCCATTCTGTCCATGTACTAGCCCTTGCCTAGAATTGTGTAAGAGACCTAGGTCAAATATTGATCTCCTCACATGGTGTGTAAATGGGAAAGTGGAAATACAAGCCTACAGGGGGATATTGAGGCCATGGCATGGGTGCAGAGAAGATTAATGAGATTGACTGCAAGATTAAAATACTTTAGCGACTCAGATATACTCAACGCAAGATGTGTTCACTTTACAGAAGTGCAAACTCTGGATTGATTTGATCAAGGTAATAAAATAATGAAGGGACTAGGTTGCATCTATGTGGAACAATGATTTTAATTAGCCAAGTCAGGCAGGACTAGAGACCATACTTGCAGGTCAGTTAAGGGCAGATTTAGGTTTAATGATGGGCAGCCTCTCCTTCCCCAGAGTATAATGGATGTTCAATGATTGCTGGCTAATATTGTGAACATTGATTCAATGTTTCTCTCCAGCTAGAGAGAGCTGAGCCTTTTTTTTTTTAAGCTGGAGTGATGTTGCACCTGATAGAAAGTGGCCTTCCTCTGTGATAAGTATATATCAGCATCAATATAGGCCCCTAGATTTGTCTGGATTGACAGAAGATTTCTAATTGGATTGGTTGAAATTGTTGTCTTTATTCTCTCATAGGGGACTGCACAGTCCCAAATGGTTATCACAGCAGGTTGGAATAGATTTGATCCTTGTCTATCATTTTCTTATGATTATGTCGAATCGCTCACTATCAACATCCTGGAGGTCACCATGGGCCAGGAACTCCACAGGACCAGCCCTATAAATACCATGGTCACTGTAGCAGGTCAGAAGTCAGGAATCCTACAGTGAGTAACTCACCTCCTGAGTCCCCAGAGCTTGTCCACAATCTACAAGGAATAAGTTAGGAGTGTAATTTAAATTAACGGAGGAAATGCAGACAGAGTGGATTATTTTATCCTGAGTAGACCCGGGCTCGCTGAGCATTGCTGCACTCAAACCCAACTGCGGACTATCCCATTGTATCCTTGACCTACGCCTGGCAAGCAAATGGCCCCAAAGCACAAATGAATCCTCTTCCTTAAAATAGAACCAAAAACTGCCGCAGATCTGATATAAACGAAAGCAGAAATTGCAGGAGAAACTCAGCAGGTCTGGCAGCATCTGTGGACAAATGAACAGACTTAATGTTTCGAGTCCAGTGACCTTCATCTGAAGTGTCAGCAGCGAGGAAGGTCTGGTATTTATGCTGAAGGCGGAGTTGGCTGGGGGGTGGAGGGGTGGGTGAGGGGAGAAGTGAGAGAGAGAGAGAGAGAAAGAGAGTGAGAGAAAGAGAGAGAAAAAGAGAGCGAGAAAGAGAGAGAGAGAGAAAGAGAGGGAAAGAGAAAGAGGGAGAGAAAGAGAGAGAGAGAAAGAGAGAGAAAGAGAGAGAAAGAGAGAGAGAGAGAGAGAGAAAGAGAAAGAGAAAGAGAGAGGTAAACAAGGAGATCATGGATAGCAGGTCAGGACAGAAGAAAAAGCTAGTGAAGTAGGATGCCCAGCTGGAAGGATGTCAGAAAGATGGGTGCCAAGGTGAAAGATGGTAAGGAGGCCAGGTAAGTGTTTGGGATAGGCCAAGGTGGGCTGGAGAAATCCCGCTGGGATGGGGCTGTGGCAGGTGGGTATCAAGTCCGGTCTGCTGGGGAGAGGGCATTTTCAGGTTGCGTCTGGAGGAGTATCAGGTCCTGTGGAGGTGGAGGGTGGGGTGTTCAGCTCCTGTGGGGAAGTCAGATCCCAGGACAAGGACTTCTGCTCTCAGTCCTTCCCTTCTCTCCCACTATAATGACAGGATCCCACCAGCATCCACATCCAAAGGCCTGTAAGCCGTCATTTCTGCCATTTTCAGCAGAATGTCATGAGCAGATAATATTCCCCTCCCCTTCTTTGTCAGCCTTCAGGAGGGATTGTTCCCTCCAGGACACCTTGGTCCATTCCTCTTCTATTCCCAACACCTCCCCACAGCACCTTCCCCTGCAATCTGCCCTTTTACCTCCTCCCTCCTCAGTATCCAATGGCCCAGACACACCTTCCAGGTGAAGCAGTAGTCTACCTGCACTTCACACAATCTAGTCTATTGTATTCACTGCTCACAATGTGGTCTCCTCTACATTGGGGAAACAGAGTGCAGACTGGGTGGCCACTTTGCAGAACACCTACATGCTGTCTGCAAAAACTACCCCGAGCTTCTAATTGCCTGTCACTCCAATACACCACCATGTTCCCTGGCTAACATTTCTGTATCAGGCTTGCTGCACTGCTCCAGTGAAACTCAGTGCAAGCTGGAAGAATAACATCTCCTTCTCCAGTTGGGAACTCTGCAGCCTTCAGGTGTCCAAATCAAGTTCGATAACTTTAGAACCTGAGTCCATCCTTCCATGGTTTGTTCTGTTATGACAGGGGTTCCTTTCAGCATTCCCATGTATTCCTAGGTCTATTAGCACATGATGTGAGTTGCATTCAATACAGTTCACCCATTCTCTCCTACTCTTAGCTCTTGCTATCAATTACTCAGCTTTTTCTTCTGTCCTGACCTGCTATCCATTACAACAAGGTGCAGGGCTGGATGA
>NC_063355.1:42987027-42987511 GCF_021869965.1 Rhincodon typus | reverse complement strand
ATAATAAGGGTTATTGTAAAGAGATGCTGATTGAGGGATAAATATTGACCAGGATATCAAGGAGAACTCCTTTTCACTACTTCAAAATGCTGGCAAAGAATCAAGGGAAGGAAGATATATAGTTGAATTTTTGCAATGGCAGCGACACTCCCCATCAAACACAGCTTCCAATATTTTTGTAGAGTACAGGTAATGGAGTTTGGTTCCACATTCCACATCCATGACGAATGGAAGCAGCTGCCCATTTCAAACAGCAGTCGCCTGAAGACCCATCTGATTTTCATTGAAGGGGAATGGGAAGCCAGAATTGTGCAAATTGGACTTGGTGGGAGCAGGTCTAAATTGTACAGGGATGCTCATCTAAGGAGGGTAACTTTTTAAATATGTTCCTGCAATGTATTGGCAAGAGGTCTTTTAGCAGAGGTCAGGTATCCATTACAACAAGGTGCAGGGCTGGATGAACACAGCAGGCCAAGCAGCATCA
>NC_063355.1:42966915-42986627 GCF_021869965.1 Rhincodon typus | reverse complement strand
CCCTTTCACATCTCTCTCTCTCTCTCTCTGAGCTCCATCTCCACCCATTCATTCACCTCCCCCAGCCACTCCCCATACTTCACCTTCAGCACAAATACCACTTTTCCCTAGCTGCTATCGGTTCTGATGAAATGTTAACTCTCCTTTCTCTCTCTGCACAGATGCAGCCAGACTTGCTGAGTTCCTCCAGGTATTTCTGAATCCTGTTCCTCGTTCATTTTGCCAACAAGCTGCTGAACAATGTGCTCATGTTTTCTGTTTGAGTTGGAGAAGCAGCCCATGTATCCACATTAAGACACAGCTGGTACTCCTTAGTGTATCCACTTAATTTGGTCCAAATTCCTTTGGCTATCATCAATCTCCATTATACCTGTCACCTAGTTGCTTAGCCTCATGTCATCAGGAACCCATTCAGCTGAAAATATGAGATGCCTGAAAGAAACCTTTATTGAGTGCACCGGTGTCAGTGTTCACAGGACTGCAGTGATCACTCGTGCAGTGAGTACACAGCAGAGGCTACATTTGCTGCATTTTCCTTTGAAGGTCACGCCAGCAAGAAGAGGCCATTCGGCCCCTCAAGCCTATTCCATCCATCAACTCTGAACTCCATTTCTAAACTCTGGGGGCTTACCTGCCCTGGTTCTGTAACCCTTAATACTTCTGCTCAATAAGAAAAATATCACTCTTGGTTTAGAAATTTTCAGTTGACCTCTAGTCCCTGCACACCTTTTGGGACAGAGAGTTACAGATTTGCACCACCCTCTGTGTGAAGAAATGCTTCCTGGTATCAACCATGAACAGCGCAGCTGTAATTTTAAAATGATATGCTCCCTACCAGAGTAAATAGTTTCTCTCTAGCTGCCCTGTCACACACTACAACAGTTGTAAACATCTCATTTAGATCACTCCCCCACTTAATCATCTATAGATGAAGGAGAGCAAGAGTTAGTTTATAAATATAACCTTTTTTGCAGTTGGAAGAGAGATTGTTAAATCCTGTTTAAACACAGAGAGATGAATCATTTGTCTAAATGTGTGCATCTGTGACCAAATTAACATCTGTCCCAGCCTCAATGACCTTTTCCGCATGAATTTAGCAACTCCGATAGTTGCCTTTCTGTCTGTTACTACAAACTTGGGGCAGAATTTCTATCTACCAAGCAATCATTATTCCAGCATAGATAGAAGATGGGCATGGGAAATCCCAGTGCAGCAGACTCTGAAGAAATTTCCCAGGAATGTGAATTTTCCTCTGGGAAATTGCTCTATGCCTGGTACCAAAAGTCTCCAGAAAAATCGCAATTCAAACGGTTCCGATGAAATTAAGTAAAATAGTTAGTCAGAAAACGTTAGGCTATTAAATACATAGTGTAACTATGTTACAGGGTGGCTCAGTGGTTAGCACTGCTGCCTCACAGGGACAGGGATCTGGGTTCAATTCCACCCTCGGGCAGCTAACAGATCAAGATGGCAGCAATGGAGTAGGCTGTGTCTGGGCTTGTCATAGAGATATACAGCACAGAAACAGGCACTTTGGTCCAACTCATCCATACCAACCAGATATCCTATATAAATCTAGTCCCATTTGGCCCATACCAAACATTTCCCATTTGTATACCCAGATGCCTTTTAAATGTTGTAATTGTACCAGCTTCTTCCACTTCCTCTGGCAGTTCATTCCATACACCCTCTGCGTGAAGTAGCTGCCCCTTAGGCCCTTTTTATATCTTTCCCCTCTCACCTTAAACTTATGGCCTCTAGTTTTGGACTCCTCCACCCCAGGGAAAAGGTCTTGTCTATTTACCTTATCCATGCCCCTCATGATTTTATAAACCTCTATAGGGTCACTCCTCAGGCTCCGATATTCCAGGGAAAATAGCCCTAGCCTATCCAGCCTCACCCTATAACTCAAACCCTCCAGTCCTGTTAACGTCCTTGTAAATCTTTTCTGAACCCTTTCAAGTTTCACAACATCGTTCCTATAACAGCGAGACCAGAATTGCATGCAATACTCCATTGGCCGAACCAATCACCTCTTTTTGCATTTGGTTTCCTTTTTCTTTTTCCTTCTTCCCCTTCCTTTTTCTCAGGCTTAGCTGATAAAGAGATCTCTTCAGCAGGAGTTGGCTTCGATGGGCTCTGGAGTGGTGGCATTGTCTTCTGAGGTATCGTGGCGACAGAGTTGGTTGGTCTGTGAAGTCTGGGCTGGCACTCTCACTTCTGTGTGGAGTGGGCCTCTGGTGGTGACAAGGCGTGGACTGGGAAGCCTAGAGCAGGACACTCTCAGCGGCATGCTACAGAAGGAAATGTTGCACTGTCTTCAAGTTTTTTTTATTCTAAGTTAATGTGAATGGTGCCTATGTATGCGACGGTACACACTTTTCACTGCATTGTGTACTGAATGCATGTGACAATGAAGGATGTTCTAATCTACTCTGGATGGAGTTTCCACATTCTCCCCGTGTCTGCATGGATTTCCTCCGGGTGGATTGGC
The DNA here is from genome assembly GCF_021869965.1 of Rhincodon typus. Taxonomy (NCBI): domain Eukaryota; kingdom Metazoa; phylum Chordata; class Chondrichthyes; order Orectolobiformes; family Rhincodontidae; genus Rhincodon; species Rhincodon typus. The sequence continues at coordinate 42,984,133 of NC_063355.1, read as the reverse complement.
CATGCTAAATTGCCCACAGTGTCCAGGGATGTGCAGGCTGGGTGGGGTTAGCCATGGGAAATGCAGTGTCACAGGGTTAGGGTAGGGGGTGGGTCTGGGCGGGATGCTGTTGGGAAGGCCAATGTGGACTTGATGGGCTGAATGGCCTGCTTCCACACTGTAGGGATTCTGTGATTCTCTAACTTTTGGATAGCTATTAAACTGATCTAATACTTACCTCACACTCTGTCAAATACACCACCCTCAGGTCATTTCCAAACCACAAAAATCCAGACCTGTCACCTGCTTGGGGGACTCGAGCTGTTCAGGTACATGTGAACCAATGGCACTGCTATTGTCATTGATAACTGTCACCAGTTCATAGGTCAAACAGCTTCTTGTTACTAATTAGAGCTCTGTCAGAAAATAGAACCCCCTTGGCTCCTATTTGCTTGCAGCCACTTCAATTACTACTTGTTCAAACAGCTGAATAAAGGATAGATGACTGGTTTCCTGCTTTTCAGAACATACAGCAATCCTTGCAAAACACTGATTTGTAAACAGTTGTTTTTCTATCTAATTTCAGTCCACAATTTTAAAAAGCACACAATTAGAAGGGTATGATCTTTACATGGGGGAGTGCAGAGTTTTTGGAGGGTGTTAGGACAACAGATATGGGAGAGGGTGGGATAGTGGATTGAAGTTTAAACAAACCTGACAAAGTCAAATAGAGCAAACTAGTAAATAAAAACATGAGTGAAAATCGAGTGGGCTCTGCTGTGGTTTGTGTGGCAGATTGCCAGGGTACACGAGGCACTCGTTTGGCCTGAGAACTGGCAGCTTTCCTTTCCCAACTGGAAGAAAATATTGGACAAAACCTCAAATGGAAAACCAAAAAGGTCCTAAAATCATTGACAGTTAGTAGAAAAGATTAACTGTAGGCAGTGAAATGGTATATGTGTGCCCACAGGGCACATCAACTGCTTGTGCCAAGCCCAAGCTATAGAATATATTTTGCCTCTTCAGTAAATGTTGGAACTAAAATAGACGTGTGAATAACATCTTGCTAAAAACAAAATCTTTTGAAAGATGTCCTAAAATATTCTTCTTAAAACTATCAGACCTGATGATTGTTTGATCTGAGAATATGGCCACTATTACAAAATCCTAAACTCCTGGATTTAGAAAAAGGTGCCTTATCCCTCACCCCTGCAACGTAAGAATCGAAATTCTGTTTTCTAACCTGCAAGGATTTGTTTTCCAATCTTGTGCTCCTGGCGGAGATTCCTGCCACGCTAAAACATCTCCACAAAAAATTAAGAAGCATGTAACTCCTTCTTCTACGTTCCTATTGGGTGAGGAGTGTATTGTTTTACAATTGTATGGAACTTGCCTTTTGATTCTTTTCCCCATGAGTGTCAGCAGCGACTCAGAGGGTAGCGATCAGTTTAAAAGGAAAGGTTCATTGAACCATGTCCAGGAACCTGAGTAAACAGTCCAGGCCGACACTCCTAGTGCGGTGCTAGGGGAGTGCTGCACTGCCAATGGTGCCATCTGTCAGAGGGGGTGGTAAAGTGAGGCCCAGTCTACCCTCTCCGGTGGATGTAAATGATCCCATGGCATCGAAGTACAGCTGGTCTCCCTGCTATCCAGCCAAACCCCTCTACCAATCCCACTGAAAGATTCTGGACGAATTTTCCCAGTCCGCAATGGTGCAGGCAATAAAATAACCAAAGAACTCTGGAGATAGTGGGAACTGCTGATGCTGGAGAATCTGAGATAACAAGGTATAGAGCTGGATGAACACAGGAGGCCAAGCAGCATCATAGGAGCAGGGTCTAGACCCGAAAGGTCAGCTTCCCTGCTCCTCTGATGCTGCTTGGCCTGCTGTGTTCATCCAGCTCTTCACCTTGTTATCTATTAACAAAGAACTCTGGATGCTGGAAATCAGGAACAAAACAGAAATTGCTGGAAGCACTCAGCAGCATCCTCAGATGGTGTGAATCACGGTGGGACTATTGTGAAAATACAGTAAGAGAGGAACATTAAGAAGAGAGAAAAGTCCAACATTTAACAGATAGATGAGAATCCCTGCTAGTGAGTGGTGAGGAGCCTATTTGCGTGCATTAATAGATCATCTCATTTATCTAGAGGTTACTGCGTTCCCAGGTACTAGAGAGAATCTAGATTGTGCAAGTTCCCAATCTGAAAGTCTTAGAGGGATAACCCAGAAGTTGCGGCTCGCTGATGTCTTCACTGGGAATCCATCTTGGCTAGCATCCCCCAACATCTCAGGGAGCAGGAAACAGGCAGCCATTGATTGTACCCTCTGTTTGTAACATTTGGTATTAACACGATGATACGTGTTGAAAGAAAGTGTAATATAGTTCAGCTTTTCAATTCTGCTATTTGCAGCTTGCTGACACCTTACGTTGCTACGCTGCTGCAGGCCACTTTGCGCACAGGAATTTCTCAACAATTTTTGTTTTTGATCTGGATATTAAAACCTTACAACAAAGTGACAGGTGGTTTTTGCTTCTGTTAGTAGTTTCTGTAGATTTCTCACTTTGTGCAAAGGGTCTTTATAATGTTTCATCTCTTCGTGTAAAATGTGATCCAAAGTGTTGTTTGATTAGCCAATCTCTTAGAAATCCATCACTGACAATATAGATCATAGAATCCCTACAGTGTGGGAACAGGGCCTTCAGTCCAACAATTCCACACCGAACCTCAAAGCATCCCACCCAGACCCATCTCATCTACACATCCATGAACACTACGGGCAATCTAGCAAGGACAATCCACCTAGCATGCACATCTTTGGACTGTGGGAGAAAACCCACACAGACAGTCACCCAAGGGTGGAATGAAACCCAGGTCCCTGGCACTGTGAGGCAGCAGTGCTAACCGCTGAGCCACCATGTCGCCAGGTGATAATCAGCATCCCCTACCAAAACACACTAAAAACACTGTCTCTGCTGGCTGCCAATCAACCCATTAATGTTCTTTCTAGCAAGTCTGCCAAACCACTCAATAATTTCAAAGTGCCATGAATATTTATAATCTTATTCAGGTGCAAATGCTGAAGTATGAGGTTCAAGGGAAGCCAGGGACTGGATAGTTTATTGCAACCAGAAGCAAGATGTGTGGATTTTTTAACCATGGTGCAGGGACAATGGTGATGATCCAGAAGGCACCTGGCAACCATGGGTTTCAAAAAAACAGAAACTGCTGGAGAAACCCAGCAGCTCTGGCAACATCTGTGGAGCAAAATCAGAGTTAACTTTTCAGGTCCAGTGACACTTCCTCAGAACTGATAATCGCTAAGAACAGGATGGTTTTTACACAGAAGATGGGGTGGGGGAGGGGGGAGAGTAAATGATAGGTGGGGAGGCCAAAGAGTGAGAAACACAGACAAAGGAGTGGTCAAGGCCAGTCTGGGGAATGAATAGCTGCTAACGGGGACCATTAGTGGCTGACAATGGGTTGTTTGTGGTAGCAGCTGATGTGATGACAGGGCCTGGTGTGTGGGGCTTGGGGGTAAGAACATGGGAGAAGGTGATATGAACTTAATATGAATTCCAGAAGGCTGAAGAGTCCCTAAGTGGAAAATGATGTGTTGCTCTTCCAGCTTGTGCTGGAGTTCGCTGGACCACTGCAGCAAGCCTGAGACAGAGGTGTTGGCCAGGGAACAGGGTGGTGTGTTGAAGTGGCAGGCAACTGGAAGCTCAGAGTCTTGTTTGCGAGCAGAACGTAGATGTTCCGTGAAGTGGTCACTCAGTCTACGCTTCGTTCCCCCAGTGTAGAGGAGACCACATTGTCAGCACCGAATACAGTAAACTAGATTGTGGGAAGTGTAGGTAAATCACTGTTTCTCCTGGAAGGTGATTTTGGGACTTTGGATAGTGAGGTGGGAGGAAGTAAACCGGACAGGTATTATACCCTCTGTGGGTTGGGGGGGAAGGTGCAATGGGACTGTGGGGGAGGTGTTGGGTGTGAAGAAGGAGTGGACCAGGGTGTCCTGGAAGGAATGGTCCTTGTGGAAGGCTGACAGGGGAGGGAGCAGAATCCGTGTCTGGTGGTGGTGGCGGCATCATTCTGAAACCATGGTGTTTTGTTATTTACCCTCAGGTCACAAGCATTGCTGATATGTTCACCATTTAATACCCATCCCCGAGATACCCTCATTCAGCTGGAGGGCTTGTGTGCCTACTATGGAAGGTCAAATACTCGATTGTGGGGCTGGAATCGCATTTCAGACAGACTGGGTGGAGGCAGAAGACTTCCTTCCACAGAGGCATGTTTGCGAAATTAGTGGGTTCTCAACGATAACTGACAACTCCAAAGTTTTTGTGTTTCAACTTTCTCAGACTGTATTCTAGTTCACAAGCTGTGTGAATGGGATTTGAACTTACGTCCTCTGGATAATTAGACCCAGTAACTCAACCTCCTAAGATCATGTGTGTGAAATCAATAATGAGAGGTCGTGAGAAATTTGAAGTTAAAAGCTTTTAGCAATTTTCTGATTAAAATTAATGCAGCATTCTCATTTGAATAATATTAAGCATCAAAAACAACTTCTTAATTTATTACATTTTGTGTTTATTTTTTACATATCAAACACATACAATCTATTATTTGTGTTCTTTATACATTTATATAACACCTTTGAAGACTTGGGGACATTTCAAAATGGTTTAATGCCACTGAGGTAGAATTTGAAGTGAGGTCACAGTTGTAATGTAGAAAATATGGCAGCCAATTTGTGGACAATAAGCTCCTGGAAACAGCAATGTGATAAGAATCAGAGAATCTTATTTGTTCTCATTGAGAGATAAGTAGTGGCCCAGCCCTCTCGGGAGAACCCTCCTGCTGTGTTTTCAAATAAGAACAGGACTAATCCTTTTGGATTTTTGAGTCTGCTCCAACACTCAACCGGATTTTGGTTGATTTATCTCAACTCCATCTTCCCTCAATATCTCCAAATCCCTTAATTGAACCCAAAATCGTATTTTTAAATAAACTCACTCACCCATGATAGGCTTCTGCAAAAATATATTCCAAAGATTTGCAAACCTTTGAGTGAAGAAATCCCTCCTCATCACAGTCTGAAATGACTGACAAAACACCCTGAGACAGGCACAACCTTCTCCAGCCAAGGGAAATATTTTCACAACATCTACCTTAGCAGGAGCTTTAACAATTCTATCTGTATCTATTAGATCAGCTCTCACTCTTCGAAACTCCAAGGAGTAGCACTCCAGGAACTTATCTGCAAGAGGAACATACCCACAAACAGCAACTTTTTTCAGCATGGGAACATCCAATTGCTGCTATCGTGCTCTGGCAATGCCCCGGCCAATCAGAGTTGACTTGCCTGGTGTGACTCTAAGCAACGAATTAGTGATTTAAGATTGATAGTTAACGGCTGCTGCTGTGTCTCCATGCCAACCAATGTCCAACCAATCAACATCCTGGAGAAGGGTAATACTTGAAACATTGACTTCTCCTTTCCTCCGGATGTTTGCTGTGTTCTTCCGACCTCCTGTTTGTCTACCTTGGATTCCAGCATCTGCAGGTTTTTTGTCTCTAACATACTCTTTACACGCTTATAAATTGTTGAATTTATAAAGTTGATTTGCTTGCATCTCAGTGCAAGACGTAGGCAACTTCATGTCTCTTTCTAACAATACGTAAGCTCTGATATTCCCGCTGAGGAGGGCAAATAGAGTCTAATTGTAACGTATCATCTGAAAGATTGGCACTTCTGACAGTGCAGCATTCCCTCAGTACTGCCCTGGGGTTTTCAGCTCAGGTCTTTGTGCTGGAGTCTCTGCAATGAAATTGGAAACTCCAACTCTGTTACACAGTGTACACTGAACCACAGCTGTGCTAATGAAAGCTTCATTTGTGTAATTGCTCTGCCTTCAGCACATTACTCACTTAGAAACGGGTGTGAAATTGTCCCTTTGTCCACCTGAAGTCCTTCTGCTTAGCAGCGTCTTTTAGTGACTGCATTTCATAGTTCTCTGTGAATTTCCCAATGCTAAAACCCAAGCCTGTTTTATAAAAACACAATAGATGCTTTCTGATATCACAGTAGAACTAAAATACACAGAGCAAATGATTAAGGTCGGGGACATGAAAAGAATCGAACACCAAGACAGTCGTAGAATCCCTACACTATGGAAGCAGGCCATTCAGCCCATCAGGTCCACACCAACCTTCTGAAGAGCATCCAACCCAGAGCTATCCCTTACACCATGCCTGTACCTCTGCATTTCCCATAGCTAATCCATTTTACAAATCCCTGGGTAATACAGCATGGCCAATCCACCTAACCTGTACATCTTTGGAATGTGGGAGGAAACCAGATCACCCGCACAGACATGGGGAGAATGTGCAAACTCCACACAGACAATTGCATGGAATTGAACCCGAGTCCCTGATACTATGAGGCAGTGGTGCTAACTGCTGAGCCACCATGTCACTCCATATGCATTACTGAGGCTGTGCTGCCCCTGGTGGAAGTGCAGTCTTTCAGACAATACCTTAATTGAGGCCTTTCTACTCTCTCAGTGAAAAAAGACTCACAGCATAATTGGAAGAAGAGTAGGGGAATTCACTCTACTGTGCTGCCAGTATAGATCCTTCAACAAACATCATTAAAGAAGGTTAATGTTTCCAGTCTGTTCTGACTTTTCTTTAGAATTCTTATTCTCCTCCTTGTTCTGACGAAGTCACACTGGATTATATCTTTGACTCTGTTTCTCTCTCACCAGACCTGCTGAGTTTCTCACCCATTGTCTCGTATTTATTTCAGACTCTACTGAGGAAGATTATTGGGCCATTATTGGGCCACATTGGTGTTCTGCAGATCTTGCTTGTGCAAATTGGTTGCTGAATTTCTTACGTGACTGTGCAGGCTCCACAGCAAAAATGCTTCACAAAGCGTTTCGGGGATGTTCTGTGGCTGTGAGTGGTGCTATAGAAATGCAGGTTCTCATTATAAAACAAATCCTTTTCTGGTTTGAACAGCACCGTGATGCGCTCCGGTGGTAAAAGCTGTCAGCTGAAGTTTCTCTCGCCTCCTTGCTGCTGTTTCTCTTGGCACGTTCATTAAAGTTGTTCAGCGTTGTTTTCTTTTACTGGCCAGGAGTGTGGAAGTGTTAGGAAAGTGGTGACTTGGGAATGTGATCTCACTCCATAGCATGCAAACAGCAGGTACCCAGCAGTCAGCAAGCCCCACAAACCAGGGAACACGATGTCCTTGTGCTACAGACACATTGCACTGAAAAAACAAACAAAATGCTTCAAAGCTACTTATTATTTGTTGGCCAAGGTGTGTAAGTTATCCAAGCCCTGAATTTACACAGGATCAGAACATTTGGGAAAACTGTTTTAAATTGACTTAATCTCCTCGTCCATTTCACTCAACGTTTTCACAACAGACGAGGCTTTGCCTGAAGAACATAGAATATAGAACATAGAACAGTACAGAATATAGTCATAGAGTCATACAGCACAGGAAAGGCCTTCACCCCATTGAGTCTATGCTGATCTATTTATACAAGTCCCACTTTCCTGCCCATAGCCTTGAATGTTATAACATTTCAAGTGCTCATCCCAAGTATTTTTTAAAGGTTGTGAGGTTACTTCAACTCCCCGCTGAGGCATTGCATTCCAGACCCCTACCACCGTCTGGATGAAAAAAAATGTTTCCTCAAACCCCCTCTAAACTTCTCACTTTAAAGTTACGCCCACTTGTTATTGACCCTTCAACTAAAGGCCTTTATGAATGATAAATTCCATAGTTTAAAGTTAGAACGAAAGCTCTATGATTGCCTCTGATGCAATCTTAGATATTGACAGTTAAATGACATTGCAGGTAGGATTAGTTATTAACTTTGAACATTCTGAGACATAATAGGCACCTGGTAACAAGGCCATGAAGAATGCAAGAGATAGTAGGAACTGCAGATGCTGGAGAATCCGAGACAACAAGGTGTAGAGCTGGATGAACACAGCAGGCCAAGCAGCATCATAGGAGCAGAGAGGCTAACGTTTTGGGCCTAGACCCTTCATCAGAAAAGAATGCAAATTGGGTTTATTTCTCGAGGTAAAGTTATGTTAAACTTTTTGAACCTACATTAGACTCCCCATGGAGTGTTGTGAATAGTTCAATTCTCATCTCTTTGACAAAGATTTGAGATTGGCCCACAGTGGGGGTTGGTTAGCTCAGTTGTCTGGTTCCAATGTAAACAATGCTCACAGTGTGAGTTCAATTCCGAAACCTGCTGAGGTTATCAGGAAGGTTTTAACTTCTCCCTTCACCTGAGGTGTGGTAACTCCCAGAAAAGGACGGGAGCTTCCCTTTCTGGGAAAGAGAAAGCTGATACAGGTCATTAAGGAAAACAAAAGGATTTGACAGAGTAGAGATAACAAGGTGTAGAGCTGAATGAACACAGCAGGCTATTTTTGACAGAGTAGACTCAGCAGACTCAGATTGCACATGATGGGTGTGACCACTACAGCAACTCAGAATTGCACAGAGCCGAACAGGAGCACTTATACAGAGTTTTAAAAGGAAATGGATACCCAAAAAGCACAATCTGCCATTACCTCCGACACAGACCACAACAAGAAGACACAACACAGCCAGACACTCTAGTCACCCTACCGTATATCAGGGACGTATCAGAGATGACAACAAGACTACTCAGGCCCCTAGGTTTCAGGGTAGTCCACAAACCAACAACCACCCTGCAACAGCTGCTGACGAACATAAAGGATCCCATACCCACAACCAATAAAACTGATTAATATACAAAATAGCATGCAAGGACTGTGAGAAACAGTACACAGGCCAGACTGGAAGAAAACTGACAATAAGGATACACGAACACCAACTAGCCACCAAGATACGCACCCAATTCTCACTGGTCTCAATACACACGGACAAAGAAGGACACAAATTCGACTGGGACAACACATCCATAATAGCACGAGCCAAACAGAGACCTTCAGGGAATTCCTGGAGGCCTGGTATTCCAACGGAACTCCATCAACAAACACATTGAATGAGACCCTGTGTACAAACCACGGAGAAACAGAACTGGAAGAGATACCAACCACCCCAGCAAACCCAGTCATATAAATAACAAGTGGGACAGAACACCGACGCTTCACCGGAGGCACACTGAAGATATTACCCAGCAGGGTGACAAAACATTTGCAACCAAACCCACCGGCTCGATGAGCAAGTCTACAACCTCAACCATAACCTGAGCTACAAATCTTCTCAAAAACTTTAAGGTGTGACCATAATCTGCATTTACTGTGCTCCACCTTCACCCATACATTCAAGCAAATTAGGAGCAGGAGTAGGCCATTCAGCCCCTCAAGCCTGCTCCCCCATTTAATAAGACCATAGTTGACCTGATTGGAGCCTCAGATCCACTCTTCTGCCTACACCATGATAATCTTTCACCCCCTTGCTGAACAGGAATCTATCCTTAAAAATATTCAAGGAGTCTGTTGATAGTTATTCCAGGCTAGTGTTGCCATGATTCTTAATTGAGTTTTAAAAAAAGAACTGATCTTTAATGGGAGATGGTCAACAAGCACTGCTACAGAAGATGGGCATGGGGGCTCAGTGGTTAGCACTACTGCCCCATAGTGCAGGGACCTGGGTTCGATTCCACCCTCGCGTGACTGTCTGTGTGGATTTGCACATTCTCCCTGTGTCTGCATGGGTTTCTTCCGGGTGCTCCAGTTTCCTCCCACAGTCCAAAGATGTGCAGGCTAGGTGGATTGGCCATGCTAAATGTGGGGTTGTAAGGGTAGGGGTTCTGGGTTGGATGGTCTTTGTAGGGTTCGTGTGGACTGAATGGCCACTTTCTACACTGTAGTGATTCCAAGATCAGTTAATGTTTTTCTAACCAGATGAAGATGATGCCAGTGCTCACTCTGTTGTAAGTACTAGCCCTCACGAACATAGAAGTTCTGCATCAGATATCTTCACTCTCTTTGTTTCACAAGAGATTATGATGAAGGCTGACTGTCTTACTTGGTTGCATTTAGGGAGTTTCCTGTCTGTTTCTGATCGAGTGGGAGAACCCCCAAGAAAATCCCCACCCAACCCTCATGATTTAGAACTTGCATATTAGATATGAGCACAGGATATCGGAAAGCTCTTTGTTGCCAATGAAGGACATTTCAGAGTTTAGTCATTGTTATAATTTAGGAGGTATGGAAGCTAATCTGAATGTTCAATTAAGTGAAGACCAAAAAATCTGTTAGAATGATGTCAGTGAAAGAATGTTTCTGTTCTTCCTTGAAGTTGTGTCATGGGCTCATAGAATCATACAATTATAGAATGTTACAGTACAGAAGGAGGCCATTTGACCCATCGTGTCTGTACTGGCTCTGGAAGAGATACCCAGGTAGTCCCATTCTCCAGCCCTTTCTCCTTACCCCTCTAAATTCATCACTTCCAAATACATATCCAACTCTCTTTTGAAACCTTGTTTGGAATCTGCCTCCACCGCTCTCCCAGGCAGTGCATTCCAAATCCTAACAAAGCTCTGAGTAAACAGGGTGTAGAGCTGGATGAACACAGCAGGCCAAGCAGCATCAGAGGAGCAGGAAGGCTGACGTTTCGGGCCTAGACCCTTCTTCCTACTATCTCTAAAGCTCTGAGTAAAGTTGTTTCTTCTTATCTCATTCCTGGCTTTCTTGCTGACAATCTTGAAATTGTGACCCTTAGTTACTGAAATATCAACTTGTGGAAACAGATTATGCTTCTTTACCCTGTCGAAATTCTTCACAACGTCCTGGAGTGTTTTGGTATGTTAACGATGTTGTCCATCTTTGAAAAATCTCAGACTCATGTCCTCTGGTGAGTGATTGTACCAACTGGGTAGAAATAACTCTCCCTCCTATTTTTGATCAGCCGAACTCTTTATACTTTTGAGCACTTTATTGAAACCACCCCTCAGCCTTCTGTTCTCATGGATATAGTCCAGGTTCTACTGCCTGCCCACTGTAAAACAGCACTATTTCAGAGTGTGAGTGTACTCAGTATAGAGGAGGCAGGGCATCGTTTGATGTGAAGATTATGGCTCACAGCTTTCTCCTATTCATATTGAAAACAACTGACTGGTTGCAGCAACTAAATTGCACACAGGAATTTAAAGTAAGCAGGAGCTTGTGTCAACACCTTGAAGTATGGTTTGGTACCTGGTATTGGCAAAACTGTTTTATGATAAATTCAGTCACAAATTCACTTGATGTTACACTTGCGACTAACTTGGAATTTTGACCGTATGTTTCCTTTTTGTAATGGTGTAGGAATATACCCCTCAGGGATGGTGTCTAATCTTAAAAAAGGAGGCAATGGCCTAGTGTTATTATCGCTGGGCTGTTAATCCAGACACCCAGATAATGTTCTGGAGACCCAGGTTCAAATCCTGCCATGACAGATGGTGGAATTTGAATCCAATAAGTATCTGAATTAAGAGTCTAATGATGACCGTGAACTGATTGCTGGAAAAATCCATCTGGTTCACTAATGCCCTTTAGGGTAGGAATCTGCCATCCTTACCGGGTCTGGCCTACATGTAACTCCAGACCCACAGCAATGTGATAGATTCTTGACTGCTCTCTGGGCAATAAATGCTACCTGGCCAGCGATGCCCTCATCCCATGAATGAATAAAGGAAAAAGAAGCTCTTCCTTTAAAATCAAAACGGTGAAAGTGTTATGAATTGGCACATTGTGAAGGTAACTAGAAATAAAAATAACGTCTGATAGTTATTCTAATCAGCCTGTTATAATACACGTCTGGAACTGCTTCGATTTGAACACAGAGCTACGGATGTAGATGTTGGGACACTGTTACTGCACTCACTATTCTCAGGTAGTCCCTGATCCATTGACTCTGTCTATTCTTCCCACTGTCTCAGGAAGGCAACCAACATAATCAAATACCCCTCTCACCCCAGTTATATTCTCTTCCAACTCCTTCATCAGGCGCAAGATACAAACATTTGAAAACATGCACCAACAGATCCAAGAACAGCTTCTTACCCACTGTTATTAGACTTCTTAAATATTATTTCTGATCTCTCTCTGCGCTTCCTCTGTGGCTATAAGACTGTATGCTGCACCCTGTTCTGTGACCCTGATGTGTGCTGAACGGTACAATCTGCCTGGTATAGCACACAAAACAACACTTTTCACTGTATCTGCGTACATGTGACAACAATATATCAATCAATCAATCATAACACCATAAGATATGAGAACAGAATTAGGCCATTCAGCCTATTGAGTCCGCTCTGCCTTTTGATCATGGCTGATGTGTTTCTCAAGCCCATTCTCCTGCCTTCCCCCAGTTACCCTTGTTGCCTTCACTAATCAAGAACCTCTCTCTCTCTGTCTTACATACCCAGTGACTTGGTCTCCACACCTCTCTGAGGCAACGAGTTCCACAGATTCACTACCTTCTGGCTGAAGAAATTCCTCCTCACCAGGCTAGATCAGACATTTACAGGCTAGTATGCCTGTGAGCAAAGAGCTTTTCATAGCCTTAGAACACTCTACATCACATCCCAGCTAATTAAACATTTGTGAAGTGGGCTCAGTACTGTAAGGACAGACGCATGTCTCCCAATTTGCACACAGCAAGCTCCCACAAATGACAATGAGATAATGACCTGATAATTTTTATTTTCTGGATGGTGTCAAGAATACTGGGGAGACCTCTTTGAAATTGTGACAAGGGATATTTTGCATTGACATAAGAGAGCAACAGAGCCATCTCATCTGAAAAAAAAAAGCACCGCTGACAGTGCGGCAGTCTCTTTGTATGGCAGTGGACAGTCAGCCTACATTTTGTGCAAAAGTCTTCAGAATGGGAATTGAAACCATAACTGCTGACTCACTGTGCTGAATTTGCACAGACAACAAATGAATTTTGTACTGAGGTCACTTTCACCTAAACTGAGGGTAGATCTTGGCCAATGTTTCAAGTGAAACACAGCACACCCAACAGTGCAGCAGTCCCTGGTGTTTCAGTCCATCAGCCCACATGTAAAACCATTGCTATTTATGAGGGCTTTCTGTGATCATATTGACTCTGTATTTCCACACATCAAAAGTTCGTCATCAGCAGAAAAGTACTTGGCACACCCCGAGGTTGTGAAAGATGTTATGTAAATATAAATACAAGACTCTCTGGCTTTTTTTCATTTCCTCTCTAACTCAGAGTTCACACATGTAGGTTTGGTATTCAAATAAAGGCAGAGTTAAACTCTCCTCGGATGATTCCAGTGATCAAGCTGCCTGTCACCCTTCAGTATCAAGCTTTAGGCTGAGGGAACATCTAAAATAAACAGCTTTTGGAAAATGGTTGGCGCTTGTGGAGCCATCATCTTCTCAACGATCCTATAAAGGAGTCATAGAGGGAAGAGAAGAGAGTGGGACAGAGGCAGAAAACATCTGGAACCTATCAAGGGAACAGTGTGAAAGAGTAATGATGACCATTACATATTCACACCTCCTATCCACATTATTTGTTTATCCATTGGATTAACCAGTTCTTAACCTTCCCTGACTGGCTGCTGGAATACTCTCTGTAAAAGTTTAGCAAGAAGAAACAAAATTGGGCAGTCCTGTGATCAAATTGCATTGACATAAGAGAGCAACAGAGCCATCTCATCTGAAAGAAAAACAGCACCGCTGATAGTGCGGCAGTCTCTTTGTATGGCAGTGGAGAGCCAGCCTACATTTTGTGCAAAAGTCGGCACAGTGGCTCAGTGGTTAGCACTGCTGCCTCACAGCGCCAGGAACCCGGGTTCAATTCCACCTTCGGGCAACTGTCTGTGTGGAGTTTGCACATTCTCCCTGTGTCTGCGTGGGTTTCCTCCGGGTACTCTGTTTTCCTCCCACAGTCCAAAGATGTGCAGGCTAGGTGGATTGGCCATGCTAAATTACCCTTAGTGTTCAGGGGTCTGCAGATTAGGTCGGTTATAGGGGGGTGGGTCTGGGTGGGATGCTCCAAGGGTCGGTGTGGATTGTTGGGCCGAAGGGCCTGTTTCCGCACTGCAGGGATTCTATGATTCTATGAAATCATTCAAGATTTCTGTTTGTCTTGCTTCTAATGAAGGATGTGAATGTGAAAGAAAAATGAGGAGAAACCTAGAACTGTGGATAAAATAGAAACAGAAAATATCAGAGAAACTCAGCAGATGTGGAGAGAGAGAAACAGAGATAATGTTTCGAGTCCAGTATGACTCTTCTTCAGAACCAAAGAAGGGCCACTAGAGTTAAAATGTTAATTTTGCTTTCTCTCCATAGATGCTGCCAGACTGGCTGAGTTTCTCCAGCAATTACAAGCTTGCACGAAAAACAAAACTAGTTGATGAATCAAAGCTAATCCTAATTATTAGATAGTATCACCATGTATTCCACTTGTTCAACGGTGACAATCTCTTACATTATAAACAAGCTGGAGGAATGGGAAACAGACAGGGAACTGGAGATCAGGCAGAGTTCTATCATGATCTAATTGAGTGACAGAATGGACTCCTCCTGTTCCGAATGTTGCTAGCTACAGATGGTCAGAAATACAAATAGGGAGTTTCACGTTTACTCACCAAATATCTTATTAAGTTTGATCATAGAATGATAGAACGCCTAAAATGCGAAAAGAGGCTATTTAGCCCATTGAGTCCATAAAAACACTCTGAAGAGCATTCCACCCAGACCTACTCTGTCCTCATAACCCTGCACTTCCCACGGCTAACCTACCTAGCCTGCAAACTGTGGGGCAATTTAGCATGGCCAATCCACCCAATCTTTGGACTGTGGGAGGAAACTGGAGCAAACCCATGTAGACACAGGAAGAACATGCAAACTCCACACAGACAGTCCACCAAGGGTGGAATCGAACCCAGAGATGACACAGTGTGGAGCTGGAGGAACGCTGCATGTCAGGCAGCATCAGGGGAGCAGGAAAGTTGACATTTTTGGTTGGAACTCCTGGTACTGTGAGGCAGCATTGCTAACCACTGAGCCACTATGCTGCCCTATCTACTGATATCTGCTTCTGACTGTTACTTGTCCAAACAGTAAATGAATTACTGCTACAGCAGACATCGTAGACATGTCCACAGTCACATTTTTATACACAGTAACTAATAAGTCTTTGCAATATGGGACTTGTGGTTAATGAAGCAACAGTAATTTACACTGAAAAAAACCTACAAAAATTAATCTGCAAGAAGCTGAAATTGTACTTGCTGACATCCATCATCAAGGAGGTACTCTTCATGATCAAGAAGGATCTAATCTGTCAAATCCACTCAGGTGATTAGTTATCCTGTCTTCTCGCTAATGTAGGCCATTGTGACCGTGTACAGTTCACTAATGCACTGATAGTTACGTTGCTATTCCATTGCACTGCATTCTATTGTTGGTGAAAACCACAAGTGCTGGAGATCACTGCAGGTCGGACAGCATTCGTGGAGAGAAAGCAAGCTAACATTTCAAGTCTAGAGGACTCTTCATTGGAGCTGAAGTGTGGAGGGGACGGCATTTATGCTGTAGTTGTGGGGGATGGGAGCGCAGACGTTGTGGTGGTGCTGGGTGTAGAGTGCTGGTGGAGAAAAGATGTTGATAGTTCCGATTAAGTGATCAGAGTAGTAACTTGCTCCTACAGTCTATTGGTGGCGATGCATTAGCTGAAAAGCATTTTGGGACATAAGTCACAGAGTCATACGGCATGGAAACAGACCCTTCGGTCCAACCAGACCACGCTGACCATAATCCCAAACTGGACTAGTCCCACCTGCTTGTGCTTGGCCCTTATCCCTCCAAAGATTTCTTATTCATGTACTTATCCAAATGTCTTTTAAACATTGCAACTGTACCCTCATGTACCACTTCCTCAGAAAGTTCATTCCATACTCAACCCACTCTCGATGTAAAAAAGTTACGCCTCATGTCTTTTTCAAATCTTTCTCTGCTCACTTTATGAAAATGCCCCCTGGTTTTGGAATTGCCCACCCTAGGGAAAAGACACCTACCATTCACCTTGTCTATGCCCCTCATTGTTTTATAAATCTCTATAAGGTCACCTCTCAACCTCCTACGCTGCAGGGATAAAGTCCCAGCCTACGGTGGCACGGTGGCTCAGTGGTTAGCACTACTGCCTCATAGCGCCAGGGACCCAGGTTTGATTCCAGTCTCAGGCAACTGCCTGTGTGGAGTTTGCATATTCTCCCTGTGTCTGCGTGGGTTTCCTCCAGGTGCTCCGGTTTCCTCCCACAGTCCAAAGATGTGCAGGCTAGGTGGATTGGCCATGCTAAATTGCCCCTCAGTGTCCAGGGATGTGTGGGTTAGACATGGGAAATCAGGGGTAGGATAGTGGGTCTGGGTGGGATGCTGTTCGGAGGGGCGGTGTGGACTTGTTGGGCCGAATGGCCTGTTTCCACGCTGTAGTGATTCTATGATTATCCAGCCTCTCCTTATAATGCAAACTCTCCATTCCTAGTAAATTTCTTCTGAACCCTCTCCAGCTTAATAATGTCCTGCCTGTAACAGGGAGACCAGGGAGAATCTTGAAAGGCGTTACAGAAAGGAACTTTCTTTACCAAATGAAAAGCAGATCCTCAGAAATCTGAAAGGAAATGTTGGAAAGGGACTCAGCAGGTTGGGCCATCTGCTGCTGTTGCTTGTAACACCTCTTGCCAGGAGACCGCTGTCATCCTATGTCACCCTCATTTGTTTTGAGCCACCCTCAAAAATCCACTGTAGCTCATCTGAAAACCCCTTGCGATGTCTGTCACCCAACACACCTCCTGCTGCCACTTTGCCCTCTAAAGGGGATCTCTGTATCTTTCCCGCTCTGATCAAATAGCGGAAAAACTAACATTTTATTTTCTGGATGTCACTTCTGCCGAGTTCTTTTCTGCTCTGGCGATTTTGGTTATCTCCGCATACATCTTAGCTTCTACATTTCTAAAGCCTTTACTTGCTTCCACAGATCGTTACATATTCTTAAGGTTTCTGGGGATATGGGAAAGTGAATAGAATGTAACATCTTGAGTTTCCTTTTCTCATAGATTTGATTTTGGGGATGAGAGTTCCAGGCTTTTCTTCCTTCATTTGGGAAAGTAGTCTCTGATTTATCTCTCAAATGCATAGCTCTGGTTGTAAGATTATACCGCATTGA
>NC_063355.1:42961346-42966415 GCF_021869965.1 Rhincodon typus | reverse complement strand
CGCAAACAGACCCTTCAGTCCGACCAGTTCTTGCCAACCATTGTCCCAAACTAAACTAGTCCCACCTGCCTGTGTTTAGCCCATATCCCTCCAAATCTTTCCTATTTATGAACATATCCAAATGTATTTTAAATGCTGTAACTGTACCTATATCCACCACTTCCTCTGACAGTACATTCTGCACATGTACCACGCTCTGAGTAAAAAAGTGGCCCCTCATATCCCTTTTAAAACTTTCTCATCTCACCTCAAAAATATTGCCCCTAGTTTTGAACTCCCTCACCTTAGGGAAAAGATTTTGGCAAGTCACCTTATCTATGCCCTCATTATTTTATAAACCTCTGTAAGGTACCCTTCAACCTCCTGTGCTCCGGTGAAAAATAATCCCGACCTATCCAACCTCTCCTTAGAACTCAAACCCTCCATTCCCAGCACCATCCTGGTAAATCTTTTCTGAGCCTTCTCCAGTTTAGTAATATCCCTCCTATAACTGGGCGCAGTTCAGTTTGTAAATAAGAGAAAGAATAAACTAGTTGAAACATGTGGTATTTCAGGAAGACTGCACCTTCATCAGGCCTTCGTGCAGCATTTTCCAGCCAGTGCAGTACTTTCTGAAATGTGATCTGTGTTGGAATGTGGGAAATGTGGCAGCAAGCTCCCTCCAACATACAACATCTAACCAAACAATTTCTTTCAGTGACGTTGCTGGAGGGATAAGTGTTGACCAGGACAATAGTGAGAACATTTCTGCTCATATTCAGAATCATCGAATCACAGAACAGTTCCAGCAGAGACAAAGGTCTGTCTTGTGTATGACAGCTCCCTGCCTAATCCCAGAACTTCACCCTTTTGCCAGTGACACTGAAAACCCAATTTTAATTTGGCTTAAATCTTCTCCAAGATTGCACCGTGGGATTTTTGATTTACACCTGAGTGGGGGGGGATCTCAGTTTCACATTGTAGTCGATCGATGGGGCGAGTTTGCTCCTTTGCCTCATGCTGAGTGCAAAGGAAGAGGCGCTTACACCAATCTCAAAATAGCATCAAACTGTGACACTCTGATAAGCTCCAAATTGAAGCTGAGAGACTTTGGAAATTACAAGTAAACAAACCAGCTGCAATATATCGGAATGAGTCAGGCATCCGACGAGTTAAACTGATGCTAACCCACAGGAAATGGTTTAGCATCATCTCTGTCCCCTGCTTTGGGAGTTTGTCTGTATCTCGGGATGTCAGGAATAGTAACCACCACATTTTGATAGCAAAGAAGCTGAAACTCACTGACAGTCAAGCAGAGAAAACCACACAGCAGCCTGGGCGGAAAGTGAAATGACAAAGACTCCTGCCTCCTCACCGCACGCATTCAATAAACCAAAGGCACTTTGCTGTCATAATCCTGAAGACCTAGGCTCCACCTAAAAGTGCAGCGTACCTCTCTCCTTCGGGTCATGGACTGTTCAGCTGGTTGATCCGAAGGGCACCACTTCACAATGGGATTCAGAAGTTGATGGGATTTAGTAACTTTTATGAGGTCAATTTCATTCCTGTAGAAGTACCTGATAAGACAGAAAAAAGCCACTGAGATTATCCAGTAATTTTCTTTATTATTTTTTGTATAATCTGTGCAAGATGAAGAATAATTCATTCTTCCTCCCCCTGCTACAACCCCAAAGATTGCCCAATACCAAGCTGCACCATTCCCAATATCTCACTGGGTTGGTGACGGTGACTCAGTGGTTAGCACTGCTGTCTTACAGCACCAGGGACCCGGGTTCAATTCCACCCTTAGGTGACTGTCTGCGTGGAGTTTGCACATTCTCCCTGTGTCTGTGTGGGTTTCCTCCCACAGTCCAAAGATGTGCAGGTTAGGGTGGATTGGCTATGCTAAATTGCCCCATAGTGTCCAGGGATGTGCAGGCTACGTGGATTAGCCATGGGTAATGCAGGGTTACAGAGATAGAGTAGGGAGATGAGGCTGGGTGGGATGCTCTTCAGAGGGTCAGTTGTGGGGCTGAATGGTCTGTTTCCACACTTGGGATTCTACAAATCCTGTAGGAAGGAAGGTGATGTTCACAGGCACAAGCATATTACAAGGCACTGAGAGGAGCTGACAGCCTCTGCCTGGGGAATTCATTTCCAGTTCAACAGATCAGGATTCTAATTATGAAGCAAGCAACATGGCTATAAATTTCCTGAGGGATCCTCATTATGTAGACCGTATAAAAGTGCTTTAATCAGGTTTCATGTTGCCATCTGATACTCAGTAGACTGATGATACTGTCTGTTTGCCTTCTTTGTGTGCCCTGGCTTCCTCAGGCGTTGGGATTCAGTTGCAGCTGGTCATTCAGTTATACATTACTGTCATAGCACTGTGCCAACACACGTGTTTCCCAGAGTAGAGCTGATACCATCCTTCACAATCAGTGCTTCAGCAACTTCTTAAAGTTCTTGCGATGTGGTCAAGTGTTAAAATATATTTATTGTTAAGAAATCAACACCCAATAATTTAATTCACTAGTGCACATTGACGAAATGACAGTGCTTCTTCTGACCTTGGAGAAAGCCATTTCGTGATCTTTGTGGTGTTGCGTCTCCTCTTCTCAACAGCAGCCTGAATGTGGGACGATGTCAAAGGGATCTCCAGGAGGGCAACAGCAGTGAGGTCATCAAGCAGGGTTTCAGTCAATCACATCGAAGCTTTGTCACAGACAGTAAGCCATGAAAACAAAAACGTTAATTTCCTTTGTGGTTAATTTTAATTTTGGAATAACAAAATAAATGATTAAGACCCATTAAATAGTTTCTAATAATAATAATTTAATACACGGTTAAAATCAGTTCCTCAATGAGGTATAAACGTTTGAACATGGGGATCAGCTAGCTCAGGTGGCTGGATAGTTGCCTTGAAATGCAGAGTGGCACCAACAGCAGAGATTCAATTCCTGCATTGGCTGAGGTTACCATGAAGGGCTCTCCTTCTCAACCTCTCCCTTCGCCTGAGGCATGGTGACTCTCAGGTTAAACTTTAAACAGTCACCTCTCTTTAGTGAGGGAGCAGCCCTCTGGCCTAGTAGGAAACTTTTGAAGTGTTTTCACAGTGAGAGCTACAGGGTCAGCATAGGAGTCCTCCTCAATTCTGTGATTTCTAATTTATTGCATTCTGGGCATGCCTCAACAGAGCAGCCTATTGGAAAAGCATAGAACTTCCCATCTCTCTGTCTGGATATTTTTCTCCAGCTGATTCAGAAATGTTATGACACACTTCAGGAGATAGTTGGGATTTGAATTGAGGCTGCCTGGCTCAGGGGCAGGGACACTACCACCGTGCTACAAGAGCCATTTAGCTACTCCTGAAAACAAACCAAGCTGCCCATAATATCTCAACATGTCCAAAGTTAGAAACAGAAACATAGAAAATAGGTGCAGGACTAGGCCATTTGGCCCTTCCAGCCTGCACCACCATTTCAATATGATCATGGCTGATCATGCAATCTCAGTATCCCACTCCCGCTTTCTCCCCATATCCCTTGATCCCTTTAGCTCAAGGGCCATGTCCAGCTCCCTCTGAAATAGATCGAATGAACTGGTCCCCAACAGCTTCTTGTGGGAGAGAATTCCACAGGTTCACAACTCTCTCAGTGAAGAAATTCTTCCTCATCTCAGTACTGAATGGCTTACCCCTTATTCTTGGGCTGTGACCCCTAGATCTGGACTTCCCCAATATCGGGAACATTCTTTATGCATCTCGCCTGTCCAGTCCCATCAGGATTTTATATGTTTCTATGAGATCCTCCCTCATTCTTCTGAATTCCAGACAGGTCAAGCCCAGTCAACCCAGTCTTTTCTCATATGACAGTGCAGTTGTGCAAGCTGGATGGATTGGCGATGCTAAAAATTGCCCTGCAGTGTCCAGGGATGTGCACTTTGGTGAGTTAGCCATGGGAAAATCCCTATATAGGCTTATGGGGATAGGGTAGCGTGTGGGTCTTAGTGGGATGCTCTTCTGAAATTCAGTGCAGACACAATTAGCCAAGTGGTCTCCATATGATCTCTAGGAATTCTATGATTCAATGATATGGCTCAGCACTGAATTTTAATCAATAATGCTCTTATGAAGCAGCTTGAGATGTTTTATATTACAGGCAATGTATATTGTTGTTGTTACATTTTTATACCTGGGTTGCAACTCAGGTTTTTCCTGTCTCTAGAGGTTTCATTCATAGTTTCCTGTCTCTTCTCCAACCTGATTAATAAATGAGAGTCTGAAGAACAGATTGGTGTTAGTTGTAATGGCTCTGTGATTCTTCTGCTGGGGAACTGCCCTGGAGATTAATCTTTAATTCCTGGAGATTCTAGCACAATCCTGTGAAAGCATGCAGCTGGAAGGAAGTGAATGGCAGTGTTCTAGCCCCGTTCATGCTTTTGTTCAGCTGAGATAAGATCCAACTTTTTCATCCAACTGAGGCATTAACTCAATACTAACTCTCCCATGTTGTGGAGGTGCCAGTGTTGGACAGGGGTGGACAAATTCAGAAGTCATACGACACGACACCAGGTTATAGACCAACAGGTTAATTTGAAAGGACAAGCTTTCAGAGCACTGATTTCAAATGAACCTGTCGGACTATAACCTGGTGTCGTGTGACTTCTGACCTTGTCCACCCCAGTCCAACACCGGCACCTCCACACCATGAGGATAAGTAGCAGAAGGTTTAGAGAGGACTTAATGAAGATTTTTTCCACCCAGACGGTGGTCTGTATCTGGAATTCTCTGCCTGAAAGGATGGTTGAGACTGGAAACTTGAAGACAATTTCTGAAGTAATTCAATGATCACCCGAAGAACCATAGCACACGAGGTCACAGGCCACATGATGGAAAATGGGAAGAGTAGGTAATGCTTGATAATTGGTATGGATATGATGGGCCAAAGGGCCTCTTTCCATGCTGTATTAATCTATGACTCTATAAATGGAGAATTGCAAATGTTACTCTCTTGTTCAAATTAGGGTGTGAAAGTGAGATAAGTAACTACAGGCCAGTCAGTTTAGTCTTGGCGGTGAAGATGTTT
>NC_063355.1:42956018-42960846 GCF_021869965.1 Rhincodon typus | reverse complement strand
TGGGACTTTTTTTCCTGGAGCATAGGAGACTGAGGGGTTGAAATTAGAGAGGTTAATAAAATCATGATGTGCATAGAGAGGGTGACTAGCAAAGGTCTTTCCCCAAGGTAGGGGAGTCCAAAACCAGAGGGCGTAGGTTTAGGGTGAGAGGGGAAAGATTTATAAAGGACATGAGGGGCAACTTTTTCACACAGAGGGTGATTCGTTTGTGGAACAAACTGCCAGAGGAAGTTGGAGGTGAGGTGGATTGGCCATGCTAAATTGTACAGGGATGTGCAGGCTGGGTGAATTAACCATGGGAAATACAGGGCTACAGGATAGGGGGTGAGTCTCAATGGGATGCTTTTTGGAGGGTTGGTATGTACTCAATGGGCTGAATGGTCTGCTTCCATGCTGTAGGGATTCTATGAATTCACCAGCCCTGTGCTCTCAGTTTGGATGCTTCTGTGAAGATTCTTTGCAGTGAGGGGCAGAGGTTTCAAACCTTTCCAACAGCTAAGTTTACAACAAGACAAGCAATGGTCAGTGAATGTTCTTCACCAGGAACCCCACATTAATCTCCCCTGTGCCATTTCTCATTAGGTGGCCTCTTAATAAAAACATTTGCCTTCTCAGACTTTCACTATGCTTTGCTACAAATGGAATGTATGCTGTTGCTTCAGAAGCCATTAAACAACATTTGTAAATCGTCTGTGATAAATTATGAATTTATTTTAAATGATTTTTTAATAAAGACCATTATAACATATAATATTTAAAATGTCATATAAATATTCATTGTCCCAATGAAGGTTAAGCAGATTGCTACTGTTTAGCTCATTAAGAGTTTCTGTGATATGAATAAAAGAACCACAGACCTAACAGTATATACAATATAGAATACATAGGATTAAAGAGATGGGACCATTACATACTGCCCTAGATTGGCAGCAGAGAACAGCTTTGTTTACTTCTTAATATTACGCTCTCATTCTTCCAAAAGAACAGATGATCCCAAAAATCCTGATATCGCAAAATGTTATAAAATCCCTATATTGTGGAAGCAGGCCGTTTGGCCCATCGAGCCCACACCGACCCTCCGAGGAGCATCCCACGTACTCCCACCACTCTATCCTATCTCTGTAACCCTGCATTTCCCATGGCCAATCTACCTAGTCTGTACATCTTTGGACTGTGGGAGGAAACTGGAGCACCCAGAGGAAACCCACGCAGACACAGGGAGAATGTGTAAACTCCACACAGACAGTCGCCTGAGGGTGGGATTGAACCCAGGTCCCTGGCGCCTGGCAGTGCTAACACTGAGCAGCTATGACACTTGTTTCTATTGCTTAACCAATTGACTGGACGCTTTTTGACGAGAGGATTGTTGAGGGTTCCTATGAGCAAACAATCACAGAAATTGCTGGAGAAACTCAGCAAGTCTGACAGTTTCAGTGGAGAGAGAAACACAGCTAACGTTTCAGGTCTGGTATGACCCATCTTCACTGAACCGAAGAAGAGGTCTGACGCTTCATACCAGACTCTAAACATGAACTGTTTCTCTCTTCACAGATGCTGGTAGACCTGCTGAGTTTCTCCAGCAGTTTCTGTGTTTGTTTCCGACTTCCAGCATCTGCAATAGTTTGCTTTGATTTGCTTGAACGATGCTGTTAGTGTGTTTGTACATGGAATTCCAAAGAGCAATTGATAAAGTGACACATGTCGGATGCATTAGCAAGGTTAGGGATCGCAGAATAAATGAGAGATGGATTTGAAATTTGTCAAATATCAGGAAGCAGAAAGCAGTGCTTAACGGATATTTATTGGACTGGAGGGAAGTTTATACAGGAGTTCCCGTAAGGACTAGTCTTAGGACACTGACTTCTCCTGATTTATGTTAATGATCTGGATCTTGGGGTCGAGGGCACAATTTCAAAGTTTGCAGATGGTACAAAGTTAGAAGCATTGTGAACTGTGAGGACGGTAGCATAGAACTTCAGACAGACAGAGACTGGAGGGATTGGTGGGCAAAGTGTAGAGTGTTTCATTTTGTTGGGAAGAACGCAGAGACAGTATAAACTAAAGGGTATAAGACTCGGGGACTGCTTTGCAGAACACCTACGCTCGGTTCGCAACAAACAACTGCACCTCCCAGTCGCGAACCATTTCAACTCCCCCTCCCATTCCTCAGACGACATGTCCATCCTGGGCCTCCTGCAGTGCCACAACGATGCCACCCGAAGGTTGCAGGAACAGCAACTCATATTCCGCTTGGGAACCCTGCAGCCCAATGGTATCAATGTGGACTTCACAAGTTTCAAAATCTCCCCTCCCCCCACCACATCCCGAAACCAGTCCAGCCCGTCCCTGCCTCCCTAACCTGTTCTTCCTCCCACCTATCCCCTCCTCCCACCTCAAGCCGCACCTCCATCTCCTACCGACCAACCTCATCCCGCCCCCTTGACCTGTCCGTCCTCCCTGGACTGACCTATCCCCTTCCTAACTCCCTACCTACACTCACCTTTACTGGCTCCATCCCCGCCTCTTCAACCTGTTTGTTTCCTCTCCACCTATCCTCTCCTCTATCCCTCTTCTATCCGCCTCCCACTCTCTCCCTATTTATTTCAAAACCCCCTTCCCCTCCCCCTTTTCTGATGAAGGGTCTAGGCCCGAAACGTCAGCCTCTCTGCTCCTATGATGCTGCTTGGCCTGCTGTGTTCATCCAGCCCTGCATCTTGTTGTCTCGGATTCTCCAGCATCTGCAGTTCCTACTATCTCGGGTATAATTTCCAGGTGGTTGCTGGAGCAGAGTGACCTGGGTGTGTACATACAGTGCTGGGGAAGGACAGGTGAACAGCATAGTTAATAAAGCACTCAGTATTCTTTGGAGAAGATGACATTGAGAGGAGATTGGATAGAGGTGTTAAAAATGGTGAGGGATCTGGACAGAGTAGATAAAGAGAAACTCTACTGTTCCCATTGGTGGAAGGAATGAGACCCAGATGTTGCAGATTTAAGGCAATTGCCTTAAGAAGCAATGGTGACAGACAAAAAAGCGGTTAGGATCTGGAACTCACTGCCTGAGATTTTGGAGGAGGCAGTGTCAAATGAGACATTCAGGTGAGAATTAGATCCTGATATGAAAAGAACGAATGTGCAGGGTCACGGGGAGAAGGCAGGAGAGTGACACTGGAGAACCAATGAAGGCTGGCGTAGTAACCTTTCTGTGATTCTGTAGTTCCACCAAGCAATACTGTAACATGATAACCCAATAGAAATGAGTTGCAAGACAAAAGTAAATAATGGAGCAGTTCTGAAAGTGTTACTCTGGTGGTTTAAAAACATAATTAGTCTCAATCACATGAAATAACTGCCTTATTGTCCTATCAGCTGTTATTTTGTGTCTATGTATTTTCTTCCTGTTTTCAAAGTGTTGATCAGTCTATGGTTTTCCTGGTGGTATTGGCCATCCAGGGCTAGTCCAAGTGTCTCAGCTTTCAGTGAAAGTTAACGCCTTGCACATTTAAAAGCTATTCAACTGTGGGTGCCATCACTGTTGAGTCAGATTCCAGCCTCGCCAGAAGCCAATTCACACTCACTTTACAATAGCGGGGTGTGAAGAGTACTGATGGATGCTAGGCAGAGTCAGCAAGCCCTTAACCAGAGCTGGTGAAAGCAATCCATCTGTGGCACACTGTTCCAGGGGCTGAGAACACACAGTATTTACAGGATACAAACAGGCCATTCGGCCCTCTGCTTCGTGCTCCACATCAACCTTCCACTCTATTTAATCTCAGTCGATCAACATACTCTTCTCCCGTTTTCCTTATCATTTTCCTTTCTCCCTCATGTGTTCATTAGCTCCCTCTTTAATAACAGAACGGAAAATTGCTGCAGAAACGCAGCAGGTCTGGCAGCACCTGTGGAGAGAAAACATAGTTAATATTTCAAATCCATGACTCTTCTTCAGAGCCTTCCTGTTCCCTCTCAAATATATCTGTGCTGTTTGCCTCAACCATTTCCTGTATTGGCAACTCTCACATGCCCCCCACTCCTTGCATGACAACATTTGTTTTGACTTCCTGATTGGATATCTCAGTGATAATTTTATCTTGATGATTTGGACTTGTCTGCAAATGGAAATACCAAAAGGAAGTCTCACAAGGAAGAAAGGGCTGGGAGAATATATCCCCTTTTGGAAATGTGCTAGGTGCAGTGGTAACCAAAGAAGTGAAGGATTAAACTACCATATTTGTCTGAATGAAAACTTTATGAAACAAATTTATGTTCTTCACTGGTACTCAGTTCTAAAGCATTTACAATCTACCTGGGCTAACAACTGACTGATTACAGATTTTAAATACATGTGGGCCCACTCGGGGCCAAGGTTATATTTCTTTTCAAGTTTACTATGTGCGCAAAGTGGAGGATGAAGTTTATACCTTTTTTGGAGAAATATGCTTTGGCTATGTTCTCATTATTTAGCCATGGAATTTATACACGTCCAAGATATCTCATCGGAATATTGCATTTCTATGTTTTCTTAAAATTTAAGATGCCTCATCTAATGTCTCTATCAAATGCTCAGCAAACCCAACATCTATTTCCTTTGGCGGGCAAATATTTTCAGAGCACTCTCTGGATTCTTACAATATTTGAGACTAGGCTGTGATTTTACCCAGTTACAATTTTTTTTAAAACCTATCAGGGTGATAGTGGCGCGTGGGGCTGGATGAACACAGCAGGCCAGGCAGCATCAGAGGAGCAGGAAGGCTGACGCTTCGGGTCTGGACCCTTCTTCAGAAAATCTTCTTCAGAAAACATAGAACGGTCCAGACCCGAAACATCA
>NC_063355.1:42915081-42936018 GCF_021869965.1 Rhincodon typus | reverse complement strand
CGGCACTCCCTCAGCACTGACCCTCCGACAGTGCCCACTCCCTCAGCACTGATCCTATGACAGTGCCCTCTCCCTCAGCACTGAACCTATGACAGTGCCCACACCCTCAGCACTGATCCTATGACAGTGCCCACTCCCTCAGCACTGACTCTCCGACAATGTCCGCTCCCTCAGCACTGACCCTCTGACAGTGCGGCTCTCCCTCAGCACTGATCCTATGACAGTGCCCACTCCCTCAGCGCTGACCCTCCGACAGTGTGGCACTCCCTCAGTACTGACCCTCTGACAGTGCAGCACTCCCTCAGCACTGACCCTCTGACAGTGCGGTGCTCCCTCAGCACTGACCCTCCGACAGTGTCCGCTCCCTCAGTACTGACCCTCCGACAGTGTCCACTTCCTCAGCACTGATCCTCCGACAGTGTCCGCTTACTCAGCACTGACCCTCCGATGGTGTCCGCTCCCTCAGCACTGACCCTCCGACAGTGTCTGCTCCCTCAGCACTGACCCTCCGACAGTGCGGCACTCCCTCAGCACTGACCCTCCGACAGTGCGGCGCTCCTTCAGCACTGACCCTCCGACAGTGCGGCACTCCCTCAGCACTGACCCTCCGACAGTGCGGCACTCCCTCAGCACTGACCCTCCGACTGTGTCCGCTCCCTCCCTGCTTCATTATCAGAGGTTCCAATTTTTGCATGTGACATTAAACCAAGTTTTTGTCTGCACTCTCAGGTGGACATAAAGATCTCACAGCCACTATTTGAAAGAAGAAAGTGGGTGGTTTCCCCTGGTGATGCGACCAATATTTATCCTCAAATCATAGAATTTCAACAGTGTAGAAGCAGACATTCGGGCCATATCGACCTTTCAAAGAGCGTCCCACCCAGACTTACCCCATCCCTGTAACCCCACATTTCCCATGGATAATCCACCTAACCTGCACATTGTTTGGACTGTGGGAGGAAACCGGAGGAGACCCACGCAGTCACAGGGAGAATGTGCAAACTCCACACAGACAGTCACCCGAGGGTGGAATTGAACACAATTGCGAGGCAGCAGTGCTAACCACTGAGCCACTGTGTTGCTCCTGATTCACGTCACTGAAATCCATTTTCTGGCCATCATCGTGTTGCTTTTTGTGGGATTTTGCTTTGAAACAATAGTTGTCGAGTTTCCTGCAGGACAATAGCGACCACAATTCAAAAACATCCTGAGGTTGGGAAAGACGCAATCTTCATTCAATTTCCATTGCTTCTGCTTATATGAGAAGTCATAGATTTAAAAACACGTACAAAAGACAAGCAGCAAGTATTTAGAGAGTGGAAAGCAGGGCCTGGAAATATGGTGGAGGTCGACATTCAAGAGATAGTATGATGTGTCGGGATATTGGGGAAAGGCAAAAGATAATAGAGCCAGTGCAGGCATGATGGGCTGAATGGCCACCTTCTAAGTCGTAACGATTCTGTGATTGTGTGAATTACCTATAGTTGCTACGGTCACACAGATGCTGGGACAGAAAGAAATTGTGTTGCTGTATTCAGAGCAGACATATCCACATAAGTCTATGCCCCATAATATTTGACATTTCCACCCTGGGAAAGAGGCTCAGTCTATCAACCACATCAATGCCTCTCATAATTTAATGTACTCCTTTCAGGTCTCCCTGCAGCCCCTAAGACTAGCAAAAACAATACAAGTTTGTCCAATCTCTCCTTATGGCTAATACACCCCAATCCAGGCAACATCCTGGTAAACCCGTTTTGCACCCTCTCCAAAGCCTCCATGTCCTTCCTATAATGCGGTCACCAGAACTGCACACTATACTCTAAATGTGGCCTAAGTAAAGCTTTATACAGCTGCAACATGACATGCCAATTTTTATACTCAATGCCTGGCAACTGAAGGCAAGCATACCTTACGGCTTCTTTACCACCTTGGGTAGCCAATTTCAGGGAGCTATGGACTTGTACCCAACTCCATAACTTTCCATAAAATGGGCAGTGAATGCCCAGTATGTCCTGATTTCCTCCTGGTGAAAGCGTTTGTGGTGAAACTTGACTTTGAACAGTCACTGAGTGGAATGGATAACAAACAGTGTGAAAAAGTAACAGGAGGTGAATTTTTGAAATGATAGTGCAAGAGTGATTCTGGAAAACGTTGTCTGTACTGTTACTGGAGTGTTTAGTTTTCCACGCCTTGATAAACTATAGAATGAATGAAATCCCATACATTACCATCAAGGGAGATGAAATAATTTGACATTATTGTTTCTGATTTTTTTTATCAGAGAGAGTAACTGTTGTTTTAACCACTCTGCCTCTTTGTGTGAAATTAATTTTTGAACTGCAAAACATTTCCTAATGATGTCATGCCATTTCCCTACTCAGCCCATGTATTAATTTTCTCTTTGGAAGCTTAATAATCCTTTTATGGCTTCTAATCTGGTTTAAAATAACACAGAAATATTAAGCAGCCGGGTTATGCTGGAGTTTGAAGAAGCAATTGTTATTGGTGATTTGGGACACTCTACCACAAGCAGGTTCCAAGTAGAACAATCATTTCAATATTCTGTTGTCAGCCCTATGAAAGACATGTGCCTTCCAGATGACTTGGAGACAATAAGGCCTGCAGATGCTGGAAGCTAAAGTCAATTAACATGCAGTTGGAAAAGCACAGTAGGTCAGACAGCATCTTCAGCACAAAGGGTTTCGGCCCAAAACATTGACTTCCCTGCTCCTCAGATGCTCTCTGACCTGCTGTGCTTTTCCAGCTCGACGTTTATTGAATCTGATTTCTCGATGAACTGGTTTGAGAGATTCGCACCTCAATTCATGGTGTGTTATTTGATGGATCACTTTCCTTGCTACCAGATTAGGAAGGTCTTGTATTACTCTCCAGTGCTCTGAAGTTCCAGTTGTATCTTGTTCAAGTCTCTGAAACATGACCTTAGTTCCAGGTGTGAGATTCCCCGATCCTCAAATACTCTCTCTTCCTCAGTTGGCTAAAGGTCAAGAAGGCACATCAGGGGCAATGATGAATTTCGTTGTATATGTCTGTCTCCAGCCAGCCAACGCTCCCAGGTTATGGAAAAAAATCCCCAGTTTTCAGGATCTCACCATTGACCTGAAATTTCACTTGGAGCGTTTTGCTGTGAGAGCTGATTCTACTTGGAACTCAGTCATGGCCATGATTCACTGGAGAGCAATGGAAACACAACAGGAAGGCCCTGGCTAGTGCGCGATCTACATGGAAAAGTTTTATTCATGAAGACGCCAAATACTTCAAGTGACTTTGTGGGCTAGAAGCAAAACTTAAAGCTTTAGAAAGAGTGCACAAATCTCCAACCAGCTCATGGTTCCAACGCTTCAGCTGTCATGCATATGGCAGAGCCATTAGCCAGCTCTGAATCATCAAATTGGATTGAAAACAAGTCATCCTCAATCCCAAGGGATCTTGGAGTACAGTTTCATAGTTCCTTGAAAGTGGAGTCACAGGTAGATAGCATATTGAAGAAGGTGTTTGGTATGCTTGTCATCATTCGTCAGTGTATTGAGTATAGGAGTTGGGAGGTCATGCTGCAGCTGGACAGGGCATTGCTTCGACCACTTTCGGAATATTGTGTCCAATTCTGATCTCCCTGCTATAGGAAAGATGTTGTGAAACTTGATAGTGTTCAGAAAAGAATTACATACGGATGATAATGGAATAGTGTAGGTTAGATGGGCTTCAGATTGGTTTCACAGGTCGGCGCAACATTGAGGGCCGAAGGGCCTGTACTGCGCTGTAATGTTCTACGTTCTATGTTCTACAAAGTTGTTGCCAGGGTTGGAGGGCTTGAGCTATAGGGAGAGGGTGAACAGGCTGGGGCTATTTTCCCTGGTGAGTTGTAGGCTGAGGGGTGACCTTACAGAGGTTTATAAAATCATTAAGGCGTGGGTATGGTGAACAGCCAAGGCCTTTTCCTCCAGGGTAGGGGAAGTCCAAATGTAGAGGGCATAGGTTTAAGGTGAGAGGGGAAAGATTTAAAAGGGACCTAAGAGGCAGTTTTTTCACGAAGAGGGTGGTGTGTGTATAGAATGAGATGCCAGAGAAAGTGGAGAAGGCTGGTACAATTATAATATTGAAAAGGCATCTGGATGGGTACATATATAGGAAGGGTTGAGAGGGATATGGGCCAAATGCTGGCAAATGCTGGGGAGGCGATAGCCTAGTGGTAGTATCACTTGACTGTTTA
Source organism: Rhincodon typus (assembly GCF_021869965.1). Taxonomy (NCBI): domain Eukaryota; kingdom Metazoa; phylum Chordata; class Chondrichthyes; order Orectolobiformes; family Rhincodontidae; genus Rhincodon; species Rhincodon typus. The sequence goes on along the minus strand of NC_063355.1, from coordinate 42,931,787 downwards.
TCCAGAGAGCCTGGGAATGTTTTGGGGACCTGGGTTCGAATTCTGCATTGGCAGAAGGTGGAAATTGAATTCAATAAAACAATCTGGAATTAAGAGTCTAATGATGACCATGAATCCATTGTTGATTATTGGAAAAACCCATCTGGGTCACTAATGCCCTTTAGGGAAGGAAACTGCCATTTGCACCTGGTCTGGCCTACATGTGTCTCCAGACCCACAGCATGTGATTGACTCTTAACTGATCTCTGGGCAATTAGGGATGGGCAACAAATGCCAAATGTTGCCTCGCCAGCAATGCCCTCATCCTGTGAATGAATAAAGTAAACATGGGACTAGGTTAATTGAGGAGATCTAGTTGGCATGGATGAGTTGGACCGAAGGGTCTGTATTCATGCTGTACATCTCTATGATTCTATAACTCTACGACTCCAGAGGAGTCTAGAAGGACTGTCTAAGGATGAGAAGTAGACAGTGTTGTGGTACACACTGCATTTGTGGAAAAGGGGGAGAATGTTGGTGGATAAGGTGTCAATCAAATGGATTATTTGTCGATAGTGTCAGGCTTCTTGACTGTTGTTGGAGCTGCACCCATCCAAGCAAGTGGGAAGCATTCTCGAACAATCCTGACTTGTGCCTTATAGATCATGGACATCTCTGGGGAGTCAGGAATTGATTTACTGCATTATTCATATCTCCTGAACTAGTCTTTGTAGCCACAGTACTTTTATGACTAGTGAAGTTCATTTTCTGCCCAATAGTAACACCAGGAAGCTGATAGTTGGGAAAAAGCAGTGGCTATGCCTTTGAAAGGCCAAGGGCGATGGTGGACTTTCTCTTGCTAGAGATGTTGAAGTGTTGTTGGAGCTGCACTCATTAAGGGAAATGGGAAGCAGTCCTTGTAGCTGGTGGACAGGCTTTGGGGAGTCAGGAATTTAGTTACTCGCCACAGTATTCCTAGCATCCCACCTGCTCTTGTAGCCACTGTGTTTATATGGCAAGTTCATTTCAGGTTTTGGTCAATAGTAACCCCCCAGAATGTTGATAGTGAGGAATTATGCCATTGAGTATCAAGGACCTGTGGTTGGACTGTCTCTTATTGAGCAACGTTATTACCTGACATTTGTGTGATGCAAATGTTACTTGTCACTTTTCAGCCCAAGCCTGAATGTTGTCCAGTTCTTGCTGCATTTGGATACAGACAGTTTCTGTATCTGAGGAATTGTGAATGGTGCTGAACCTTGTACAATCACCTCCAGTTCTGACCTGTTGATGGAAGGATAGTCATTGAAGAAGCAGCTGAAGGTGGTTGGGCCGAGGACACTACCCTGAGGAACTCATGGGTAATACTCCATATCGTTGGGTAAATGGCACTGTTGTTATTGTAATAGAACAGCTATGAAAAGGTGCTATATAAATGTAAAGTCTTTCTTTTGGTTAAAAGGAAATATAATCAAAACTTTAACCTAAAGAATCATGGAGCACATGCATTTGCAAAATCTTCCCTACGTCTGCTAGCAGCATTCTCAGTAACAGTATGGTAAATTTAAAAACTGAGGAATGTTCCCCGCACGCAGCCTGGATACTGTTAAAACACAGTCTTAATTCCCAAATCTCTGGCCTGTTCTTGCTCCCAATCCATACATTCGTATGTAACACGAACAACAATGTAAGGAGTGGGGTGAAAATCGAGTAGTAACTCCTCCAGTCCTCTCTCCTGTTTGAAGGTTCAGAAACCCATTAAACCTGGGTGGAGAACAGAAATGACTTATGAGAAGCCCTGAGGGAAAGAGTGGAAAAATAGATTTGCTTGTACTTATTTCTTCTGCCAAGTTCTTGACTGAACTGGGCCTGCTGGGAATTGAAGCTGAGAGCTTAATGTGACAGCTAAGGCTTGGGGCCAATGCTTTGCATCTCCACAACTGGATTAAACTCAACTGAGCTGTCTGAGGTTCGGTGTATAAACCTCATAAGGTGCAAGCTCAGCAGGTTTGCCATTTGACAGTCGCCATTTTAGAAAATACTACCGAAAAATTGATATGTATTGAAGCTACATCACCATGGTGATTATGTTATTGAACTAGCAATTCCTCAAGATATCATCTAATGATCCAGAGGTATGAGTTCCAACCTCATCATGGCAGTCGGGACACATGCCAACATCTGAATTAGGATCAGATGTAAGCCATTTGGTGCCTTGACCCATTCAATAAGGTCATGGCTACTATGCTTGTGTTTTGAGTTCCATGTTTCCACCTAAACACCCCTAGTAACCCTTGATCCCCGCTTCTGGAAAGGCTCCTATCTGCCTCTGCCTTAAAAATATTCAATGGTAGCGGTGTCTCCACTTCTGAGGAACAGAGTTCCAACGTTATCCAATCCGTGAGAGAATAAAAATTCTCCTCATCTCTGTCCTGAAAGGGTGGCCCCCTAACTTTAAATCAATGCCCCCTGGTTCTGAATTGACTCACAATGGGAAACATCCTTCCCTCGTCCACCTGGTCCAGACCATTTGGGATCTTACACACCTCAAACCAGTCAGCTCTCACTCTTCTAAACCCCAGTGGAAACAAGCCAAGTCTGTCCAACCATTCCTCATGAGACAACCCACTCATTCCAAGTATCAATCTAGGAAACCTCCTATGCATATATATCCTTCCTTAAATAAGGACAACAAATCTGCACTCGGCATTTGAGCAGGGGCCCCACCAATGCCCTTATAACTGAAGCATAACATCCTTACTTTTATGTTAAATTCCTCTCACAATAAAGGAAAGTATCCCCTTAGTTTCCTTTATTCATTCATCAGATGTGAGTGTTACTGACTGGGCCAGGGTTTATTGTCCATCCTTATTCGCCCTTCAGAAGGTGGGGGGTAAGCTGCCTTCTTGAGCCACTGCAGTCCATGTGCTGTAGATAGACCCACAACGTCCTTAGGGAGGGAATTCCAGGATTCTGACCCAGCGACAGTGAAGGAATGGTGATATATTTCCAAGTCAGGATGGTGAGTGGCTTGGAGGGGAACTTGCAGGAGGTGATGTTCCCATTCATCAGCTGCCCTTGTCCTTCTCGATGGAAGTGGTCGTGAGTTTGGAAGGTGCTGTGAGGCACCTTGGTGAATTTCTGCAGTGAATCTTGGAGATAGTACACACTGCTGCTACTGAGTATGGAGAAGGAAATGAATGTTTGTGGATGTAGTACCAACCTGCTGCTTTGTCCTGGATGGTGTCAAGCTCCTTGAGTGTTATTGGAGCTGCACCCCTCCAGGCAAGTAGGGAGTAATCCTGACTTGTGCTTTCTTAAACTTAGCTTTCTTAATTACATCCATCTTAACCTTTGGTGATTTTTGCACTTTTACACCTAAATCCCCTGGCACCTCAGAATTCTGCAGTCATTCTCCATTTAATTAACACTTTGGTGTTTTGCTGTTCTTGCCAAAGTGAACAACTTCACATTTTCCCACATTCTACCCCATTGGTCAAATATTTTGCCAAACTCACTAACCTATCTATATCCATCTGCAACCTCCTCATATCCTCTTCACAACATACTTTCCAATCTAGTTTGGCGTCATCTGCAAATTTAGCTCTACACCTTCACTCCCCTCAGGGATATAAACAGTGAGAAGCTGACACCCAGCATTGAACCCTACTTGTCACATCCTGCCATTCAGGATAATTCATACATACTCTTTGTTTCAGCCAGCCAGCTCATCCTCTATTTAGACTAATCTGTTACTCCCTACACCATGAGATCTCGCTTTACCAATAACCTTTCACATTGCACTCAGTCAAGTGACTTCTGGAAATAAATATTTAAGTTAATTTATTGAATTAAATCAGGAATAAGACCTAGTCTCAGAAATGGTGGCTAACAACAACTGGGGGAGCTCATCAGATTGATGAATGTCCTTTAGGTGAGGAAATCTGCTGTTCTGAACTAACTCCAGCCCCTGTAGTGCTTAAGGACAACAGTAATGGCTGATTTTTAACAGGCCTCTGCAACAGGTCAGTGAAGAGATAAAGTCACCACAGTCCTCCTGGCTCTCTCATTAGAGAGAGACACGACTGATGAGGTCTTTACCTGAGGGTCACCATGTCGCAGGTGGCTGTACAGTTTGGAGAAGATGACCCTTCATGTTCACTTCAGTGGGATATGGGAATTGAACCCATGCTATTAGCATCTACTCTGAGTGTAAGCCAGCCATCCAGTTAACTGAGCTAACCACTCTCAAGGGCAGCAATCTGCAACGATCTACAAGATGCATTGCAGAAATTCACCAAGTCTCCTCAGACAGTGCCTTCCAAACCCAGAACCACTTCCATCTAGAAGGACAAGGGCAGCAGATACATGGGAACACCACCCCCTGCAAGTTCCCCTCCGAGCCACTCACCATCCTGACTTGGAAATTTATCGCCGTTCCTTCACTGTCGCTGGGTCAAATCCTGGAATTCCCTCCCTAAGGGCATTATGGTTCTACCTACATCACCTGGACTGGTCTGGCCTACATGTGACTCCAGGCCCACAGCAATGAAGTTGACTCTCAACTGCTCTCTGGGCAACTAGGGACAGGAAATAAATGCTGCCCAACCAGCAATGCCCACACTCCACAAGTGAATGAAAAAAACTCTCCCTCCTTCTTTAGCCACCCCTACTCCATTCTTCTGCCCCCATCCCCTATTTTTTCAGGGAGGCAATGATCTAGTGGTATTATCACTAAACTATTAATCCAGAGACACAGGTAGTGCTCTGGAGACCTGAGTTCGAATCCTGCCATGGCAGATGGTGGAGTTCGAATTCAATAAAAATCCGGAATTAAGTGTCTAATGATGACCATGAATCCATTGTCGATTGTTCGGAAAACTCCATCTTCTCTACTCATTTATGGGATGTGGGTGTCCATGGCTGGACCAGCACTTATTGTTCGTCCCTAGTTGCCCAGAGGGCAGTTGACAGTCAACCACATTGCTGTGGGCCTGAAGTCATATGTAGGCCAGACCAGGTAAGGATGGCAGATTTCTGTCCCTAAAGGGCATCAGTGAACCAGATGGGATTTTCTGACAATTGACAATAGTTTCATGGTCATCATTAGATCCTTAATTGCACATTCTTTGTTGAGTTCAAATTCCACTGTCTGCTGTGACAGAATTTGAACTTTGGTCTCCAGAGCATTAGCTGCATTTCTAGATTAATAGTCGAGCAATAGTACTACACTCTCCTGTGGTTCACTGATGTCCTTTAGGGAAGGAAACTGCCATCCTTACCTGGTATGGCCTACATTTGACTCCAGACCGACAGCAAAGTGGTTGACTCTTGGTAGCCATTACAGAGACATGGTTACAGGATGGTCACGACTGGGAGTTAAATATCCAAGGGTACCAGACTATTCGGAAGGACAGACAGAAAGGTAAGGGAGGTGGTGTAGCTCTGATATTCAAGGATGCCATCAGGGCGGTGCTGAGAGATGATATAGGTTCTATGGAGAATGAGGTTGAATCCATTTGGGTGGAAATTAGAAATTCTAAGAGGAAAAAGTCACTGATAGGCGTAGTCTATAGGCCACTAAATAATAACGTCACATTGGGACGGGCAATAAACCAAGAAATAACTAATGCCTGTAAAAATGGTACGGCAATTATCATGGGGGATTTTAACCTACATGTGGATTGGTCGAACCAGCTCGGTCAGGGTAGACTTGAGGAGGAGTTCGTTGAGTGTATCCGTGATAGTTTTCTTGAACAGTATGTAATGGAACCGACGAGGGAGCAAGCTATCCTAGATCTGGTCCTGTGTAATGAGACAGGAATAATTAATGACCTCATAGTTAGGGATCCTCTTGGAAGGAGTTATCACAGTATGGTTGAATTTAGAATACAGATGGAGAGTGTGAAGATAAAATCCAATACCAGGGTCCTGTGCTTGAACAAGGGGAACTACAATAGAATGAAGGAGGACTTGGCTGAAGTAGACTGGAAACAAAGATTTTTATGGTGGGACAGTTGACGAGCAGTGGAGGACTTTCAAAGCAATTTTTCAAAGTGCTCAGCAAAAGTATATTCCAATGAAAAGGAAGGACTGTAAGAAAAGGGGTAATCTGCCATGGGTATCTAAAAGAATAAGGGAGGCTATCAACTTGAGAGAAGGCATACAAAGTGGCCAAAAACAGCATGAAACTAGAAGATTGGGAAAACTTTAAAGGTCAACAGAAAGCCACAAAAGGAGCTATAAAGAAAAGTAAGATAGAACATGAGAAAAAACTAGCACAAAATATAAAGACAGATAGCAAAAGTTTCTATAAATATATAAAACGAAAAAGAGTGGCTAAAATAAACGTTGGCCCTTTAGAGCATGAGAAGGGGAATTTAGTTATGGGATATGATAGGCCGAGGCATTGAACAGGTATTTTGTATCGGTCTTCACAGTGGAGGACACTAATAACATGCCAGTAATTGACAAAGAGACGAAGGTAGGTGAGGACCTGGAAACAATCATTATTACGGAAGAGGTAGTGTTGGGCAAGCTAATGGAGCTAAGGATTGATAAGTCTCCTGGCCCTGATGGAATGCATCCCAGGGTACTAAAAGAGATGGCGGGAGAAATAGCAGGTGCACTGGTGGTAATTTTCCAAAATTTGCGGGACTCTGGGGCAGTCCCAGCAGATTGGAAAACAGCAAATGTGACACCACTGTTTAAAAAGGGAAGTAGACAAAAGATGGGGAATTATAGACCGGTTAGCTTAACCTCTGTTGTGGGGAAGATGCTGGAGTCTATTATCAAGGAAGAAATAGCAAGGCATCTTGATAGAAGTTGTCCCGTTGGGCAGACGCAGCATGGGTTCATGAAGGGCAGGTCATGCTTGACAAATCTTTTGGAACTCTATGAAGACATTACGAGCGAGGTGGACAATGGGGACCCAGTGGATGTGGTATACCTAGATTTCCAAAAGGCCTTCGACAAGGTGCTGCACAAGAGGCTACTGCATCAGATAAGGATGCATGGCGTTAAGGGTAAAGTATTAGCATGGATAGAGGATTGGTTGACTAACAGGAAGCAAAGAGTGGGGATAAATGAGTGCTATTCTAGCTGGCAGTCAGTGACTAGTGGTGTGCCTCAGGGATCGGTGTTGGGACCGCAATTATTTACAATTTATATAGATGATTTGGAGTTTGGGACCACGTGTAGGGTGTCAAAGTTTGCAGATGACACTAAGATGAGTGGCAGAGCAAAGTGTGCAGAGGACTGTGAAACTTTGCAGAGGAACATAGATACATTGAGTGAGTGGGCAAAGGTCTGGCAGATGGAATACAATGTAAATAAATGTGAAGTGATACATTTTGGTAGGAGTAATAGTAAAAAGGATTATTACTTGAATGGTAAAAAGTTGCAGCATGCTGCTATGCAGAGGGACCTGGGTGTCCTTGTGCATGAATCACAGAAGGTAGGTCTGCAGGTACAACAAGTAATTAGGAAGGCAAATGGAATTTTGTCCTTCATTGCTAAAGGGATTGAGATTAATAGCAGAGAGGTTATGTTGCAGCTGTACAAGGTGCTGGTGAGGCCACACCTGGAGTCCTGTGTGCAGTTTTGGTCTCCTTACTTGAGAAAGGATGTACTGGCACTGGAGGGGGTGCAAAGGAGGTTCACTAGGTTGATTCTGGAGTTGAGGGGTTTGGCTTATGAGGAGAAACTGAGTAGATTGGGATTATATTCATTGGAATTCAGAAGATTGAGGGGGGATCTTATAGAAACATATAAAATTATGAAGGGAATAGATAAGATAGAAGTAGAGAGGATGTTTCCACTGGCAGATGAAGCTAGGACAAGAGGGCATAGCCTCAAGATTAGAAGGAGCAGATTTAGGACTGAATTGAGAAGGAACTTCTTCACCCAGGGGGTTGTTAATCTATCAAATTCCTTGCCCAGTGAAGTAGTTGACGCTACTTCAGTAAACGTTTTAAAGATAAGGTGGATTTTTTTTGAACAATAAAGGAATTAAGGGATACGGTGAGAACGTGGGTAAGTGGATCTGAGTCCACGAAAAGATCAGCCATGATCTTATTGAATGGCGAAGCAGGCTCGAAGGGCCGGACGGCCTACTCCTGCTCCTAGTTCTTGTGTTCTTATGTTCTTATGTTCTCTTAATTTCCCTCTGGGACGGGATAAATGCTGGTCCAGCCAGCGTCACGCTTATCCCGTGAATAAATTTTAAAAACCCCTTTCTTGTGTCCCGTTGTTGATTCGAGTCAATGAAATACAATCCATCTACTAATTTGGATTAATCCCTTGGTTCCAGCAGGGAACATCTAACCACAACTCAAGAGTTCAAGAGAAATTTTTTTCGGATTTTAAGATATTAGTTCCAGACGACAGGAGGAGAAGTGTTAGCAGCATCAACTCTCGGGAGGGTTCAGGCTGTCACAGTAAAATGCATTTGAAAAACATTATTTCTCGTGGTTTAACCACAGAGATGGATTATATTACGTTGTTGAAATAAATAAAGATGACCTTATGAACTTTGCAGTAATTCTGTTTTGTTTGCAATTTATTGTCACTTGTATTTATTTATGAAAATACAGTGAGATATGTATTGAGATATATGTAAGTGAATAAAAAAAATACTCTCCCTCCTTCTTTAGCCACCCCTACTTCATTCTTCTGCCTCCATCCCCTATTTTTTCAGGGAGGCAATGATCTAGTGGTATTATCACTAAACTATTAATCCAGAGACACAGGTAATGCTCTGGAGACCTGAGTTCGAATCCTGCCGTGGCAAATGGTGGAGTTCGAATTCAATAAAAATCCGGAATTAAGTGTCTAATGATGACCATGAATCCGCAATCCAGAGCCATTTTAATTACAGAAATTATATTAAAAAAAGATTTGAAGCCAAGTTAGTCCCTCCTTTTGTTCTCTGCAGGACCCCTGGGTTTATGGTTTGGCTATGGGTGCTGCCACCGAAGATGCCTGTGCAGCTACCAAAGCAAAGATTTCTGCACCGGCCTCACGGCACTGCTATCACCAAAACCAACGCAAGGTGGGACAGACCAGGCCCACCAGGGTCGCCACGTGAAGCTGCCACATTGCTGCTATAGCCATGAGGAACAAACTGCAACCACCATAATGCCTCCGCCACAGCCACTGCTGAGACCGCCATCCTGCCGCCACGAGGAACGGACCACACCCGCTGACGATGAAGCCCTTGATAAAGCTGCAGCTGCTATGGCCAGTCCACGCTGAACATAATCCCAAACTAAAATAGTCCCACCTGCCTGCTCACGGCCCATACCCCTCCAAAGGTTTCCTATTCATGTACTTATCCAAATGTCTTTTAAACATTGTAATTGTACTCACATCCACCAATGCCTCAGGAAGTTCACTCCACACGCGAACCACCCCCTCTGTAAAATATTTGCCCCCATGTCTTTTTTAAATCTTTCTCCTCTCATCTTAAAAATGTGCCCCCAGTCTTCAAATCCCCCATCCTAGGGAAAAGACAACTACCATCAACTCTATCTATACCCCTCATTATTTTATAAACACCTATAAGGTCACCTCTCAAACTCCTACGTTCCAGTGAAAAAAGTCCCAGCCTACCAAACCTTTCTTTATAACTCAAACCATCCATACCAGACAATATCCTAGTAAATCTCTTCTGAACCCTCTCCAGCTTAATAATATCCTTCCTGAGGAAGGGTCACTGGACCTGAAACGTTAACTCTGTTTTTTCCTTCACAAATGCTGCCAGACCTGCTGAGCTTTTCCAGCAACTTTGTTTTTGTTCCTGATTTACAGCATCCACAGTTCTTTCGGTTTTTAATATCCTTCCTATAACTGGGCAACCAGAACTAGACACAATATTCCAGAAGAGGCCTCACCAACATCCTGTACAATCTTAACATGACTTCCCAACTCTTATCCTCAAAGGAATGAGCAATGCAGGTAAGCATGCCAAATGCCTTTTTAACCACCCTGTCTATATGTGACGCAAACTTCAAAGAATTATGTACCTCCACCGAGGTCCCTCTGTTCTACAGCACTACCCAAGGCCCTACCATTAATTGAATAAGCCCTACCCTTGTATGTTGTACCAAAATGCAATACCTCGCATTTATCCAGATTGAACTCCATCTGCCATTTTTCAGCCCATTGACCCATTTGATCAAGATCCCTTTGTAATCTTAGAAAAACTTCTGCACTGTCTACTATGCCACCAATTTTGTTGTCATCTGCTAAACTTACTAACCATGCCTTCTATATTCTCATCCAAATCATTTATATAAATGACAAACAAAAGAGGATCCAGAACCGATCCCTGTGGAACACCGCTGGTCACAGGCCTCCAGTCCAAAAAGCAACCCTCCACCATTACTCTCTGTCTCCTGCCATTAAGCCAATTATGTATCCAATTGGCAAGCTCACTCTGAATCCCATGTGACCTAACTTTACTAATTAGTCTACCATGCGGAACCTTGTCAAAAGCTTTCCTAAAATCCAAATAAACAACATCTACTGCTCTGCCATTATCCATCTTTTTGGTAACTTCCTCAAAAAACTCAATCAAATTTGTGAGACAGGATTTTCCTCATTCAAAACCATGCTGACTATCCCTAATCAATTTTTGCCTCTATAAATGTCCATAAATCCTATCTTTTATAATGACCTCCAACAATTTATCCGCAACTGAAATCAGGTTCACAGGTCTATATTAGCCACCCTCCAGTAATCAGGCACCTCACTGTAGTTATAGATGATGCAAATATTTGTGCAAGGTATCTTGCAATTTCCTCTCTTACTTCCCACAATGTTCTGGGATACATTAGATCAGATCCAGAGATTTATCCACCTTTATATTCTCTACGAGCTCCCAAACTTCCTCTTTTATAATGTTAACTGTTTCTAAAACATCAAAATGTATTTCTCTGCATTCTCTAGACTCCTTTTCTTTCTCCACAGTAAAAACTGAAGCAAAATCTTCGTTTAGTATCTCTCCCATCTCCTGGGGTTCCACACAAAGGTGACCTCCTTGATCTTTGAGAGGCCCAATCCTCTCTCCAGTTACCCTGTTGCGCTTAATGTATTTGTAGAATCTCTTTCAATTATCCTTAACCTTATCTGCCAATGCTATCTCATATCCCCTCTTTGCCTTCCTGATTTCTCTCTTAAGAATGCCCCTACACTCTTTATATTGATTATATAAATAATATAACCAAGTTATCTATATCTAAAATAAGATTCTCTTTTATTCTTGACTAGAACCTCAATACCTTTATATATCCATTGTTCCTTTATCTTACCAGCCTTAGCCTTCACTCTAACAGGAACATAATGCCTCTGAATTCTCATCATCTCACTCTTGAACACTCCCAATTGTCAGACGTCCTTTTACCTGCGAACAGTCTACTCCAATCAAGTTTTGAAAGTTCTTGTCTCATAACATTAAAATTTGCCTGACTCCAATTAAAAACTTTAACTTTTATGGAAGGCTTATCCTTTTCCATAACCATTTTGAAACTAATAGAATTATGATCACTAGACCTATAGGTTCCCCCACTTTTACTTCAGTCACCTGCCCTGCCTTATTGCCCACAAGAAGGTCCAGTTTTGCTCCTTCTCTAGTAGGAGCATCCACATATTGATAAAGAAAACTTTCTTGAGCACATTAACAAATTCTTCACCATCCAAACCTTTAACACTATGGCAGCCCCAGTCGCTGTTTGGAAAATTAAAAGCCCCCATTATTACAACCTTATTATGCATGTATATATCCGAGATCTGCCTACGTATATGTTTCTCAATTTCCCTCTTATTATGGGGGGGCCTATCGTACAATCCCATGAAGGTGATTTTTCCTTTCTTATTTCTAATTTCTACCCATATATTTTGACTGGATGATTCTTCAGAAACATCTTCTCTAGTCACAGCAGTAATGTTTTCCTTAATCAAAAGCACCAACCCCCACCCCCTCCTTTCTTGCCTCCTTTCCTATCCTCCCGATAGATCTAAATGCAGTCAGATCCCACAGGTATCCCAGATGGACTTCACTTTGGATTTTCCCCTTCTGTCTATTAACCCCACCCCGTGCACTCCTGGTGTCAATGAGACCAACAGGCTCCTAACCCCTGCCATATTTAAAAACGTGTGGCAGATTTCCATCTGTGAGACTGGAAGGCACCCATAGTCCTCAAACTGGTTTAGAGAGTGTTGGAGTGGAGCCAGGCAGACTCCTTGTTTAATGTTTGGATGAAACCCAGCTGTCTCTGAGAGAGGGGAGACAGGTACAAGGTAATCTGATCGCACACAATAGCTGTCTGCAAATACGAACATGTTCAAACACAATCTCTTGGCTTGGGAACATTGGTGATTTCGGAAGCGATTAATCACATCATGTCAGCCCTGGTTAATGAGCAGGCAGCTGTATTCTGCACATGCAGCTGGTCGAGAAGTGTGATTCATTGAACATAGGACAAGAGCACACACACAGTGGGCTGAATGGCCTTCTTGATCACCGTACTGTTCCTTAAACTTTTCTCTTCGAACACAGTGTCAATACAAGGAAGAACAAAACTTATACTCACATAATGCCTTTCATCACCTCAGACTAAAGGGGAGGTGATGGTCTAGTGATACTATCGCTGGTCTGTTAAACCAGAAACCCAGGTAATGTTCTGGGGTAAACAAAAATGTTGGAGATCACAATGGATCAGGCAGCATCCGCAGAGAGAGAGCAAGCTAACGCCTTGAGTCTAGATGATCTTCAGATGAAGAGTCATCTAGACCTGCTGAGATTTTCCAGCAATTTCTGATTTTGTTTCTGATCTTCAGAAGAAGAATGACCTAGACTTGAAACATTAACTTGCTCTCTCTCCACTGATGCTGTCCGAACAATTGTGATCTCCAGCATTTTTTGTTTTCAGTACAGATTCCATCATCTGCAGTAATTTGCTCCGACACAAAGTTCTGGGGACCCGGGTTCGAATCTTGCCGGGACAGATGGTGGAATTCGAATTCAATAAAAAAAAATCTGGAATCATGAATCCATTGTCAATTGTCAGGAAAATAAATCCCATCTGGGTCACTAATGCCTTTTAGGGAAGGAAGCTGCCATCCTTACCTGGTCTGGCCTACATGTGACTCCAGACCCACAGCAATGTTGTTGATTCTTAACTACCCTCTGGGCAATTCAGGATGGGTAATAAATACTGGCCTGGCCAGCAATGTCCTCATCCTATGAAAGAATACAAAAAAGTCTGCGTCAGGTGTTTTACAGCTAATGAAATACTTACAGTCACTGCTGTAATAATATATGGAACATAGCCAATTTGCTCTCAGCAAGGCCCTGATAGTAGTAAGATAATAATAAACAATTATTCAGTTGTTGTGTTATGGTTCTCAGGACTAAATGGGCTGAATGACCTTATCATGCTCCTAATTTGTGTGTTCCTTTCTGGAGTGGAAATGTGCAGCTACAGCTGCCCCTGCCCCATCTCTTTGATGAGATGCCATGCATTGAGCCACAAATGGTAATCAAACGATTGGCATATGTTACAGAAGTGCCATCCCTGGGCTTCCCAATCCTTCAGAGCTAATAGAGAGCTCCAAACACTGTGCTACCTGTCCCTACATGGCCGGTTGAAAGCAGAAATACAAAACCAAACAGTTAGCAATGAGCCAGTGACGTGTTGTTCAAGCTTCCCTGAGTGTTGCTTTGTGCAGTGGTACCCTTATCTCCCCATCTGTCAAAATGATTAGCGAGAAGGTAAAAGGGCTGCTTTGCCTGACTATTACACTGCACCTTTCAAACTGTAGCGACTTCAATCAACTGCAACAAGATCTGTACTTTGTAAAACGCCAGGGTTACACTTAAAGTGATTTCCCCTGCTTACAGACCAGAGTTGCATGTACTGTACTAGGCTGCTACAATAAAAACAGAATGCAGTGTGAAAACACTAACCCTCTGAGTAAACCTGACTATCTCTAATGACCCTAACATGACGGGAAATAATGTTTCTTTCAGGTTACAGATTCCTCTTATTTTTCTAAAGTCAGAAGTTACACGACACCAGGCTATAGTCCAACAGGTTTATTTGAAATCACAAGCTTTCAGAGCCCTGCTTCTTTGTCAGGTGAAGTCTTATTTTTTAGACCATCGCAGATTCCCAGGGAATTCAATGGGATGCAGGCTGGTCAACGCTGACAGTTTCCCTGTATCCTCCAAGGCTTGGAACTCTGAAAATCCACCCCTCCACAGTGAACAGAAGGGTCACTGGAGCCAAAAGGTTAACTCTGTTCTCTCTCCACAGATGAAATGAGCCCTGCTGAGCTTTTCCAGCAATTTCTGATTTTGTTTATGATTTTCAGCATCTGCAATTCTGTGTTAAAAACCGAAAGAACTGCGGATGCCGGAAATCAGAAACAAATCCTCCTGTTCTGAGGAAGGGTCATTGGGACCTGAAATGTTAACCGCAATTCTTGTTTCTGCTTTTACAATAAAAAGTTATCCGCACGTTTACATCAATGTTGTCTGTGAGAGCCTGCTGTGCACAAAATAGTTGCACCGTTTCCTTCGTAACGTCAGGGACTATCCTTGAAAATCATTTTCATTAACGCTTCAGGATGTCCTGAAATCCTGATGGGTGCAAAAGAAATGCAAGTCTCTTTTCCTTTTCTGTCTCTATATATTAAAGCCTGCCTCACCTAAGTTTCCATCTTGCAGCCTTACCTGGCTACACATTGGTTGCAAGTAAAACCTGGATAGATACCCTGAGGGCAACTTTGAATCCAGCTGTTGTTCTGGTGAATTACAGTTTGCTTGGATCTGAGGAAAAGGAGAAGGCCTTTCCGGTCTTTGAGCCTATCCCATCAAGACTTCCTTGAAAAGGCCTACGAGGCCTTGGTTAACAACCTGAAACATGTTCTTTCAATAAGTCAGAAATAGCAGCTTCTGACTGCACTGTTGAGCCATATTTACACGTGCCAGCGGAATGAAGCCAAATCACTAGAAGGGAATTATCCTACTCCGGTTTATTTTCACACGGCTTCTCAAGGCCATGCGATTGATAAGTTTAGTGTAATTTCACCAAAGAAAGCAGAAAGAAACAGTGGGTAGCATTATGCCAAAGGTGCAACTGGTCAGCAGTGAACTGAAATCTAAGAAACCTGTGCTTTGTAAAGGTAACTTACAGCATTTTTTGTTTGGATTATAGGAACAAGAGGAGACCTGTCCTGTATCCTCTCTGGACATTTACTTGGATCATGGTTGACCTGTACCTTAACTGTGTTGGAGTGTTTTACATCAACGCTGAGAGAGTAGCTTGACCTGAAAGTCAACACCGCTGACAGTGCAGCATTCCCTCTGAACTGCTCTAGCAGAGGCAATCAAGGCGTGACTGCTCAAACTTCTGGAGGGATCTTGAACTCACAATTTTCTGATTAGCGATCAGTCGATCTGCCGGTCCCTGTACTCTGCTGAAGGAGGGCAGCAGGAGAGAAACCAATTTCTAGTGAAACCACTTCAGAATCTGTCAGCCACTTTGACACAGGAGTCACTGGTGTAATTAGAGTCGGATTTTGACAAGCTTGCACATTCACAGGAAGTTGCTATCTGATGGCTGTGACAAGGAAATGATACATGGGGAAAAAAAAAATCTCCTGTTAGATGTGGCAGCAGAAAGTGGCACTAACAGATTAAAGATAAAAAAGGACTAGCATTTATATTGCACCTTTCGCGACCTCTGCCGATAAAGTAGTTTTGAAATGTAGTCTTTGATGCGTTGCAGGAATCACAATGGCTGGTTTGCACAGAACAAATTTTCACAAGCACTGGTGTGACAATGACCAGATGACCTGTCTTTTTAAGCAATATTGACTCGGGAATAAATACTGGCCCAGAGCCCAAGTAGGAGCTCCCTTGTACCTCTTTGAAATAATGCCCTGGAATCTCTCCCACTAACTTGACAGTGTAGCTTCAGCCTTTGTTTGATATCTCAGCTGAAAGATAGCACAGCACTCCCACAGTACTGCAGAGGGAGTGCTGGAAAGATTCATACGCTCAAATCTCTGCAGTGGGACATGAGCGTCTGAAAAAACCGGAGTGAACGTCAGTCAAAATCCGATACTGAGCCACAGAAGGAGATATCAGGATCGGTGAGCAAAGATTTAGTCAAAAATGTATGTTTGGAGAATTGTAAAAGGGCAGAGAGAAACAGACAGGGGTTAAGGATGGAATTCCAGAGAGTAGGGTCTAGGTACTGCTCAGGGCCAGGCAGATCGTTGCCCAATGTAATCAGAGGAATCAGGATCCTGGAATGCCACTCAACGGCCACAATGGCCATGTTTGAATTTCTGGGTCAATACCATTAAGTATAGGAAACAAGAAAAGGCCATTTGGCCCATCGAGTCTGTGCTGGTGTTTATAATTCACTGGAATTTCCTCCTGTTCCATCTGCCTTATCTCAGCATCTTGTTCGATATCCTTTTCTCCCATGTGCTAATCGAGGTTCCTTCTAAAAGCACTGAACCTACTCATGCCAATGGCTTTGTGTGGTCATAAGTTCCATATTCTAACCATTCTCTGTGTGGAGATAATTCTCCTATTTTCTGCTGGATTTTATAAATAATGATCTAGCAATTATGGTCTTTTGTTTTGGATTCTCTCACAAGTGGAAATTTTCTCTCTGCATGCTTGCTATCCACCCTGTTTGTAATATTGA
>NC_063355.1:42898508-42910081 GCF_021869965.1 Rhincodon typus | reverse complement strand
CCCGAAACATCAGCCTTCCTGCTCCTATGGTGCTGCTTGGCCTGCTGTGTTCATCCAGCTCTACACCTTGTTATCTCAGATTCTCCAGTTCCTACTATCATTGGTCCAACTGGTCTATTTTGTGTGCTTATATTCCACACAAACCACTTTTTTTTTAATATATGGAATCCCTACAGTGTGGAAACAGGCCCTTCAGCCCAACAAGTCCACACTGACCCCCAGAGCACCCACCCAAATCCATCCCCCTTTAACCCACCTAATGTACAAATCCCTGAACACTATGGGCAATTTAGCATGGCCAATCCACCTAGCCTGCACGTCTTTGGACTGTGGGAGGAAACTGGAGCAAACCCACACAGACACAGGGAGAGTGTGCAAACTCCACACAGATAGTTGCCCGAGGGTGGAATTGAACCCAGGACCCTGGTGTTGAGAGGCAGCAGTGTTAACCGCTGAGCCACCATTTGCTGTCTTTCCTATTCCTTTTCATCTCACCCTATCTTTCAGCATACCCTTTTTAAAAAAATTCATTCATGGTTTGGAAGCGTCGCTGGCAACGCCAGTATTTATTTCCCATTGGGTATTTTAAGAGTCCTCCATATTGGTGTGGGTATGGAGTCCCATGTAGGCTAGACCAGGTAAGGATGGCAGATTTCCTTCCCTAAAGGACATTAGTGAACCAGATGGGTTTTTTCCCCTCTTGACAATCAGCGATGAATTCATGGTCATCACTAGATGCTTAATTCCAGATTTTTTTTAATTGAATTCAAATCCCACCACGATATTTGAATCCAGGCCCCCAGAACATTATCTGGGTCTCTGGATTAACAGTCCAGAAATAATACCACTCGGCCAATGCCTCTCCTTCTATTCCTTTCTTCCTCCAGCCTTCCTTTAAATACATTTGTGTTGAGTGAAAGTTACCCGAATGCTTTGGGCTGTACTCTTATTATAGATAGAGAGAGAGATGACTGAGCATAAGTTTAACATGACAGTCACCATGCCTCCGGAAAAGACCCCTTGATACTGATTTCCACATTCTAACCATTCCTGGGATAGAGAAGTTTAAATGTGGACTTTGAGAGAGAATTCTGGAATCAAGGGCTTTGGCATCTAATGGTGGGATGAAGAGAATGACAGACACAAGGCCAGACTTAGAGGAACACAGATCTGGGAGGCTTGGAGGAGATTACAAAGATGGGAGGGGCAAGACATGGAGCATCAAAAAAAGAAACATTTCAAAAGTGTTTTCCCTAGCTGAGAGACAGTGGCGTTGTGGTAATATCACTGGACTAGTAACACACAAAGCTAGGCTAATGCTCATGGTTCAGATGGCAGATTTTTAAAATCAGAATTCAATTTAAAAAACAAACTCAATTAAAAGTTAGTGTAGTGACAACCTTGTTACTGCAGTCAATTGTTGCAAAGATCAGTCTGGTTCGCTAATGTCCTTCAGGGAGGGAAACTGCTGTTGTTACTTGGTCTGGTCTACATGTGACTCCAGACCCACAGCAATGTGGCTGACTCTTAAACTGCCCTCTGAAATGGCCTAGACAGCCACACAGTTCAAGGGCAACTAGGGATGAGCAGCATATGTTGGTATTGCCAGCGATACCCACAGCCAGTGCAGGAATTTCAGAGGGGAGAAGAAAGAGCTTTTGACAGCCAATGTGCAAGAAAATGCTGCAAATGTTCCTCCAGAACTGGAGAAATGATTAAACCCGGACTTTGGCGGAATATTGTAGTGCTGAGAGAGTGTGAAGCTGACTGTGTTACTACATATGCTGGAATTTTGCAACCACTGGAGGTGTCTTCATACAAGAGAGGCAAGGATTATGGGAAGCCAGTAGCACATTAAAGTTGAGTCTTCAATCAGATGATCCTAATGGATGGTGGAGCAGGTTCAAGGGGCTGAGTGGTCTCCTCCTGCTGTTATTGTTAGGATTTTGAAGAAAAAACACCAGCCTGTGTTTTAGTGATTATTTTTTTTTCTTTATTCATTCATGGGATGAGGGCATTGCTGGCTAGGCAGCATTTACTGCCCATCTGTAATTGCCCAGATGGCAGTTGAGAGTCAACCACATTGCTGTGGGTCTGGAGTCACATGTAGGACAGACCAGGTAAGGATGGCAGTTTCCTTCCCTAAAGCACATTAGTCAACCAGATGGGTTTTTCCTGATAATTGACAATGGATTTACGGTCATCATTAAAGTCTTAACTTCAGATATTTATTGAATTCTAATTCCACCATCTGATATGGTGGGATTTGAACCTGGGTCCCCAGAATGTTATCTGGGTCTCTGGATTAACCATCCAGTGATAATACCACTTGGCCATTGCCTCCCCGATCAATCTGATCAATCAAAGACAGCACTTACCTTCACTGGTGAAATATTGCTCTTATGGCCTGAACAAGTGTGGGATGTAAAGTGCAGTGATTGGTTCAGGACTGTGTCGGGTGGGTGTGATGTCCGATTGCCTGGCAGCTGGTGAACCCTTTCAGCGGGGGAATAAAACAAAGCGTATTTTCTTAATGGCAAGAGATTGGAGAACTCTGTAATGCAGAGGGATTTGGGCATTCTGACGAATGAGTCACAAAATGTTAGCGCTCAGGCAAGGCACGTCATTAGGAACGCTATGAGAATATAGAACTCATTGCCGCAGAGAGGTGTGGAGGCTCAAGTCAGTGAGTGTGTATTTATGACAGACATAGAAAGGTTCTTGATTAGTAAGGGGGACAAGGGTCACAGGGAGAAGGCAGGAGAATGGGGTTGAGAAACATATCAACCATGATCGAATGGTCGAGCAAACTTAATGGGCTGAATGGCCTAATTCCTCTCCTACATTTTATAGCCTAATGTTATTACTTACCTTGAGGAGCATTGAATGCAATATTATTGAGTTTAGACTTCAGTTATGCAGGTCCCTGGAGATTCCACATCTGGAGTGCTTGATCACCTCATTCAGGGAAGGAACTTAATGCTTTGGAAGCAACTCAGAGAAGATGTACCTGGAATGGACAGGTTGTCTTATGAGGAAAGGTTAGACAGGCTGGGCTGGTATCCATTGGAGCTTAGAAGATTCAGAAGCCACTTGATTGAAAGATAACAGGGGCCTTGACAGATTTGATATGGAGAGAATGGTTCCTCTCATTTGTAGTATGAGGAGTCATTGTTTACAAATCTGGGGTCATCCATTTAAAACAGAGATGAGGAGAAATTTCTTATTTGTTTAACTATGATGCCACATTTGGAGGGAAAGGAGTTAAGATGCTAAAATTGCCACTTCCATCTCCTCACGGAGACACCACAGGTCCGGGCACTGGTTCACTGTGGAAATGATGGCAATATAGTACACTGTCCCTCAGGGCTGACATATGCTAGGATATGTGCAGGAAGTGGGTGTAATATTCCATGCTAAATCAGTGACTCGTTGTGGTGTCTACACAATCCAACAACTGTCAGTAAAATACAACACTCTATCTGCACCTTCCATACACTTCAGCTCATCCCAAACTCTGCTTCCTGTGTCCTCACTCACACCAAGTCTTGTTCACGCATTAGCATGCTACTTTTATCAATCTGCATTGGCTCCCAGTCCATGGACATCTTGATTTTAAAATTATCGACTTGGTTTTTCAAATCATCCCTGACTCCAGCCTTACAACCTTCTGAGCCTCCGCACTCATCGAATCTTGGGCTTTTACTGCATCCTCGATTTAATTGACTTCACATAAACACCTGGGTCCTAAGCTCTGAAATTCCCTCTTTAAATCTCTCTGCCTCTCTATCTTTCTTTTAGGACCCTCTTCAAAACCTATCGGGTTGCACACATGTTTGGTTATCCATTCTCAATACCTCTTTCTGTATCTCAGTGCCAAATTATGCCCTATAACACTCCCGTGGAGTGCCTTCTGCATTTTATGACATTATGAAGGTGCTAAATAAATGCAAGCTATTGCTGAGTTAAATACATGTCTGCTACGATGAACATTTCCTAGCTGAAGCAGAGATTGGCGCTTGTGAGTGGAACACAGGGAGGGGATAAAACAGAGGAACTGCAGATTAAAATCACAATAAAACCCATGGGAACTGTTTAAAAATACAAGCTGACTGAAAGCTCTGGTGGGAAGTAAATTCACGACATGGGAATTATTTAAACTATTGGAAATGTGCTAAGTGTAAAACGCCTTGGTACAGAACAATTTTAAAAACAGACACTGCAGAATAGAGCCTGATAACTCTGGGGGATAAAAATACCTGAAAGAACTGTGAATGCTGTAAATCAGAAACAAAAACAGAAGTTGCTGGAAAAGCTCAGCAGGGCTGGCAGCATCTGTGAAGAGAAATCAAAGTTAATGTTTCGGGTCTGATGACCCGAAACATTAACACTGATTTCTCTGATAACACTGACTGTGACTAAGCCACTGTGGTGTCAAGGAGAGAAGACAGACTCTCACCAGCATTCAGGTTTTCAAGGACTGCAACATCCCCCCCTCCCTCAGTGGTCGCGATGGCCTCGACCGTGTCTCCCGCATCTCATCCCTCACAACCCCTCTCCGCAATAACAACCAAAAAAGAATCCCCCTCATCCTCACGTACCACCCCACCAACCTCCGGATCCAACGCATCATCCTCCGACACTTCCGCCATCTGCAATCCGACCCCAACACCAAAGACATTTTTCCCTCCCCACCCTTATCTGCTTTCCGGAGGGACCACTCTCTCTGGGACTCCCTTGTCTCCACACTCCCCTCCAGCCCCACCACCCTCGGCACTTTTCCCTGCAACCGCAGAAGTGCTACACCTGCCCCTACACCTCCACCCTCACCCCCATCCCAGGCCCCAAGAAGACTTTCCACATCAAGCAGATGTTCACCTGCACATCTGCCAATGTGGTATACTGCATCCGCTGTACCCGGTGTGGCCTCCTCTACATCGGGGAAACCAAGCGGAGACTCGGGGACCGCTTTGCAGAACACCTACGCTCGGTTCGCAATAAACAACTGCACCTCCCAGTCGTGAATCATTTCAACTCCCCCTCCCACTCCTTGACGACATGTCCATCCTGGGCCTCCTGCAGTGCCACAATGATGCAATCTGAAGGTTCCAGGAACAGCACCTCACACTTCGCTTGGGAACCCTGCAGCCCAATGGTATCAATGTGGACTTCACAAGCTTCAAAATCTCCTCTCCCCCGTCTGCATCCCAGCTCCCTAACTTGTCCTTCCTCCCACCTCAAGCCCCACCCCCATCTCCCACCTACTAGCCTCATCCCGCCCCCTTGACCTGTCCGTCCTCCCTGGACTGACCTATCCCCTCCCTAACTCCCCACCTACACTCACCTTTACTGGGTCCATCCCCGCCTCTTTGACCTGTCTGTTTCCTCTCCACCTATCTTCTCCTCTATCCATCTTCCATCCACCTCCCCCTCTCTCCCTCTCTCCCTATTTGTTTCAGAACCCCCTTCCCCTCCCCCATTTCTGAAGAAGGGTCTAGGCCTGAAACATCAGCTTTCCTGCTCCTCTGATGCTGCTTGACCTGCTGTGTTCATCCAGCTCTACACCTTGTTATCTCTTATATTCAGTATCCTCTACCTTTTTTTATTCATTAACGGGATGAGGGTGTTGCTGACCAGGCAGCATTTATTGCCCATTCCAATTGCCCAGAGGGCAGTTGAGAGTCAACCACATTGCTGTGGGTCTGGAGTCACATGTAGGCCAGACCAGGTAAGGATGGCAGTTTCCTTCCCTAAAGGAGATTAAGTGAACCACATGGGTTTTTCCTGACAATCAGCAGTGGATTCATGGTCATCATGAGACTCTTAATTCCAGACATTTATTGAATTCAAATTCCACCACCTGCCATGGCAGAATTTGAACCCAGGTCCCTGGAACATTATCTGGGTCTCTGGATTGACAGTTCAGCAATAATACCACTAGGCCATTGCCTCCCCTCCTAAAATCATCATAGTCTTACAAGACCATAGAGAGAGAGACACTGGATGACTGGTAGCTGTTTAACCTGAGGGTCACCATGCCACTGGTGAGGGTAAGAAGGAGAGTTCTTCATGGTAACCACAGCTGGTGCAGGTATCAAACCCATACTATTGGCATCACAAACCAGCTGGATAACCAACTGAACTAATCATTCCTCAAGACCAGCTAAGCCCAATGAAACAGTTTGACCTGCAGAGTTATGTTACTAACTTTAATTGAAGTCAGCAATATCTTTCAAAATAAAGAATTTTGTGTTTATATTGGACCTTTGAGAATCTCAGGATATCCCAGAACATTTCATTACCATTGGTTACTGTTGCGTTGTTGGAGACGCAGCAATGGGATGTGTCAACAAGGCCTAGGATCCAACCTCCATCAATCCGCAGGCCCCTCAGTTCACATCTGTGTTTGTCACATTGACCAACTCACCCTCAGTTCACACCTGTGTATCTCACATTGACCAACTCAGAAAAATTGAGGGGAAAATGTACACAGAAAGCAGAGAATGACTGATTCCAAGACAACCCATTTCTGCAAACACTGTTTGTGTGGATATTTCAAAAACTATAAAAATTCCTTAACCCAGGAGAGCTAACATATCACTTTCAGGAAATTTGACAGAATAGAATAGACAGCTCCCACAGAGAATGTTAATTAAGCTTATAAACAACTGGGGATAATAACATGTGACTGACTCACAGGTATGACATGCTGTGCTATTGAATTAATGTAATCGTTGGTGAACAGGAAATCACAGAGAGTAAATTAAGGTAGATGTCACAATTTGTCCCAGTACTATCAATCTAATGCAATTATCAACCATTAATCTCTCAACATGTTTGAGAGATGATTGCTGCAGCATTTTACATTGCTGCAATCTTTGATTCTTTTCGCTTCTCTCCCAGAATTTCAGGGAAGTGAAACAGGGAGGAAAGATGAATCAATGTAGGAAGGGAGGTTACATTCAGTTCGAAGGAAGGGAATATTGGTTCTCAATTCGGTCATCTCTGCTAGGACAACATCTTTTTAAAAAATAATTAATTCTTATCATTAGTTAGGCCAGCAGAGTCATAAAGCTGTACAGCACAGAAACAGACCCTTCGGTCCAACTCGTCCATGCTGACCAGATATCCTAAATGAATCTAGCCCCATTTGCCAGCATTTGGCCCATATCCCTCTAAATCCTTCCTATTCATATACCCGTCCAGATGCCTTTTAAATGTTGGAATCATACCAGCTTCCATAACTTCCTCTGGCAGCTCAGTTGATACACGAACCACCCTCTGTATGACAAAGTTGCCCCTTAGGTCCCTTTTAAATCTTTCCCCTCTCACCTCAAAGCTATGCCCTCTAGTTTTGGACTGCCCCACCTTGTCTATTTCCCCTATCCATGCCCCTCATGATTTTATAAACCTCCATAAGGTCACCCCTCAGCCTCTGGTGCTCCAGGGAAAATAGAACATAGAACAGTACGGCACAGTACAGGCCCTTCGGCCCACAATGTTGTGCCGACCTATTATCCTACTAGGATCAAACTATCCTGCATACCCTACATTTTACTATCCTCCATGTGCCTATCCAAGAGTCGCTTAAATGTCCCTAATGTATCTGACTCCACTACCACCGCTGGCAGCGCATTCCACACTCCCACCACTCTCTGTGTAAAGAACCTACCTCTGACATCTCCCCTATACCTTCCTCCAATCACCTTAAAATTATGTCCTCTTGTAATAGTCATTTCCACCCTGGGAAAAAGTCTCTGACTATCCACTCTATCTATGCCTCTCATCATCTTGTACACCTCTATCAAGTCACCTCTCATCCATCTTCGCTCAAGTGAAAAAAGCCCTAGCTCCCTCAACCTTTCCTCATAAGACCAGCCCTCCAGTCCAGGCAGCATCCTGGTAAACCTCCTCTGCACCCTCTCTAAAGCTTCCACATTCTTCCTATAATGAGGTGACCAGAACTGAACCCAATATTTCAAGTGTGGTCTAACCAAGATTTTATAGAGCTGCAGCGTAACCTCGCAGCTCTTAAACTCAATTCCCCTGCCAATGAAAGCCAACATACTATACACCTTCTTTACAACCCTATCAACTTGGGTAGCAACTTTGAGGGATCTATGGACGTGGACCCCAAGATCCCTCTGTTCTTCTACACTGCCAAGAATCCTGCCATTAACCCTGTATTCTGCATTCAAATTCGACCTTCCAAAATGAATCACTTCACACTTTCCTGGGTTGAATTCCATTTGCCACTTCTTTGCCCAACTCTGCATCCTGTCAATGTCCCATTGCAACCTACAACAGCCCTCCACGCTGTCCACAACTCCACCAACTTTCGTGTCATCGGCAAACTTACTAACCCACCCTTCCACTTCCTCATCCAAGTCATTTATATAGATCACTTTATAAACGCCCCAGCCTATTCAGCCTGTCCCTTTTATTCAAACCCTCCAACCCTGGCAACATCCTCATAAATCTTTTCTGAATTCTTTCAAGTTTCACAAATGCTTCCTGTAAGATTGAGACCAGAATTGCACGCAATACACCAAAAGTGGCGCTGACCAATGTCCTGTACAGCTGCAACATGACCTCCCAACTCCTATACTCAATGCACACATAAATGAAGGCAAGTGTGCCAAAAGCCTCCAATTTCAAGCAACTATGAACCTGCACTCCAAGGTCTCCTTATTCAGCCACATTCCCCTGGACCTCACCATTAAGTGTATAAGTCCTGCCATGATTTCAAAATGCAGCACCTCACATTTATCTAGATTAAACTCCATCTGCCACTCCTCGGTGCATTGGCCCATCTGATCAAGATCCCGTCGTACTCTGAGGTAACCTTCTTCGCTGTCCATTACACCTCCAATTTTAGTGTCATCTGCAAACTTACTAACCATACCTCCTATGTTCACATCCAAATCATTTATATAAATGACAAAAAGCAGTGGAGCCAGCACTGATCTCGTGGCACACTGCTGGTCACAGGCCTCCAGTCTGAAAAACAACCCTCCAAAACCACCCTCTATCTTCTACCTTTGAGCCAGTTCTGTATCCAAATAGCTAGTCCTCCCTGTATTCCATGTGATCTAACCTTGCTAACCAGCCTACCATGAGGAACCTTGTTGAATGCCTTACTGAAGTCCATATTGATCACTCTGCCCTCATCAATCCTCTTCGTTACTTCTTCAAAAATCTCAATCAAGTTAATGAGTCATGAGTTCCCATACACAAAACTATGTTGACTATCCTTAATCAGTCCTTGCCTCTTCAAATACATGTAAATCCTGTCCTTCAGGATTCCCTCCAACAATTCGCTCACCACTGATATCAGGCTCACCAGTCTATTGTTCTCTGGCTTTTCCCTACCACCTTTTTTAAATAGTGGCACTATGTTAGCCAACCTCCAGTTTTCTAGCACCTCACCTGCAGCTATCGATGATACAAATATCTCAGCAAGGGGCCCAGCGATCATTTCCCTCACTCCCCACAGAGTTTTAGGGTACACCTGACCAGATGCGCAGATTTATCCACTTTTATGCATTTTAAGATGTTAAGCACATCCCCCTCTGTAGTATGGACATTTTTCAAGATATCGCTATTTATTTCCTTACGTTCTCTATCTTCCATATCCTTCTCCACAGTAAACACTGATGCAAAATATTCATTGAGTATCTCACCCATCTCTTGCAGTTCCACACATAGGCCACCGTATTGATCCTTAAGGGGCCCTATTCTCTCCCTACTTACTGTTTTGTCCTTGATGTGTTTGTAGAATCCCTTTGAATTCTCCTTAACCCTATTTGCCAAAACTATCTCATGCCCCCTTTTTGCCCTCCTGATTTCCCTCTTAAGTATACCCCTGCTGACCTTATATCCTTCTAAGGGTTTACTCAATCTCTGCTGTCTGTACCTGACATATACTTCCTTCTTATTCTTAACCAAAACCTCAATTTCTCTCATCATCCAGCATTCCGTACACCTACCAGCCTTGCCCTTCTCCCTAACAGGAACATACTGTCTCTGGAAATGGGGGAGGGGATGGGGGTTCTGAAATAAATAGGGAGAGAGGGGGAGGGGGATAGAAGATGGATAGGGGAGAAGATAGGTGGAGAGGAGACAGACCAGTCAAAGAGGTGGGGATGGAGCCAGTAAAGGTGAGTGTAGGTGGGGAGGTAGGGAGGAGATAGGCCAGTCCAGGGCGGATGGACAGGTCAAGGGGGCGGGATGAGGTTACTAGGTAGGAGATGGGGGTGGGGCTTGAGGTGGGAGGAGGGAGGAGGGGATAGGTGGGAGGAAGGACAGGTTAGGGAGGCGGGGACGAGCTGGGCCCACTTCCTACAGACAAAGGGGGTGGCCATGGGTACCCGCATGGGCCCAAGCTACGCCTGCCTCTTTGTAGGTTACGTGGAACAATCCCTCTTCTGTACCTACACTGGCCCTAAACCCCACCTCTTCCTCCGTTACATTGATGACTGTATCGGCGCCGCCTCGTGCTCCCACGAGGAGCTCGAACAGTTCATCCACTTCACCAACCTTAAGTTCACCTAGACCATCTCTAATATCTCTCTCTCCTTCCTGGACCTTTCTGTCTCCATCTCCGGCAACCACCTAGAAACCGATATCCATTTCAAGCCCAACGACTCCCACATCTACCTAGAATACACCTCCTCCCACCCACCTTCCTGCAAAAATGCCATCCCCTATTCCCAATTCCTTCACCTCCGCCGCATCTGCTCCCAGGATGAGGCATTCCACTCCCGTACATCTCAGATGTCCTTGTTTTTCAAGGACTGCAACTGCCCCCCCTCAGTGGTCGAGAACGCCCTCAACCGTGTCTCCCGCATTTCCCGCAACTCACATCCCCTCCCCACAATAACAACCAAAACAGAATCCCCCTCGTCCTCACGTACCACCCCACCAACCTCTGGATTCAACGCATCATCCTCCGACACTTCCGCCATCTGCAATCCGACCCCACCACCAAAGACATTTTTCCCTCCCCACCCTTATCTGCTTTCCGGAGGGACCGCTCTCTCCGTGACTCCCTTGTCCGCTCCACGCTCCCCTCCAGCCCCACCTCACTCGGCACTTTTCCCTGCTACCGCAGGAAGTGCTACGCCTCCCCCCTCACCCCCATCCCAGGCCCCAAGAAGACTTTCCACATCAAGCAGATGTTCACCTGCACATCTGCTAATGTGGTATACTGCATCTGCTGTACCCATTGTGGCCTCCTCTACATCGGGGAAACCAAGCGGAGACTTGGGGACCGCTTTGCAGAACACCTACGCTCGGTTCGCACTAAACAACTGCACCTCCCAATTGCAAAGCATTTCAACTCCCCCTCCCATTCCTCAGACGACATGTCCATCCGGGGCCTCCTGCAGTGCCACAACGATGCCACCCAAAGGTTGCAGGAACAGCACCTCATATTCCGCTTGGGAACCCTGCAGCCCAATGGTATCAATGTGGACTTCACAAGCTTCAAAATCTCCCCTCCCCCTACCGCATCCCAAAACCAGCCCAGCTCGTCCCCGCCTCCCTACCTGTCCATCCTCCCACCTATCCCC
>NC_063355.1:42876711-42898408 GCF_021869965.1 Rhincodon typus | reverse complement strand
TGTCCGTCCTCCCTGGACTGACCTATCTCCTCCTTACCTCCCCACCTACACTCACCTCTACTGGCTCCATCCCCGCCTCTTTGACTGGTCTGTCTCCTCTCCACCTATCTTCTCCACTATCCATCTTCTATCCGCCTCCCCCTCTCTCCCTATTTATTTCAGAACCCCCTTCCCCTCCTCCATTTCTGAAGAAGGGTCTAGGCCCTAAACATCAGCTTTCCTGCTCCTCTGATGCTGCTTGGCCTGCTGTGTTCATCCAGCTCTACACCTTGTTATCTCAGATTCTCCAGCATCTGCAGTTCCTACTATCTCTATATACTGTCTCTGGACTCATTATCTCATTTCTAGAGGCTTCCCATTTTCCAGCCGCCCCTTTACCTGCAAACATCCATTCCCCAGTCAACTCTTTTGCCTAATACCGTCAAAATTGGCCTTCCTCTAATTTTGAACTTTTACTTTTAGATCTGGTCTATCCTTTTCCATCGCTATTTTAAAACTAATAGAATTAAGGTCACTGGCCCCAAAGTGCTACCCCACTGACACCTCAGTCACTTCCCTGCCTTATTTCCCAAGAGTAGGTCAAGTTTTGCACCTTCTCCAGTTGGTACATCCACATACTGAATCATGAAGTTTTCTTGTGCACACAATTAAATTCCTCTTCATCGAAGCCTTTAACACTATGGCAGTCCCAGCGTATGTTTGGAAAATTAAAATTCCCTACCATAACCACATTATTATTCTCACAGGTAACTGAGACTTCCTTACAGATTTGTTTCTCAGTCATTGTCTTCCATCAGATGGTAGCTCAGTGCCCTGTCCTGCTGCTTCATAGCACCAGGGACCCTTGGGTGACTGTCTGTGTGGAGTTTGCATGTTCTCCCCGTGTCTGTGTGGGTTTCCTCTGGGTTCTCCAGTTTCCTCCCAGAGTTAAGTGGATTGACAATGCTAAATGTCCATAGTGTCCAGAGATTTCTAGGCTAGGTGGATTAGCCATGGTAAATATGAGAATAGGGTAGGGGGCTGGCTCCCGGTGAGATGCTTTTCAGACGGTCAGTGCACATGTGATGGGTTGACTGGCCTCTTTCTGCGCTATAGGGATTTTTATGCTCAGAGTGAACTGCATTGTTATGAAGTCATATGTAGGTCAGATCAGGTAAGAATGGCAGATTTCCTTCTCTATTAGTGAACCTGATTACATGGTCACCAGCCCTTTGTTCCACATTTCACCATCTGCCGTGGCTGGGATTTGATCTCTTACGCCACAGAGTACTAGCTTGGGATACCTGGATCTCTAGTCTAGTGATATCACTGATACACCACCAGCCCTGTGAGGTTAGGGAAGGAAGGAGGGAATGCCAGCTCTCCCACTCAATGCTCATGGTCTTCTGCTGGGCACTTTGAGTGAGCTAGAGGAAGGGAATGGGCAGGAAGAGTAATGAATACACCTGGCAGCCTGAGGCCTGGGTTATTCTGCTCCCTGCCAAGGGGCATCAATAGTTGGTCAGTGGGCATAGAGCAGAAGTTTGGGTGACGGGAGACACCAAAACAAGACTCATTGGCAAGAAGGCAAATTCCACAAGGAGGAGAATCCAGGTGGAGGACAGGAAGTCAAAATGTTTCTGGGTTGTTTTTCCCAAGCCCAGGCTCGGGGTTAAAGTTTCAGTGAGAGCCTGATGGTACCACTGATGGTGAACATTTATACAACGATCCTGCTGATACTGGCTGGTTGTTTAATCACCTGGTTAGAAGACAAGGTTCAGTGGAAAATAATGACATTTTGGCAAAGACATTGATTCATTAATTCAGGGACCACCGGTCACTGTTAAGATCATAAGAGGTAGGAGCAGAAGTAGGCCGTTCTGTACCTCAAGCTTGTTTTGCCTTTTAATAGGATCATGGCTGATAGACCTTCCTCACATCCACTTGCCAGTCCTTTCCAGGAAAGCCCTAGGAAAGCTTATTCTCCACATTCCCACACCTTCCCTACTGGTCAGATAATTCCTCACAGTCTTTATTCAGCCCAACTCTAATTTCTTTTTATCAATCAAACTCCCTTCTGAGTTTCGCTTGCTGCACTTTCAAAATGGTTAATCCTCAGTTATTTGAGTAAAGGCAAACTCTGCAGATGCTCGTGGGGAGGGGTGCACAGGGGGAGGGGTGGCGGTTAGCTCAGTTGGCTGGACAGTTGGTCTATGATGCAGGATAACACAAATAGTCTAGGTTTAGATCCCACACCAGCTGAGGTTACAGTGAGGGACTCTTCCCTCACTTTAAGGCATAGCGACCCTCAGGTCGAACTACCACCTTCACTAAAGAGACAGCAGGACTATGGTAACTTCCCCTTTCCTGCAGAACGCTAGAGAAACTCAGCAGGTCTGCCAGCATGTGTGAAGCAAGAAGCAGAATTAATGTTTTGGATCTGCTGTAAAACCAAAAGCTATAGGAATAGAATTAGGCCATTCGGCCTGTCGAACCTGCTCTGCTATTTGATCATGGCTGATATAAAACACAACAATTAAAAGGTGTGCAAGGAGAGACATGATTGGATAATTTGAGAAGCGGTTAAGCCTCTCCCAATCAGAGTCTACTCGCCAAACAATCAGCACTATCCTCTCATTCACTTTAAATGTGGTTTTCTCTTTCCAGTCAGTTCTGTTATAATGTGATAGTTGCATTCCTGTGCAACATTGTGTTATAGAAAATCGCGCTATAGAAAGAACTTCGGTATTCTTGCAAATTGACCTGATGAGTGCAGGACCCAAATCTTCAGCAAAACGTGCCCTTTCTTCAGAAGGAAAGAAAATGAAAGAAACAGATGGAGAAAAAAAAGGAGGGGTAGATAGAGGAGAGCGAATAAAAGAGAGAGTGCAAGAAGGAAAAGGTTGGGAGAGTGAAAGAAAAGAGGTAGAGTGAGAAAGGGAGAGTGCGATAGGGAGACTGTGAGAGAAAGTGAGAATGAAAGGAAGGCGAGAAAGACCGAGAAACAGAGAAAGTGGGAAAGCAAGGAATAAAAAGGAAGAGCTTGAATTTGTGTGACACTGTTCACAACTTCATGATGTCCCCAAACACTTCACAGCCATTAAAGTAAATGTTGACGTGTAGCTGCTGTAATATTGCAGGAAATACAGTAAGCTCCCACAAATAGCAGTGAGAAAATGAACAGATTATCCAGTAATTGAATGTATAAATATTATTGAATTGAGGGATAAACATTCCTTGGAATATGGGGAGAACTCTCTTCTTGGAAACAGTGTCATGAGATCTCTGATTTCTGCCTGAGGCAGGCCAAACCGTTTCCAAACTGCACTTCTAAATCCTTTTAGCGAGAGTGATTTATCTCCGTCCTTTGACACTAGTCCACAATGTAACCAGATCTCGCTGCAGCTTTCCCCAGCTGGTCAGGATTTAAACTGCTCAGAGGCAAGAGTAATGCACACACAATCCGTTGGTTAAACAATCTTTCCATAAACGCTAAACCAACTGCTGGAAAACTGTTCAATTGAGAAGTAATTTACTGTGTTAAAGTCTGACTTTATGGAAGATTGCAGATTTTACCGACAGGAAGGGGATTGGAACAGTTGAATGCACTTCCAGCACGTCTGTTTGTGTACAATCTTCGATTTCCTCACCGCAGATTAAAATTAGAGGGGGTATCAAATAGGGTTCACAACAAAAACCTTCCCCATTTTATGTGGGAATAGGATGGGGGGAGCCATGAGGAGTTAGAAGGGGAATGCTTGATTAAATTTAACTCCTAAGTCAGGAGACACATAACACAGGTTATAGTCCGACAGGTTTATTTGAAATAACAAGCTTTCGTAGCACTGCCCCTTTGTCAGATGACCTGAAGAAGAAGCAGTGCTCCGAAAGATTTGTACTTTCAAATAAATCTGTTGGACTACAACCTGGTGTCGAATGACCTCTGACTCTGTCCATCCCAGTCCAACGCTGGCACCTCCATATCTTAACTCCTAAGAGCAGGAGCATTTTCCCCAGAATCCTGGGTTGTTACTGTAACCATCTTTCAACCAATATCAGGTTGTCGGGCCATTATGTGGGATCTCACTACATATATCATATGATCATGAGCAGGAACAGGCCACTCCCTTCTGGCCCTTCATTTATTAAGGTCATGGGTGATCTGATTACTCCACATTCTGAACTACATCTGACAACCTTTCACCATAGCCTTGCTAGCTTCTCAAGAATACATTGTTGTCTGGTGTAAAAATGTTCAAAGACTCTGCCTCCATTATCTATTTAGGAACAGAAGTTCCAAAGACTCCACTTCAAACAGAGTCAGAAGTCACATGACACCTGGTCATAGTGTGTCACCTGACGAGGGAGCAGTTCTCCAAAAGCTTGTGATTTCAAATAAACCCGTCGGACTGTAACCTGGTGTCGTGTGACTTCTGACGTTATCCACCCCAGTCCAAAACCAGCACATCCACATCATGGCTACCATTTCAAACCGTGAGCCCTTGTTCTAGATTCTCCCACAAGAGAAAACATCTTCTTCACATCCACCTAGTCACAATCTTTCAGAATCCTATATGTTTCGATCACGTTTTCAAAGATGTTAGTGAACAATATGGGAGTTTAAAAAATAATTATTGACTGTAGTTCCATGATTCTAATTGTTGATTCATCCATTAAAATGACATCCTAAGAAGGGGCTCAAACTCATGTCCCTTCTCGTCTACCGCTACTAAGCTCAATGATATTGCCACAGCACCACTAGCTCCCATTATCTGTGCTGCTGAGTACAGATTCCATCTACTCAACCTCTCCCCAGAAGACACTGTATTCGTACCTGGAATCAGCTGTCTGAACCTTATCTGGGCTGCCTCCAGTGTCTGTGTATCTTTCCCTAGGACAGGGGATTTCAAGACTAGGGGGCACATTTTTAAGGTGAGAGGCATGACATTTAACAAAAAAGACATGAGGGGCAGATGTCAGAGAGTGGTTCGTGTGTGGAATGAACTTCCAGATGAAGTGGTGGATGTGGGTATAGTTACAATGCTTTAAAGACATTTAGATAAATACATGAATAGGAGAGGTTTAGGGCGATATGGGCCAGGAGCAGGCAGGTGGGACTAGTTTAGCTTAGGATTATTGTCAGCATGGACTAGTTGGACTGAAGGGTCTGTTTCTGTGCTGAATGACTCTATAACTCTCGGTAAAGGGATTAAAACTGTTCATCCTATTCCAGCTGTGGTTGGGCTAGTGCCTTGTACAGTTTTGGCAAAACCTCCCTGCTTTTATACTGCATTCCCTTTGAAGTAAAGGCTAACATTAGTGAGCTAATAACAATCTGACATCTCAATAGTTACTTTCAACTGATATCTGAATTCTATATGGAATTCTCAATTTCCCAGACAATTCACTCTGAGTCAGCCGTGTTAGAAACGGTCCCTACGCACAGCTCCAGACTTTGCTGCAGAAACGATTATCTCCCCATCCAACTATCTGGGCCATTACATTTAAAGAAAGAAATGCATTTGAATGGCAAGTTTACAATGTCCGTATATTCCAAACTGCTTTGCATCATTGCAAAGCTTTTGAAGTGTATGGTTGGAAATTAACCAGCTGATTAGGATGTACCAAGCTCCCACACATAGTAACCAGATGAAGGCAAAAAACCCCTCCAATTTTACTGCAACAGGTAAGTATTGCGAAGACTCTTGCGGAAACCCCTCTGCTATTTCTCAGAATAGTCCCGTTAAAACTTTTACACACACTTGAGCAGATCTTCGATTTGATACAGCACCACTGACAATGCAGCACTCCCTCAGTCTTGCACTGGGAATATCAGCCTGCATCACGTACTGAAAATATCCAACGTGTGATTTGAACTCAAGACCTTCCGACTGGAAACGATTTCCTAATTTAAGAAATATGAAGTGCTGGATGGTGCCAAAAACACCAAATTCCCACAGCAGCTGCGTGATTAAACTATGAGTGGCTCTTCACTAGAATAGAGCTGAATTCTAGGAGTTAGAGCTACTTAAGCTCATCCCTTAAACTGTGTCTGACAATGAGGTGATTAATCTTCTGTGAATCAGTTATGTTAACCATACATTCCAGCATCATTTTCTTTCCTCTCTACTGTGTTCTGCAGACTCGCCATTGTATAAATCCTGCTCCTGTTGTGTCACCTTCTCCTTCTCTCTCCGTCCTCTCCCATTTTCCCACCGCTGCTTTTCTTCAGGAGCTGAACCCTCAGGAATCTGACTCTGACCAACATTAGGTCTAAACCATAGCCTGCCTCAGTCCAGCAGCTGTGGAGATTCCAGGTTTATATTGCTCAGGCCTCTGCCGAGGAGGTTAGACCAGGAGCTGCTGCAGAGCGACTTCTGGGGACTTTATCTGATTCGTCTCGTTATTTTTATTTGATAGTCCACACCAAATCTCCCATTTAACTAATTAAAATAACAATTTACAAGTAGTGCCCACCAGGGCAACCATTACAAAAATAGGGGAGGCTGGGGAGAGAGTGAGGGATTAAATTAGAATGCACTTGGAGGGTGAGGTAGTACACTCTGGATCCTGTGGTGCCCACCTCTGTCAAAATGATCTGATTCCTTTTATACATTGGCTGTGATTGATTGAACTGCAGCTTAGTATCCTCACCTCTGTCATAGAGTCACACAGCACGGAAACAAGCCCTTTCCCCAACTCGTCCATACCAAACAGGTTTCCCAAACTGAACTAGTCCCCTTCGCCTCAATCTGGCCCATACCTCTCTAAACATTTTTCTATCCATGTCCTTTAAATGTTGTAAGTGTACCTGCCTCTACCACTTCCTCTGGCAGCACATATATGCACCAGCCTGTGTGAAAAAGTTGCCCGTCAGGTCCCTTTCAAATCTTTCCCCTCTCACCTTAAACCAATGCCCTCTAGATTTGAACTTGTCACTGTAGGGAAAAGACTCTTACTATTCACCTTATCTATGCCCCTTGTGATTTTATATACCTTTTTACAGTTACCCCTCAACCTCCTGCATTCCAGGGAAAAATGCCCAAGCCTGTGCATGCTTTCCTTATAACTCAAACCCTCCAGTCTTTACATCCTCATAAAACCTTTTTGGACCCTTTCCAGTTTAATGACATCCTTCCTATATCGGTTATAAGCTCAGGTCCAGGTCTCAGTAAGGTTGTTGTTGATACTGTGAGCCTCTGTCTAAAACATTAAGCATGATATGGATATGCCAGTGTTGGACTGGGGCAGACAAGTTCAAAAATCACATGACACCAGGTTATAGTCCAACATTGTGTTTTCAAATAAACCTGTTGGACTGTAACCTGGTGTCATGTGATTTTTGACCTTAAAACACTAAGGGCTGAGGGTGGAAAGGGCTGCCTGTTATCCTGACACCCGCAGCAATTTAAAGCCTGTGGCAGCCAAACCATTTCCAGGACAGACTTTCGTTCTGATTGTGGAAGTCCCACCTCAGAGAGAACTGTGCGCCATCCGACACACAAAGTCTGGTGTTTGGAAATTTATTCTCTGAAATATACTGTCAGTGGATGAGGCACACAGTCAGCATGATGCCCTTCTAAAGTAAGATCCTTCATGTCCTCACCCTTGTCTAATTCATAAACCCACATTTAAGCAGCCATTCAGCCCATCATGCCTACCACCTGCTCTATGAAAGAACTATCCAATTAATCCCACTCCATCCACTCTTTCCAAATTACCTTGCATTTTCTTTCCCCTCATGCATTTACCCAATTCCATTTTTGGAAATGTCTCATATCTCATAACATTAGTATAACTTCAGAAGATATGCTTATCTATTCACCTACTCCAAAGATGCTCCTCTGGTGCAAGTCAGAGCTTTGTGTTAGCCCAGACACTTATGTGCCTGATGATGTTTGTGTATAATGGTTAGTTGTAATAAATGTATGTTGGATTCTTCAATACCTCGGCATTCACCAGTATCACATGTTACAAGAGATAACAGATCAACACCTTGTAGGAGGTAAATTCACACCAGGAAGTCTTGGCTGACCTCACTGCCCTTTCAGGCAGCACGTCCCAGATCATTTCTGGCTGTGAAGAATAAACTTCTTCTCCATACCTCCTCTGGTTCTCTAGAAAATCAATTGCCAAACCTGTTTGATGTTTCCCATTTGATGTTTGATGTTTGAGAAATCCCACAGTGTTCATCATTACAGGAAGCTGTTACACTTAATCTCATAATCCAGATGGACACTTCTAGTGCAGGAATGCACAGCCAGAGGAGTTGCCTTTCCTTATGAAATATTGAACAGAGACCCCTGTCTGCCCTCTCAGCTGAATGTGAAAGATCACACTGTACTATTTTTAAGAAGGAGATCCCTCTGAGGACCTGACAAGTATTTATCTCCTAACCAAGACAGCACAAAAATACACAGATTATCTGGACATTATCAAATTGCTGTTTGTGACAGCCTGCTCTATTTCCTACATTACAACAGGGACTGTGCATTTAAGTACTTTATTGGCTCTAAAGCATTTTGGGACATTTTTAGGTCAGGAAAAATGCTATAGAAATGCAAGTTCTTTTCACCTCAACTTTTGAACGGATTCATTAGATTGGGAAGGAGATGGAGCCAATGGAAAACTGTTTGTTTTGGGGATAAACGAGTATTTTGTGGCACTGGGGAAATGATTGACTGTCTGATAAAGTAAGCCTTGTGGAAAGAAATTGCTTCATCAGCCAGGCTTGTTTCTGCAGTCACACTCCTGTGTTAGCTTATAGAATGAAAACAGATCCACTGAGACTATTATAGTGAATTAAATCCAGCACCAACATCCACTTCTCACATGCAATTCCAGTTATACATGAATGTCTCATTGTTTAAGAGGCCGAGCAGTCTGTCTCACAGATCAATGAGATGAGGATACACGAAGTTTATATAGACATGAAACCATATAGCACAGAACAAGGTCATTCGGCCTATCATGCCTGTGGCAGCTCTTTGAAATTAGTAGCACTTCACTACTCTTTCCCTGTAGCGCTGAATCTTTTCCTCTTTGAAAATATGCCCTATTGCTTTTGGGAAGTGACTACTATATCTGCTTCCACTGCCCTTCCAGATCACAAGGACACTCCCTATAAATTATTTTGCCTCATTTTGCCCCGTAGTTCCTTGCCTGATTACCTCAAATCTATTTCAATACTTCTTCTCAGTTTGAATGTCTGCCCAATTCCACTAAACCTATTTGTATAATTCATAGCACATTTTCCTTCTGTGATCTATCCAAACTGTGGGAAAGATTGTACAGATCCTTTCTTAGACCCTATTTAGAGGAACTGTGCTCAGTCTGGGATCTGCACTGTAGGAAGGAGACAATAACATTAGGAGGGGGTTGCAGTGTAGATTGGCTGCATTAATCCCAGGGTAGGGTTTGATAAAGGGGGTAGGCTACAGCAAGCTGGCTTGTAGTCCCTCAGGTACAGGGGCTTAAGGCAAATTTGATTGAGGCATTTAAAATGCTGGAAGGATCTGATAAGACAGGAGGAGAGAACCTATCACTCTGCCAGAGCTATCAACAATGAAGAAGTGCAAACCTAATTTAGGATAGAAGTAAGAACTGAAGGGCAGCAGAAATCTAGCAGACGTGAGGGTTGGAATAGCCACCTTTTTTATCTGTTAAACTTTCCTGGGATATGGGAATCACTGACCAGGCCAACATTTATTATATACCCCTAATTGCCCAGAGGGCAATGAAGAGTCAACCACATTGTCGTGGGTCTGGAGTCACATGTAGGCCAGAACAGGTAAGGATGGCAGTTTTCTCCCTGAAAGTGGCCACGCAAGTAGATAGGTTGGTAAAGGAGGCGAATGGCATGCTTGCCCTTGTTGGTCGGAGAATTGAGTACTGGAGTCAGGATGTCATGTTGCAGCTTTATAAGACTTTGATTAGGCCACACTTAGAGTATTGCGTTCAGTTCTGGTTGCCACATTACAGGAAAGGCATGGAGGCTTTGGAGAGGGTGCAGAAGAGGTTTACCAGGATGCTGCCTGGATTAGAGGGTTGGAGCTATAAGGAGAATCTAGAAAAACTCAGGTAATTTTTTTTCTGGAGCAGTGGAGGCTGAGGAAGACTTGATAGAAGTCTATAAAATTATGAGTTGCACAGATAGGGTTGCTGGTCAGAATCTTTTCCCCCCAGTTGAAATGTCTAATACTAGGGGGCATGCATTTAAGGTGAGGAGGGAAAATTCAAAGGAGATATGAGGGGCAAGATTTTTACACAGAGAGTGGTAGGAGTGTGGAACATGCTGCCAGGGGTGGTGGTGGAGACAGATACGATAGGGGCGTTTAAAGGACTTTTAGAAAAGCACCTGAATATGTAAGGAATGGAGGGATATGGACCGAGGGCTAGCAGAAGAGTTTAGTTTAATTTGGCATCATTTTCAGCGTAAAATCATGAAACGAAGGGCCGGTTCCTGCGCTGTTATGTCCTATATTCGATTTCCTTCCCTGAATAGTATTACTGAGCCTGATGGATTTTTACAACAATCAGTGATGGTTTTATGGCCACCAATTGAGAATAGTTTTTTTAATTCTGCAATTATTAACTAAATTTAAGTTTCATCATTAGCCATGGTGAGATTTGAACCCATGTCCCCACAGCATTGACCTGGAACCTCTAGACTACTCTCCTAGTAATGTTACCATTACTTTCTCCAGTTCCTATTGACTGATAGAGGAACAGGATCATATATGGCACCACAACGCAGCTCTAAATGCTCCAAAAACTCTTCCAAAAAGGAGGAAATATTTTCAAAGGCAGTGAATTTTATACTCATAACATTGGCAGCCACTTTCTGGTGAACAGCTTTGATGCCCAGTCTGACTTCTTTGTTTTTGAATGAAGGGGGAATGGTGTCCCAGATTCTCTGGCTCTTTGAAAACCATACTGAGTTTTCCAATGTTTCAGTCCCACTCCAGGATGCTAATCCTCATTAGTGTAGCACTCCCTTATTACTGCCCTGAACTGACATCCCAGATGATGTACTCCAGAATGGGGTTTGAACCCAAAATTTACTGACACAACAGATTCAGCCCAAGTTTCTCGATATTTTCCAAACAATCTGTTTAGAGATCTTAGAAGCATCTTTGGAGCAGATAGAACTTGAACCTGAGCCTCCTGGTAGGTGTACAATGCTGGGGAGGTGATGGTCTTTTCATATTATCCCTGGACCTGTAATTCAGTGAACCAGCTCATATTCTGGGGACAAAAACAGAAGTTGTTGGAAAAGCTCAGCAGCATCTGTGGAGAGAATTCAGAGCTAATGTTTCGCTTTGAGTGACTCTTCCTCAGAGCTGATGGTAGCTAGGAAATGTTGGTTTATATGAAGAAAGTAGGACGGCTGGAGGGGTAATGAGTAAGTAATAGGTGGGGATAGAGCCCAAAGAGGGAGAAGAACAGTTGGACAAAGGAGTGGATCATGATCAGGCTGGGAGGGTGAATAGCTGTTGATGGGAACTATTAGTGGCTAACAATGGGTTGTGTGTAATGGCAGACTATGTGATAAAAAGGCCTGGTGTGTGGGGATTGGGGGTAAGGACATGGGAGAGCTCAAGGCCTAAAGTTATTGAACTTGATATTGAGTCCAGAAGGCTGCAGGGTCTTCAAGTGGAAAATGAGGTGTTGTTCTTTCAGCTTGCGCAGAGATTTGCTGGAACATTGCAGCAAGCCTGAGACAGAGATTTTGGCCAGGGAACGGGGTAGTGTGTTGAAGTAGCAGCCAACTGGAAGCTCAGGGTCTTTCTTATGGACCGAATGTAGATGTTCTGTGAAGTGGTCACCCAGTCAATGCTTCATTTCACAATGTAGAGGAGACCACACTCTGGGGCTTTGGGTTTGAAGCGTACTGTAGTAGCTGGTAGAATTTGAATTTAATTTAAAAATAGTGATATCAATACCAAAAAAAACCTGGAAAATTGTCAAGCTGGGCTTCAGATATTAACTCTGCTTTTCACTCTTCACAGATGCTGCCAGACCTGCTGGGTTTCCCCCAGACAATGGGCTGAATGGCCTTCTTCTGCTCTGTAATAATTCAATGACTACTCCTGCACCACAGAAGGTGTCCAGCAGA
Organism: Rhincodon typus; assembly: GCF_021869965.1. NCBI lineage: Eukaryota > Metazoa > Chordata > Chondrichthyes > Orectolobiformes > Rhincodontidae > Rhincodon > Rhincodon typus. The sequence goes on along the minus strand of NC_063355.1, from coordinate 42,886,311 downwards.
TCTTTAACGAGGAGAAAGGCACGTCCTGGATATTAATCCTTTTCCAGCAGATCTGCTGTGGTTCTGACAAATCAAACCTGAAGGGTCTGAATAGCCTGTTGGTGCTGTAACATTTCACTGTACAGAGTATGAGCTACTTCGAGACAGGAAGACTTCTCACCTTTTCTGCTAGTTCTATTAAATCAGTGTGAGACAGTGCAGAGTGAGAGAAAGACTGCTGTAAAATTAATGCTTATATTTCCAATAAAATTATCAAAGTGAAGCACTGATCCTTTTATTCATAGCACGTTACCAGAGCGTGTGTGTGTGCACATGCCACTCTGAGTAAATTGTTAATACACAGTCAAATATTATTTGTGACAGCTGCAATTACCATTTCAAAACAATACCTTAATTTTCTCCAAATCTGGAGATGGAGTTCAGGAGTGTCGGAAAACAGCAGGCTGAAATTTGCACTTGAAACAGGTTATAATAATAATGAGTTATTGATTCAGCCACACTCATACATCTTGCTAATTGCTAATAAGGGCTGTAATTGTAGGGGTCAGCAACAGCGTTTGCAGTATTGGAAGGAACTGTTCAGCCGCGCAGATGGGTCTTTTATCAGGCAGACCTAGCAGGCATGTGGTGGGATATATATAGGATCTGGTCAAACACTACAGTGTGATCTATTCCACTCCATGTAGCATTAGCGCAAACACATCAAATTATTTTAAAGAAAGCAGTTTGACAGAAAGAGAATAAGCATCCAAACGTGCATTTATGTACCTCCTTTCACATCCTCAGTGTACTAACGCAGAAAGCCCAACTGGAAAGGAACATCCTTTATTGTTGAACGCCTACTACCCGTGGTGTACATAGGCTGGTCCCAGCCCAGGACCCCCTTTCCAAAGAAGGGACCCGACCCCTAATGCTGCCTGGCCTGCTGTGTTCCTCCAGCTCCGCACTGTGTTATCCCAGGGCCTGTTTTATTCAAAATTGTTTTCTTTCTACCCAGATGTGTTATTACAAACTACTGATTGGTTTCTCCACCACCAAATCACCATGAATTTTTCCTTCTTTTTAACCATTAAGCTCCGCCAGTCAACACCCAGGCAGCAATTATTAATGTTCGTGCAAAGCCCATTCAGGGCAATGAGAACCATTGAAAGTAAAGGGCAGGGCTAGGGAGAGCAGGAAGGGACTAAATCAAAATGGAGTTAGAGAGGAGAGGTAAAGCACTGTATCCCCTGCAGTGTCCACTTCTCTCTAAATGTATCAAGAGCATTGATGGGCACCGCATGTTCCTTTTCCAATCACACCCGGCTGGGTCTTCTTCATAGATTTTTTTTAAATTAACCTGCTCAGACAAGCTGTTATGCACCTCTGGAGCAGATGAGACTTGAACCTAGGCCTCCTGGTTCAAAGGCAGGGACACCACCCCACTGTGCAACAAGAGCCCTCGGGTGTACTGTATTTGTTTCTTTATTTTTGTGTTTTTTAAGCTACTAACTGCCACCAGTGAAACATCCCTGTAGCCAATTAGATATTGCAAGCCAAGCGCATTGCAAAACATCAACAGGTCTGCTTCTTTAAACATTTTACCTAATTTTCCTAATCAACCTGGTCAGAGTTGCAATTATACAATCCAGGAGCAGGAGGGAATTGAACACAGGCCTCCTGGCTTAGGGGTCAGGACTCTACCTCTGCCTCACAAGAGGTCCCATACATTTGTTTTATGGGATCTTTTTATCTACATGAGAAAGCAGGGAAAATCTCATCAGAAAGGAAACACATGTAATGGCCCCTCACTACTGCAGTGGAGTACCAGTTGGGATCTTACCCTTAAGATCATAGGGTGGGACTTGGACCCACAACCATGTGAGTTAGAGGCAATAGTGCTGCCCATTAAGCCAGAGTTCAGGTCTACTTTATAAAGGGCTCAGGTGATGAGTTCTAGCTGGGCAGGCTGTTACCTGTTACTAAGGGAACTCATACTCAATGAACTCCATGAGGAAAGTTAATTAATGATTCCCATTGCATTTTAGGAGTTCTCACACTCAGGAAGTCCTGAAGTGTCTCATAGCCAATGACTTTTGTCCTGAGGTTGGTTGGCTCGCCGAGCTGGTTTGTTGTTCCGCAGACATTTCATTACCCTGCTGGGTAACATCATCAGTGCAGCCTCCAATGAAGCGCCGTTGTGTTTTCCCGCCTGTTATTTAAACTCTGGATTCCATTGAGCTGGATTACCTCACTTCTGGTTTTCCTTCACAATGGAGTATATATAGGGTGTAGCTCTATGTGTTTATTGACACTTAGTGGAGAACCAGGCTTCTAGGAATTCTTGTGCTTGTCTCTGCTTCGCCTGTCCCAGGATCCCAACATCCACAAAACGAGCTACAAATCTACTCTAAAACCTTATCGACTTTCACCCTATTGGCAAACACAGTCCATGAACCTGGGCACAGCAAGATCCACGAATTACAATGGGATAAATAACCAGCATGTCGTTTTTTTAAAATCAACAGAGGGATGAATATTGGCCAAAACACAGAGAACTCCCTTCGCTTTGAATAGTTTAATCAAAGCTACTGTCAGCACCATGGCAAACCAATAAGTTAAGGATGGGGGTCTGATGAAGGGTCTAGGCCCGTAACGTCAGCCTCTCTGCTCCTATGATGCTGCTTGGCCTGCTGTGTTCATCCAGCCCTGCACCTTGTTGTCTCGGATTCTCCAGCATCTGCAGTTCCTACTATCTCCAAGTTAAGGATGGGGATGTGATTTATGATGAATTGTCTAATGACAGCAAATAGAGTCTATTTAAGAAAGAAATCACTGTTAGCATTCACTCAGAACACCTCTTTATTCAGTCTTATTCAAGTCTCTTCTTGCTGTATCAATCTTAACTCATGACTGACTGAAATCAGCTGTGTTGCAGGCTCATTTCTGCAGCAAAGTTTAATGGGTGAAGGTCAGTTACATTTCCACAAATAAAATCAGACATTGGCACCTCCAGGCACTAAATTAATGAATCACCTCCAATCAACAGCAGTCCCAATGTCTGCAGCCTCAGTTAAATCCACCTGAACAGCACCTCATTTTAACATCTGATCCCAAATCCTTTCTGATTGAAATTAAATCCCTTGAACTTTGAACAATTTTAAGTTTTAAGCTTAAGGTCTGCAGGTATTTATTTCCCTTGGTTAAACTGACTAATGGTAAAGGTAAAGTCACCACAAACTTACAAGACCATAAGATTTCCCTTTCTTTGGGGAGAGATGACTGACTGCTGGTTTACCGTGAGGGTTACCAGGCCATTGATTGATTGATTGATTGATTGATTGATTTATAGTTGTCATGTGTACTGAGATAACAGTGAAAAGGGTTGTTTGGCAAGTTATACAGGCAGATCTCACCATGCAAAGTGCATTAGCTGAGCAGAACAGAGTGCAGAATATAGTATTACAACTGCAGAGAGACAGATGTCAAGGTTAACATCTGAGAGGTCCATTGAAAAGTCTGATAACAGTGGGGAAGAAGCTGTCCTGGAATCTTTCCACATTACAGTGACAGACTAATGGTGGAGGCCTTTTGAAAATGAGTATATTTTGCTGTTACAGTCCTTTCCTTGATTTATTTGCATTTGCTGTTGCATAGTGGTGTGTAGTCACATATTAAATTAGTAGTGATGTGTTAGCTGTCTATAAAAGGATTGACACAGCATTAAATCAGCCAGTTAACATGACATCAAATTGTATATTGGATTTGAGTGTAAGTAGAGGGTCATTTAGATCAGTACCAGAAACAATTGCAGCTTCTAATTAAACTAAACATGTGTTTTTATTAAATATCTGTTTGGATTAGCTCAGATGTCATGAAAATCAAAGAGAAAACCACACATCTTTTGAGCTGTGAAGGGTGATGATTTAAACAGCACTCACCATTCCTCTAATGATCCACACTGATAGAGCACTATCCAGGCTTTGTAGAATCCCTACAGTGTGGAAGCAGGTCATTCAGCCTATAGAGCCCACAGTGATCCTCCAAAAATTGTTCCCCTTTGTGCTGGTCTCCTCCAATGAAGGATATTGTTTCTGTTTCCCAGTTTGAGGATAAGGGGCATTTCATGTCAGATTGACATATATTGTCTATCCCTAGTTCCCCTGAGATACTGATGAGATTTCTTCAATCATCTAACATGTCAGCTGAAAGGCAATACCTCCTCCCACGCGGCGCGCTTTCAGTACTGCACTGGGAATGTCAGCCTTGATATTTTGCACTCTGGTCTCAGCGTTGAGAGTTATACCCAGGACCTCCTCGCTGCGAAGGGTCAGTGCTCCCACTGAGCCATGGCAGATGCCAAAAGGAAACCTTTGCAACCCAGGAGTATGCCCTCCCTCATCATGTCTTAATTCATCATCCATAAGACCATAACAAATAGGAACAGGAGGAGGCCATTCAGCCCCCAAGCCTGCTCTGCCATTCAATAGGATCACGGCTGATCCAACATTCCTCACATCTACTTTCTGCCTTTTCCTAGTGCCCCTTGATTTCCCAACTGATCGAGAATCTCTCTATCTCAGCCTCAAATCTAAACAAGGACTCTGACTCCGCAGTTCTCTGTGGTAAGGAGTTCCAATTCTTCACAACCCTCTGAGAGAAGAAATTCCTCCTCATCTCAGCCAGTATCCCTTTATTCTGGGACTATGCCCCCTGGTCCTAGACTCTCCCATGAGGGGAAACATCCTTCCAGCATTGACCCTGCCAAATTCCTTAAGAATCCAATATGTTTCAATGCGATCATTCCTCATTCTTCTAAACTCCAGAGAATTGAATCCCAACCTGTTTAGCCTTTGCTTATAAGACTTGGTCTTGATGAAAGGTCATTAAGCTGAAACATACACTCTGTTTCACTTTTCACCGATGCTGCCTAACTTGCTGAGTTTCTCCAGCACTTTCTGTTTTTGTTCAAGTCCGTTTGCTCTGCTCACTGATATTAGACACTCTGCTCTCCCAGGTCCTAAATGCAGAGGTGTTTATTGAAAACCCACTGGGCTCATAAAACTGATGAATGAGTGGTTAAAAGTAATAAAGGAATGTAGGATGTGATGCATTACCATAGTAATTAACATGATAATGCTTCACCAAAAATGGCAATTTTCAGAACTGCCAACTGTAGTCAGATCAAGGTAATTACCATAATCTTGATTAATAATTAACTTCCTGTCGACTGATTAATTTTTTCTGCCTCTCCTAAGTGATTACTCAAGAAAACCACTTTCTCTTCCAAACATTACTCCCTGACATTTTGTAAAGGAAGAACGACTTGATTATAGACATTAGAATTTGATCTTTGAAGACACTTGTCTAATTTTTCTGACGCACATTGGCTGCTTTTCAAAAGAAGGGAAGAATCGATGTCTTTTTAAGAAATGATCAACTCTTTCCTCCCCTCTGGGTACAATAGTTGATAAATAATAGTGACTGGTAGTTTCTTGCATGCAGCATGTGAAACCCACACACACTGTCTGGTCACCACTCAGCGCATACCTCCACTGGTAGTACCTATGGTATAAGGACCAGCAAAGATCTCAAGTTCTCTGATCTACTGCAGACAAGTGTAAGTTCATTCAGATTGGCCAGCTCGTGTTGGAGACTCGTCATTTGAGCCAGAAACCGAAGGACACCATTGTAGATGAGAGTGAGAGGGTAAATCTCTCTGCAGTCAAACTGTTCTGGTCAATTTTGGAGTTTAAGGATGCTCACAGCACAGGAGGAGGCAAATTGGTCCACGACATTAGTGCTGACTCTTTGAAGGAATCATCTGATCAGTCTTATTCCCAATATTTCTGCAAATTTCTCCTTTCTGGGGAACAGTGGGTCACTTCTCCAAATGGCAACTTTATGAATAGCATCAAGCTCTTTGAGGGTTAAGTAACAGTTTGGACAAGGGGGAGACATTTGGATAAGTTCATGAATGGGAAAGGTTTGGAAGGATAGGGACCAAGCGCGGGCAGGCGGGACTAGTTTAGTTTGGGATTATGGTCAGTGTGGACTGGTTGGAACAAGGGGTCTGTTTCCGTGCTGTGTGACTCTCTGGCTCTGTGACCATAAGTCCCTTACTCTGCTTTGAAATGGCGCCATGGAATTTCTTCTGTCCCTCGGGAAGGAGGTAGAGCAACGACACATTGATGTCTAATTTAAACGACAGCACCTCTCAATAGTGCAAACCTCCTTCAGTAATGCAGTGGAGCAACAGCTCAGGTTTATTTATTGATGTCCATGTTCTTATAACTGGAGGTGAGCCAATTGTCCACTAGCACCCCACCAATCCTCGCCCTCAATCCTCACTTTGAAAACTGGAAGGAGTCTGACCTATCTTGTGGGAGAGCTTTTTTCAAAGTGTGTGGCACTAATCACAGCATCGCAGCTGATTGGATATCGAGCTGCCATTGCTTTCAGCAATGGTATCTGATTGGTGGATCTTTGATATCGACCCCTGGGGTGAGGATCAGGGGCATAGGGAGTGGGGCAAATACAGACGGGATGCAAATCAGTCACCATCTAATCCACATGCTTCAAATGGTTGGAAAGACTTATTAGTTTCCCTCCAGTGATTCTACTCGATTCGGGTGTGTGTACAGGGAAGGGGCTGGTATGGATGCAGTACGGGGCGTGCCCAGAATCCTGCCAGACTGAACAGGTGTATCCTGGAGTTCTATCCATCGATAAGCTGGTGTGACCAGGGAGGAGTAAGTACTGAGAAGGTCAGGCTTCTGAAAGGTCAGGATGTTAAAGATTCTGCTATCATGATGGTTAAACCAAATTAAAACTTGAAAAGTTTCAAGAGGCTGAATGGCTTCCTATTGATGTCAATGTTGGTGTCAAAGAAAATAAATGCCACCCCAGTATTCAAAACTCTGTGAAGGGGCATTTTCTTTTTCTGTATGGATTTCAAACACACTTGTGCCAAACCCTTTGTGTTCCTCTTTAGGTGATTGACCTGGATTCTGAGGACAGTGTTACACAGAGGTATCTGTCCCCTACCCAATCCCCATTGCCAGGCCTTGCATTTCTCTTTACAGGGGCCTCTTTGGGACAGTGTCCATGCTGTCTACTTGTTTTAGCTACACTGGGGCTGATCGCAGTGTTACAAACAGACATGGGTTAATGTCACAGCACTGCAACCCTCAGCATGGCTCTGGCTGTATCTCCTGAGTTGTACACAGTCACTCTCAATGGTCAGAGACACTGCTTTGCTGCTGTCTCAATGACATGATGTGGACATAAAGCTGATGATCTAGTCAGACCCCCACGTACAGTAGCTACACTCAATTTCAGGCACTGCATTTTGGGAAGGATAAAGATATTGACCTTAGAATGGGTACAATGAAAAGTGACCAGAATATCCATAGAACCCTTACAGTGAGGAAACAGGCCCTTCGGCCCAACAAGTCCAAACCGACCCTCAAAGCATCCCACCCAGACCCATCCCCCTATAACCCACCTAATTTGCCCCCTTGTTCCAGACTCTCCCTGCCACTCCCCACCAAACCAGAGCAAATAGTTTCTCTCCATCAAATCCTTCAGTTGTCTTAAACATCTCAGTTAGAGCCTTTAATCTTCAGGTTTTGAGGAAACACAGCGCTAGCCTAAGCATCCTGCCCTATCATTTAATCCTTTCTTAGACCCAGTGTCATTCTGGTGAATCACAGACTGCACTCCAAGGGGATTATACCCTTCCTGTGGTCAGGGCTCAGACACTACCAGAAAAGACAAAGTTAATTGCTTGGTCGTAACTGGATCTTTGCTGTTAGTCAAATCCTTTAATAATCTTAAGCATCTTTATTAGATTAACTGTTAACCTTCTGAACTCAAGGGACTACAAGCAGAAGCAACACAACCTATGTTTATAAATTAATCCTTTTAACCCACGGCAGCTCTGATGTATTGGTGCTGTAACCCCCACATTCTCAGGGTAATACATTCTTCTGGGGGTATGGAGCCTGGAATGAGTTGGGGCTCTAACCAATACAGTCTATGACAGCGGCATACTGTTCCCCCTGTTAGTATTGCGCTGAGGTTTTCTCAGCAATACAGAATTGAAGGGCCTTTTCTATACCATATGATTCTGAGCCTACAGTCAGTTGATGCCTGTAGCACAGGCCCTTGAGTAAATGGAATTTACACTGGTTTCTGAGGAGAGCAGAACTTTGAATCAAACCAATACTCACGTGAGGAATAACAGACATTGTTTGTAGGTCAGTAACCCAGAACCACTCACTTTGGCATTAATATATTGTACAGATCTTTCAGAGCATCCCACACTGTGTAGTTATACATAGGATTCCTACAGTACAGAAACAGGCTATTCAGCCCAATGGATCCATATTGACCTGCTGAAGAGGATCATCCTCAGCCCTATCCCCCAGCTAATGCACCTAGCCCACACATACATCCCTGGACACTATGGGGTAATTTAACATGGCCAGTCCAGCTAACTTGCACATCTTTGGACTTTGGGAGGAAACCCATGCAGATATGGGAGAATGTACAAATTCCACACAGTCACCCAAGGCTGGAATTGAACCCAGTTCCCTAGCACTGTGAAGCAGCAGTGCTAACTGCTATGCCACCCTGCTGCTGCCCTAAAGTTACCTTTGTAAGGTAAGAAATTCAGCAGCCAAGCTACACACAGCAAGATCCCATCAATAGCTCTGTGGTAATACCCAGCTCATCTGATTTAGTGATATTGATTGAGGGTTGAATATTGCCCAATTCACGAGAGGAGATCTTCATGCTCTTGGAAACACTGCGCTGGGCGTGCAGACAATTCCCAGGTTTAACATCTCATCTGGGTGAGGGCATCTCTGTCGGTGCCGTACTGCCGCATACAGGGAGGGTCAGCTCAGATCCTGAGCTCAACTCTCAGGAGAGACACTTGAAGCCAGTAGCTGAGGTGTCAACACATGGCTACAGCTGGAGTTAATTTAGACACCGTGAGAGGAAATGTTACAAGTCAGTCTTCATTTAGCACATGATAAAAAGAGCTTAATAAAACAAGAGCAGCCAGTATTAATTACAATTAATAATGGAGTTATTTGGCACTTGGCCCAGTGAGATCAAACAGTGTTTTGCTGCCTTGTGTAGTTGTATACATGGAAAGTTAATTCCACTGTCTGTAATTGAATCAAGGGGCCTGACAGCATGAGGAAGCTGTCTGAAGGTAATTGGCTCCGAGAATACTGTACTGTTCTGATGATGTGAAGCTTTGTGTTTTTATCATGAAGCAGCCCTGCTATGGGGTGGCATGGTGGCTCAGTGGTTAGCATTACTGCCTTTCAGCACCAGGGACTAGGGTTCAATTCCACCCTCAGGTGACTGTGTGTGTGGAATTTGCATGTTCTCCCTGTGTTTGTGTGAGTTTGCTCCAGTTTCCTCCTACAGTCCAAAGTATCAGTTTAGGTGCAGTGACAGTAGGAACTGCAGATGCTGGAGAATCCGAGACAACAAGGTGCAAGGCTGGATGAACACAGCAGGCCAAGCAGCATCATAGGAGCAGAGAGGCTGACGTTTCGGGCCTAGACCCTTCATCAGAAAAAGCTTTTTCTGATGAAGGGT
>NC_063355.1:42857372-42876311 GCF_021869965.1 Rhincodon typus | reverse complement strand
GCTGTGTTATCTCAGACTCCAGCATCAGCAGTTCTTATTATCTCTATCTATTTTAATCTTATTTTACAGCACTTGGCCAATAGCCTTTCAAGTATTTATCTAATTATATCTTAGATGTTTTGAGGGGTTCCTGTGTCTACCGCTCTCCCAGGCAGTGAGTTCCAGATCCCCACAACCCACTGGGTGAATTTTTATTCCTCAAATCCCTTTGAAACTTCCTTCTCCTTACCTTAAAACTGTGCCACCATGTTATTAATGCTTCTACTGAGGGGAAAGGTTTCTCCCTATTTAGCCTGACTATGCTCCTCAGAACTTCAGATTCCCCCTCCTCAGTTTTCTCTGGTCTTAGGAAAACATCCCTAGCCTATTTATGGTCACTGAATTTCTCCAACTCAAGAGGCATCCTGCTGAATCTCCAGGCAACTTCGTTCATCTAGCCTCATATGTCATTCGAGAGTTTGGTGGCAATTTTTTCTCGATGTCACTCCTGTGAAACACCATAGGACAATTAGCTGCATGGATGGAGCTATATGAATGCAAGTTGTTGTCGTTGCAATAGTAAAGGAAAGATTTCCTTCAGAATGGGTTAATATTTGTGTTGCTCTGTTCTTGGCTAGGGTTACTCAAGATCAGAAACTCTGTCGAATGAATTTCTTTCGGTGCTAACGACACATTTCAGATGTATTTTTCAATGTTGTTAACTATGAAAGGGAAGTTATCTTTGGGGCTGTCTGATAGAATCACACAATGAGATGCTCATTTACATTGCAAAGATTAATTCTTTGCCTTTGAACTTTGATTTACTGCTTCTGAAGCTGGGCTTATTCCTGCGGTCTCTGTCAAGACCCACAAACTGGCATTACTGTAAAGTAATGTGAAAGAAAATCATTGTACAGTTTCTTTGCATCTTCCCAGCCCCAGCTCAGCTGATAGTGCTCTCTCTCTCTCTCTCTCTCTCTCTCTCTCTCCCTCTCCCTCACACATTCTCATCTCAAACTCCAAACGTCATGGATTCCAGTCCCACTCTGGTAATAAAAATCCCAGCTGATGTTTTCCGAGGCCTTGTATTCTGGATGAGGTTCGATTTATAAGGAGAGGTTGGAAAGGCTGGGACTTTTTTCCTTGGAGTGTAGGAGACTGAGGGGTGACATTGTAGAGGCGACCTTATAAAATCATGAGAGCCATAAATAAGGTTGATAGGCAACAGCTATTCCCCAGGGTAGGGAAGTCTAAAACGAGAGGGCATAGGTTTAACGTGAGAGGGGAGAGGTACAAAAGGGTCCAGAGGAGCAATGTTTTCACACAGAGGGTGGTGAGTGTCTGGAACGAGCTGCCAGAGGTGGTGGTGAAGGCGAGTATAATTTTGTCATTTAAGAAACATTTGGATAGGTACATGGATGGGATGTGTATGGAGGGATATGAACCAAATGCAGGCAAATGAGACTAGATTAATTGTGAAAACTGGGTGGCATGGGCAAGTTGGGCTGAAGGGCCTGTTTCCATGGTGTAGATTCTTACGACTCTATGAGATGTTAACTGGAGAGCTCCCTCTGTGCTCTCAGGTGGCCCTGTATCACTACACTAAAGGAGATCCTGAGGTTACTACCCTACCTTGGGGCCAATATTTAAATCTCCACCAATACCTTTTAAGGAGAAAGTGTCTGGTCATGATCTCATTGCTATTGTGGGATCGTGTTGTGCTCAGATTTCACACTTCCTACTTTGCAATGGGGTGGGGCTATGCTTTGAAAGGTCTTTTTTGGTTGTAAAGCGCTTGGTGGTGTCCTTGGGTTATGAAAGATGCTATGCCAATGCAAGTTCTTTTGTTCCTGGCAATGAAAGAAAAAACCCACAAGTCTAGAATACACCTCCTCTCACCCATCTTCCTGCAAAAAGGCCATCCCCTATTCCCAATTCCTTCACCTCTGCCGCATCTGCTCCCAAGATGAGGCATTTCACTTCCGGACTTCCCAGATGTCCTCTTTTCAAGGACCGCAACATCCCCCCCCTCAGTGGTCGAAAACGCCCTCGACCGTGTGTCTCGCAATTCCTGCAACTCATCCCTCACACCCCCTCCCCGCAATAATAACCAAAACAGAATCCCCCTCATCCTAACGTACCACCCCAGCAACTTCTGGATCCAACGCCTCATCCTCCGACACTTCCGCCATCTGCAATCCGACCCCACCACCAAAGACATTTTTCCCTCCCCACCCTTATTTGCTTTCCGGAGGGACCACTCTCTCTGTGACTCCTTTGTCCGCTCCATACTCCCCACCAGCCCCACCACACCCGGCACTTTTCCCTGCAAACGCAGGAAGTGCTACACCTGCCCCTGCACCTCCACCCTCACCCCCATCCCAGGCCCCAAGAAGATCTTCCACATCATGAACTTTGGAGCTTTGGAGATGGTACAGAAAAGGTTACCAGGATGTTGCCAGGTATGGGGGATTTCAGCTATGAAGAAAGGTTGGATAGACTGCTTCAGGGTCCAGGCCCGAAACGTCAGCCTTCCTGCTACTCTGATGCTGCTTGGCCTGCTGTGTTCATCCAGCTCTACACCTTGTTATCTCAGCATTTCTGAAGAAGGGTCTAGGCCCAAAACATCAGCTTTCCTGTTCCTCTGATGCTGCTTGGCCTGCTGTTTTCATCCAGCTCTACACCTTGTTATCTTGGATAGACTGCATTTGTTTTCACTGGAATGCAGATCAAAATTTATAAGATTGTGAATGGCATGAATAGAGTGGAAAGTATGAGGATTTTTTTCCCAGGGTAGAGGGGTCAATTACTAGGGGAGACAGGTTCAAGGTTCAGGATGAAGTATAAAAGAGATGTGTGAGGCACGTTTTACACACAAAGGGTGGTGAGTGCCTGAAACATGCTGCCAGAGGAGGTGCTGGAAGCAGACACAATAGCAACATGTAGGAAGCACCTGGACGAATACATGAATAGGAGGGGAATAGAGGGATACGGATCCTGTAAGTGAAGGCACTCTTAGTATGGAAGGGCAAAATGTGCCAGCGCAGGCTTGGAGGGCCATAGGGCCTTTTCCTGTGCTGTATTGTTCTTTGTTCTTAGTAATATTCCTTGCCCATTTTGTTCCATTAATGACACCTGCATAAATGCAGCTGGAATTGGAAGTAAAGGATTGCACACACATTTCTGGCTAAAATACACAGGAAAAGAGAAAACTTAATATCACAGATTTTAAATGAAGGAATCAAACTCCAAACGTTAGAAGTAGGAGCAGAAACAGGCCATTCAGCCCCTCAGTCCTGCTCCATTCAATAAGGTCGTGTGAATAAGTTCTGTTTTGAATTTCAGATTCCCATCAACCCGATAATCTTTGATCTCCCCAGCGAATATGAACCTCTACTCGAGAAAATATTCAGTGATCCTGCTGCCACCATCTTCTGAGGCACAGAGTTCCAAACCATCTCAAATCTACCTTATCCTCTTTTCTTTCAAGAACTGCTGCCTGGATTAGTGGGTCTGAGCAATAAGGAGAGATTAGAAAAACTTGCATTGTTGTCTCTTGAGCAGCAGAAGTTGACGGGAGACTTGATACGAGTCTATAAAATTATGAGATGCATAGATAGGGTTGATAATCAGAATCTTTTTCCCAGAGTTGAAAAGTCTAATTTAGGGGGCAATAAGGTGAGAGGGGGGAAAGTTCAAAGGAGATGCGAGGGGCAAGTGTTTTGTGCAGACAGTGGTAGGAGTTTGGCACACACTGCCAGGAGCTGTGGTGGAGGCAGGTACGATAGAGGGGCTTTTAGGAAAGCACATGAATATGCAAGGAATGGAGGGATACGGACCAAGGGCAGGCAGAAGGGATTAATTTAATTTGACATCATTTTCGGCACAACATCGTGGGCCGAAGGGCCCATTCCTATGCTGTACTGTTCTATTCTATGTTCTATGTCACACAACCCTCTGGAAGGAAAACATTCTCTACATCTCTGTCCTAAAAGGACAACCCCTTAGTTTTTAAATGTTGCCCCCTGGTTCTGGACTGACCCACAAGGGGAAACATCCTTTCGTCATCCACATTCTCAAGACTATTCAGGATCTTACACACTTCAATCCAGTCTTTATTCTTTATTCATTAATGGGATGAGGGTGTTGCTGGCTAGGAAGCATTTTTTGTCCATCCCTAATTGCCCAGAGGGGAGTTAAGAGTCAACCACATTGCTGTAAGCCTGGAGTCACATGTAAGCCAGACCAGGTAAGGAGGTTAGCTTCCTTCTCCAAAGGACATTAATGAACCAGATGGGCTTTACTCCAAAAAATTGGCAATGGGTTCATGGTCATCATTAGACTCTTAATTCCAGATATTTTATTGAATTCAAATTCCACCATCTGCCATGGTGGGATTCAAACCCAGGACCCCAGAACATTATCTGGGTTAACAGTCTGGTGATAATACCACTAGGCCATCACCTCCCCACCAAAGTAAGCCCTCACTCGTCTAACCTCCAGGGGAAAAATGCCCATTCTGTCCAGCCTTTCCTTCTAAGCCGACCCACACATTCCAGGTATCAATCTGGTAAACCTCCTCTGAACCACCTCCAATACATTTACATTCTTCCTTAAATAAGGAGACTAAAACTGCACACAGTATTTGGGATGTGGTCTCACCAGAGCTCTGTAAAACTGATGCATAACACCATGACTTTGATGGTCCATTCCTCTCGTAATGACAATTAGGTCCCATTAACCTTCTCCGTTACATGCTGTACCATCTTACTAATCTTTGCAACTCATGCACCAGAACGCCCGAATCATTCTGCACCTCTGTACCCTGTAGTCGTTTGGGGAGAGACAGGAAGATTTTCTTTTATTTCAGCCGGTTGTGTGGTTTTACAAATGTCTGCCTCAGCACGCAGTGGAAATCACTGAATATTTTTAAGGCAAACATTGATTCTTGTTAGGGAAAGAATCAAAAGCTATCAGTGGTAGGTTAGAATATGAAATTTGAAACACAATCATAGAATCCCAACAGTTTGGAAGAAAGCCCATCAAGTCTGCACCACCCCTCCAAAGGGCATCACACCCAGACCCACAGCCCTACCCTACCCCTGTAATCCTGCATTTCCCATGGCTAATCCATCTAGCCTGCACATCTCTGGACACTGTGGGCAATTTAGCAAGGTCAATCTGCCTAACCTGCACATCTTTGGTATGTGGGAGGAAACTGGAGCACCCAGCGGAAACCTGCACAGACATGGGGAGAACATGCAGACTCCACGTGGACAGTTGCCCGAGGGTAGAATTGAACCTGGGTCCCTGGCACTGTGAGGCAGTAACCAGATGAGTTCATTACATGGTAGAGTAGGTATGAAGGGCCAAATGGCCTATTTTTGCTCCTAACTTGTATGCTATTTTCTGTTCATATGTTCTTTGTTTAAGTACAAGTAATAATCTGATTTTACATTCTTCCTACCAGAATAAACAACTTCACATTTTCCGTCATTATGCTCCATCTGCCAGGTTTTAGTCCTCTCACTCAACCTGCCTATACCTGTCTACAAGCTCCTTATGCCTTGTGCACAATATACCTTCCTATCTATTTTTGGTTAGCTGTGAATGTAGCTGGCATGGTTTCACTCCCTTCATTGACGTAAATTGTAAAGAGTTGACTCCCCAGTGCAGATTCCTGTGAGACTTCATTGTCACAATCTGATAATCAGAAATGGACCCATTTATACATTCACTCTGTTTTCTGCCAGCCAGCCAATCTTCTATCCAGCTGACATCATCAGCTTTTATTTTCTGCAATGTCCTTATCAAATGCCTTCTGGGAGTCCAAGTATAGTCCCCTTCATCCGCAGTGTACGTTACTCTTCAGAGAATAAAAATAAATTGGTTAAACATGCATCATTATAAGAATTTGGATCTTGGTTTGGAGTATGTAATGATTCTTGGCAGAAGCAATAAAGAGAGGCAATAAAGACTAAACAGCACAATTCCAAAAAGATATCCAGAATAGATATACCTGGGGGTTCATAAGAATTGATCTTTGAAGGCGACAGCGCATAATTCAGTGATTTGGAAAAGCACATTCAATATTGGGCTTCATAAGTAGACATTTGAGTACAAATTTAGAGAAGTTATGTCAAACCTTTAGATTACAACTAGACCATTGTATCCAGTTTGGGTGATTACAATTCTGGAAGAATTTGGAGGGTATGGAGGAGATTTATTGAAACAGTTCCAGGATTGGGGCGATTTTAGTTGCAAGGTTGTGTTGATGATCTTGGCCCTATTCACCTTGGAACACAGGGGTCTGAGGGGAGGTTTGATCGAGGTGTACGGTTTGGGACAGGTTTAGGCATAGTAGTCAAGAAAAGCTCTTCCCAATAGCTGATGATATAATGGCAAGAGGACACATTTAATATTTGAGGCAAGAGATACAGGGTGGATACTGTCATGACTCACTGGGGCTGTGCACTGGAAATGAATCGCTTCTATTCTCAGAGGCTTCACAAAGGTTAAAGGTTTTATAAAAATATGCAGAATTCCCTAATTTCCCTGTCTTTTACATGCAGAGAAACAGTTTCTGTATTTCACAAGAATTACTATTTGTTAGAAATAAATAGATTCGAGCTGCAGATAAACAATTATGGACCATCAGTATATAACTCTAACACCTTTATAACATACTTATATACACAGACAGCCATGCGCGCACGCGTACACACGCGCACACATTCAAACACACACACATAAGCACACTCACACACACTAATACATAGACTCACAGACACAGACACAGACTCACTCACACTCACACTCACACTCACACACAGACACACACACGGACAAACACAGACACAAACACACACAGACACAAATGCATGCACACAGACACACACACATACACAGGTACACAGATGCACAAACATACACAGACACACACACACACACTCTGATACTCTCACACACATTCTAGAATACACACGCTCACAAACTTGTCTCCACTCGCTTCCAACATTATGATTTATGCGGGTATAAGAACAGAACTAAATTAGCACCACATTGGAATGATCACAGTGAAAACAAGCGAATTTATGAACTGCTCTGATCACTGGAAACCAAACAAATATCTGCAGGAAAGTGGAGTATGAGACATCCTATGAGATGTAACCCATCTAAAATGAATTTGAATGGGGCTCCACATTATAAATTTCAAGGGTCAATAGTACACTTCCTTTACCTCAAAATTGAAAGTAATAATCCCCATTCTATAAGAAAATGGGGATCAATTTGTAGTAAAAACCCAAGCGTTCATCCTTTCACCATTGAACTCAGAATGAGCAGCTGAATGAGATGTGCAGAGGTGTGTAAACTGTGCTTCCAGTTATCCCAAAAGACCTTCATTTAAGAAGCACCTCAGCATGTCCACAAGGCATTCCCTAAGCACTTGACAAGGAACAAATTATGTTCTGAAGTACATTGTTGGTTTTCTAGGCAAATGCAGCAGCCAATTTTCACACAGCATGGGGTCACAAACACTGAAAGTACTAATTAATTATGGTTTTTGGTTGTGTTATTTAAGAGAGGAATCTCAGCTAAACTACGATCTCAGATCTGACATGAAACAAAGAACTGTGGATGCTGGAGATCTGAAACGGAGATAGAAATTTCTGGTGAAACTCAGCAGGTCTGGCAGCATCTGTGGAGAGAAAATGAAATCTGGTGACTCTTCATCAGACCTGAGATTTTTCACATCTCTTCAAAGGGGTTGGAACTTAGTCATAGAGTCATACAGCATAGACCCTTCAGTCCATGCCGAACATTATCCCTAAATAAACGAGCTTCACCTGCCTGCTTCTGGCTCATATTCCTCCAAATCTTTCCAATTCATGTACCTATCCAAATGTCTTTTGAACGTTGTAACTGTACCCACATCCACTACTTCCTCAGCAAGTTAATACCACATGCCAACCACCCTCTGTGTAAAAGATTTGCCCCTCATGTCTTTTTTAAATCTCTCTCCTCTCACCTTAAAATTATGACCTTGAGTCTTGAAATACCTCCCATTAATCCTATCTATGCCCTTCATGATTTTATAAACCTCTATAAGATCACCTCTCAACCTCCTAAGCTCCAGTGAGCAAAGTCCCAGCCTATACAGCCTCTTGTTATAACTCAAACCTTCCATACCTGGCAACATCCTGGTAAATCTCTTCAGTACCCTCTCTAGTTTAATAATATCCTTCCTATAACGGGCGACCTGAACTTGTCAGACAGAAAACAGCAGCTCACTTTCTCAGCACCATGTACAACCTCAGCTGACAACGAGTGTCTGTACCAGACCTTTGGACATGCAATGGAGCCAAGTTGAAACATCTTAACTTATGAAAAGCTCTTTTTCTCAAAACCATTACCTCAATCTGTTGCCACCTTAATGTGTACCAAGTCTTGTTCACCCAGCATTCCCTGTTCTCACTGGCCTATGTTGACTCCTACTCTGCCGAGCCCTCCAGTTTAAAATTCTCACCTTTATTTTCCAAATCCTTTATTGAATTCAAATTTCAACAACTGCCATAAGGAGATCTGATCCCATGGCGCCCAGACATTAGGTTGGATTTTTGGGTTATGAGTTTAGTGACGTTACTATCTTCCCCCAGCCCACAGGCTCCAGTCTTTTTCTGAGACCCTCAGGCCATATAGGGATGGCTGCTGATAACCAAAGGGGATAGCCACTGCAAACATGGCTCATAACCCCCTTAGGAGACTCTCAGACTGGAGATGCAAGACTGCCCATGTTTCTACCACGGCCATTGTTGGTTTGCAATGCAGAGTGATGTCAATAGCATGGGTTCAATCCCTGCACTGGCTAAGGTTACCATGAAGGACTCTCTTTCTCAGCCTCTCCCCTACCCTGAGGCATGGTGACCTTCAGGTTTGTCCAAGTGCACAATGAACTTCTACAGATGGCACCATGCCAGGAATACCGATGGCTTGGCCAACATTGAGTGAATGATGAGTTGTTCTGGGAATGGCACGTGGTACTGTGAGGCTTGAATGAGACAAGAGGGTCGCTATAGCGGTGAGGTGTACAGTTAATGAGGTGCGTTTGGTAAGATACAGTGAGAAAATGTGCTCAGCCTTACAGTTAGAATCCCTTCAAAAACACTCAATGCCACTTTGCCAAAAAACGTAAGATTCAGCTCAATGAAACTCACAACCACATCTTAACTGCAAATGGGGAAATTGAGTCTGGGGGTCTTAACCCTGCAACGTTTTGAAATGCTTTATTAACTTTGGGAAGTAGCATGAATTGACATTCATTTGGAATGTTGTGGATTGCCTCTGCTTCTGTGATACAATTTTTCCCGGTTGTCAAAACGTGAGCAGAATTTTCAGAACAGGTTGCTGGATGTGGACTGGCCTGAAATCTCCTCAATGAAACAGAAGCTCTTCATTAAAAAGTTATTTTTCAGCCTTGTTGTGACAGAACATCAAGCATGCAGAGAAAAGCCTGAAGGAAGATCTGTGTAAAAGTTGTCCTAAAACAGGGTGGCTGAGATATGAACTCTATTGAGTGACCACAACTCAGAGAAAGGAAGTTGATTTGCATTTTTATTGCACTTTTCAAGACCACAGTGTTTCCAAGCAGCTTTGCAGTGAATGATGTACTTTCAAATTGTAGTCACTGCCGTATTGCATAGAATTCCACAAGCTAGAAAATGAGAGTGAGCAAACCATTTGTTTTGATTCAGCAATTATGGTTGAGGGACAAAAATTAGCCAGGATACAGGAAACAACCTCTGCTCTTCTTCAATGTAGTGCCAACGAACCTTTCCTGTCCGTCTTGTTCTTTGGAAATGCAAGATTATTGCTGCTGTAGCCTATGCATTTAGCTTTAGAGAGTCATAGAACTATAGAGTCATACAGCATGGAAACAGACTGTCCAACTCATCTGTGCTGACCAGACATCACATACTGACCTAATCCCATTTGCCAGCATTTGGTCCATATCGCTCTAAACCTTTTGTATTGATGAGCCCATCCAGATGCCTTTTAAATGTTGTAATTGTACCAGTCTTCATGATTTCCTCCAGTAGCTCATCCCATACACACACCACCCTTGCAAAGTGTTATTTTGAAATAGCTTTAACACAAAGTAATGTCCAGTCAATGATATTATAAATTAACATTTTAGAGAACACTTCAATATGACAATACTAACAAATACTTACAGGTGAATCAAAATTCTACATTAAAACATAGTTTTAATAATCATTAGGAGAAATGTTGTTCAACTATCCTGTTGAATAAAGGTAATTTGTCTTGGTCCCTGTGTATTACAGTGCAGGTATCAGTGATCAGATGAGCACTGGCATGATTTTAGCCCCACAGCACACAGATATTTCTGTGTTTTCAGATTCAATCACTTCTACGTCAGTTACATATTCTTATACCCTTTTTTTATTAAATTGCAGGATGTGGGTGTTGTTAGCTGGGCTGGCATTTCCTGCCCATCCCTAGTTGCCCCTTGAGAAGGTGGTGGTGAGCTGCCTTCTTGAACCGCTGCAGTCCATATGCTGTGGGTTGACCACAATGGCATTAGGGAGGGAATTCAGTATTTTGACCCAGTGACAGAGATGGAACGGCGATATATTTCCAAGTCAGGATGGTGAGTGGCTTGGAGGGGAACTTGCAGGGGGTGGTGTTCTCATGTATCTGCTGCCCCTTGTCCTTCTAGATGGAAGTGGTCATGGGTTTGGAAGGTGAAGATGATTGGAATGGAAAAGAATGGAGATAATTGGACATTTTCCCTATCAATCAACTACAGTCACAGACTGCTCTGGTCTAAGTGGCTGAGATTGTTTTATGGAAATAATTTGGATTTTTTAATCATTCCATACTCATTGCACACCTCAGAGAAATTATCCTGCTTCTATGCAGAGAAGTTGCTGACGTTTCAGTTATGGGTTCTGTTTGCTGTAGTTCATAGAAACTCCAATATACTCTCATGGTATGCTGTTTAAATTGGCCTGTCACTCATATCTTTAAGGGGGCCAATTCTGTTGCAACAGTCACAGACTCCACCAGGAATATCTGAGTTAAATGACTAAACATTGGAGTATATCTTTTCAGGTGACCTTTGATCATGGGACATCAGTCACTGAAATTGGCTCTTGCTGTGCCTATTTGCAGCCTGTAAAATGGATGCAATAACATCTGGTTTCTTCCCTAATGTTCTACACGTAGAAATTAAGAACAGGAGCAGGCCATTCGGCCCTTTGAGCCTGTTCTGTCATTCAACACGACCTTGCCTGATCATGTGCTCACATATTAATCTGTATACAGAGTCTGGGGGCGGGGGGGCCAGTGTGAATGGGAGCATGGCTGCCATATTGCCAACACATCGATCTCTCATTCCTTCTCTCACTCAGCACAGTTTGGCTGAGAACTAAAAAGGCGGGTGGGGGGTTTGTGCTGGGTTTACAGAACAAACCAGCTGTCACGTTGTAATATTGAATTTGGGAAGAAGTCAGTGTCAGGGCTGTCGAGGCTGGTGCAAGGAGTACAGTTGCACTGACACTCAATGCAGAGTGAGAATGAGGAGGAGGAAAGGACAGTAATGAAGTGAAGTGGGAGGCTGTGTACTTTGCTGAGGTTTATCAAAAGTTAATGATTTCCCTTGAGGAACATTGTAAGGCAAATGGTGCCAGACAAGTTCATTCCCCACACAGGCCACAAAGGACGTTTCTCCCAATCAATGAGATGTGAAAACATAACACACATGAAAAGTAAGAGAATCTTTTGCTTTCATAAGAAAATTGAGTTGGGACGTGCTGGGGGACTGGTTTATATTGAAAGCAATTCCTGTTCAAGTCTGTGTGAACATATTGCATGAAATGTATTTATTGTACACCTTGCCATCTGCTCAGCTCATCATTTCTCACAATAGATATCTGGTGTTGTGACTCCCATCATTATACATGACACAATGATCTTGTAATTTCACTATTTATGGCTCAGTACTCTGGTTAAAATCAAAGGTACAAAAAATTTCCCCTTGACAGTTTCTACATAAAGTATTTAGTTTGCTGTAAAGTACATTGGGACATCCCCCAAGAGCTATAAAAGATACAAAACTCTGGAATGCCGTCCCAATATTTCCCTGCTTCCCTGCCTCTCTCTTTCTTCTCCTCTAAGATATTCTTAAAAAGTTGCTTCTTTCACCAAGCTTTTGGCCACTTTATTTGTTCAGGGAGGTGGCGTTGCTGTCTATAGCAGCATTTATTGCCTTCCTCAACTGTTCTTGAGAAGATGGTGGTGAAGTTAAAGCATGACAGTCCCAGAGGGGCTAGGCATGTCCAAAATGCTTTTCGAAAAGCTCCTTTTGTAGCTCATAGTGTGATAGAGCCAAACTATGGAACTGAAAGGGAACATTTAGCCCATTGAGTCAATGCTGGTTCTCTGCACAGCAATCCAGTCAGTCCCAATCCCCAGCTTTATCCCTGGGGCCCCAAACCTTATTTCTCTCAAGTATGCATCCAATTTAATTTTGGAAGCATCGGTGACATGTTATATTAAAGGCACTATATAAATGAAGGTTGTTGCTGAAATGTTCTAAACAAAAATTATTTACCTTGGCTTTGGTTGTTTTGCTCATTGGTTTTGCTTTTCAAATGGATATGTCCTTGAATAGAATTTTTTTGTGGAGATATGGGGAAAGAGCTGGTGAGTGGAACTAATTGATTGGTCTTTCACAGATACTGAACAAGTGCAAGAGCTGAATAGCTTCCTGCTGGGCATTGGAGACAGTTCAAAAGAGATTCACTCAGCTGATTCCTGGTTGACTTATGAAGAATAGCTAAACAGGCTAGGCCTTTATTCCTTAGGGTTTAGCAGAAGGAGGGATGACCTTATGGAGGAGTCATGACAGTGTAGATGATCAGATAATGTTTACACTAGGGTGGGAAACTCAAACCTGGGGATATAGTCACAGAATGATGGGACACTCATTTAGAACTGAGATTTGAAGGAATTTCTTCTCCCAGAGGGTAGTGAATGTCTGGAATTCTCTACCCTGGAGAGGTGTGGAGGCTAGATCAATGCAAGTATTTAAAAAGCAAGTGGATGGGTTTGTGAAATGTCAGGGGGTTGATGGCTATGAAGAGCTCTCGCAAAAGAACAGTCAAGGCCTGGGTCAGATCAACCATGATCTTGTTGAATAGTAAGGCAGGCTTGAGGGGCCGAATGGATGTCTCCTACTCCTGTTTCTTATGGGGTATCCAGATGAGACAGAGAGAGGAACAGGAGAGGAAAGGGATCACAATATTGATCAAGGAGTCAATCATAGCAGTGAGGAAAGATGATATCTTGGAAGGGTCATTAAATGAGGCCATATGACCTCAAAAGGGGTAATCACGTTGTGGGGAGTTTACTCTGGGCTGCCTTCTCGAACCGCTGCAGTCTGTGTGCTGTGGGTTGACCCAGATGCCCTTAGGGAGAGAATTCCAGGATTTTAACCCAGCGACACTGAAGGAAGGACGATATATTTCCAAATCAGGTTGGTGAGTGGCTTGGGGGGGAACTTGCAGGCGGTGGCGTTCCCATGTATCTGCTGCCCTTGTGCTTCTAGGCAGAAATAGTTGTGAATTTAGAAGGTGCTGTCTAAGTAGCCTTGGTGAATTTCTGCAGTGCATCTTGTAGATGATATACACTGCTGCTATGTCATTTGTGGAAGGAGTAAATGTTTTTTGACGTTATGCCAATCAAGCGGCTGCTTTGTCCTGGATGGTGTTAAGCTTCTCGAGTGTTGTTGAAGCTACACCCATCCAGGCAAGTGGAGAGTATTCCATCACACTCCTGACTTGTGCCTTGTAGATGATGGACAGGCTTTAGTCTAGAGATGAGTTACTCACTTCAGGATTCCTAGCCTTTGACTTGCTCTTGTAGTCTCTGTATTTACATGGCAAGTCCAGTTCAACTTCTGGTCAATAATAACCCGAGGCCATTGATAGTGATAGTAATTCCAATGGTAATACGATGGATAATAAGGAGCAGTTGTTGGTTTCTCTCTTGTTGGAAATGGCATGTGGGATGGATAGTACGTGCCACTTTTATCAGCCCAAGCAGGAATGTTTCGCAGTTCTTCCTGCACACAGATTGCTTCAGTGTCTGAAGGGATGGGAGTGGAACTAATTGTGTAAACATCAGCAAACATCCTCACTTCCCAGTTTATGATGGAGGGAAGGTCATTGATGAAGCAGCTGAAGATGGTTGGGCCGAGGACACTACTCTGAGGAGGAACTCCTGCAGAGATATCCTGAAACTGAGGTGACTGACCTCTGGCAACATTTTATAATGTCCCGAGTCTACTAAAGTCCTTGAGGGAAAGAAACTGGCATTCCTACCTTGCCTGGCCTACATGGGACTCCAGAACCCACTGCAACATGGTTTACCCTGAACTGCCCTCTGGGTAATTAAGGTTGGACAATAAATGCTGGCCTAGCTAAGGATGTTCACATCCAGTGGATGAATTAAAAGTATGACTCCAATCAGCGGAATGTATTCCCCTTTGATTTCCAATCGACTCCAGCGTTGTGAGGGGTTTCTTGATGCCACATTTGGTTGTATGCAGCCTTGATATCAAGGGCAGTCACACTCACCTCACCTTCTGAATTCATCGATTTAAGCTAACGAATCAACATTTTAAACAATGTTAACATCAGGATTGAAGACACAGACATTGCTGTCTTACTGAATCCAAATTAAATCTCCGATCGCTTGTGGAACTGCTATCAATATCAGGTTTTCTCTCAGACTCGATTGCCTTCAGGCAGAACGAACACGCAGAATAGTAAATTTAAATAACATCCATTCTGAATATAAATGTGTAATTCCCTGCAGACATTTTGTTGAAAGATATTCATGATGGAAATAGGGTTGTAAAGGTTTCTTAAATTAATGTGTCGACACAGTGTTTGCTCCAAATTACACTGACCGGCAAAACATGGTTGTGAAGAGCTCCTTTCAATTATAAGTGTTTAACATGAGGCCATTCAGCCCCTTGAGTCAGAACTGCCATTTAATTAGATTGTATCAGAACTCCATTTCCTTGCCTTTGTTCTCTGACCCTTTTGCCCTTGGCTGACAAAAAAAATCTATCAGCTTTGAAAAGTGTACGATGACTGGGAAAAAAAGCATAAGACTGGAAGTGCACATTTAGAAACAAGAAAGGAATTATTTGAGTGTTTATTTTTGTTGCAGAAAGCTGTAAAATTAACTTGGCCAGATTTAGCGGAGGTTTCTCAGTCCAAGTTTTAGAATGCACATGGTGTTTTGCAAATTCATTTTAGGTGTTATTTTTCTGCAAGCAAGTGTTTTGAAATGGAAGGTGTTGTCAGTTTGTGTGAGGGTGATGGATGTGTAATACATTATTCAGGAGCTAATGCTTTTTATCCATCTCTCACCCTGGCAACTATTGTAACCTTGGATTTAGTTATGACCCTGAAACAATCTATTGCTTAAATATCACTAAGACCAACTAGTTCCACCTCCCCAACATCTTCTGACTTTGCCCCTGTCTCAGCCCTTTTGCTGAACCCTCAGGCAGGATTTTGGTATCTCTGAACTTGACTATTCCATTACAAACTTCCCATATAATACAGAAACGACCTCGTTATCCAAATCCCAAACTTCTGGATTTCTCATACAACAAAAATCCGAGGTTCCGTAGGGGATTTGGGAACAATGGGATGGGGTAACGGGGACTTTACTGTATTGGCTATTGAAAGGGAATAATGGATCAGATGTTTTCTGCAGGCAGAATCACCTGTTGCAGCCAGGTAGAGCAGTGTTTTGAGGAAGGGTCACCGGACCCGAAACATTAACTCTGTTTTCTCCTTCACAGATGCTGCCAGACCTGCTGAGCTTTTCCAGCAACTTTGTTTTTGTTCCTGAGAGCAGTATTTACAACCGGTCCTGGCTACTCATTTTTAAAATGCGCATTCATCTCGTGGCAGCAATGAGTTGAGTTCTCCCAGCGCCTCGAGTGTTTCTCATGTAACTGGAAGATTCCGGTAACTGGCACATCCCATTCCCTGTGCATGGGAGATTTACTGTGCTTGGAAATGCAGGTCCTGATCATACTGTTCTGAGGTGTACCACACAAGTCAGACCAGTATGTGTCGCTCACACGTTTTACCGCTGGGGTACCCTCTATAAACCAGAGACCAACCAAAACTCTCTGCCCTGGCTACCTCCCAGGCCTAATCACACACCACACCCTGAGCTCGAGGACCTGCATTTGACTCCCAGTTCAGCAATGCCTCGATTTTAAAATTCTCATCTTTGTTTCCAACATCCCTCCATGGATTCAGCCCTTTCCCGTAACTGCACTGCCCTGCGGTGCCCACTGAGATTCCCGCACTTCCCTCAAGTTGGCCCTTTGGTCTCCCCGATTTTAACAGCTCCCTGGTTGCCATAGAGCTGATTGCGAGTGCCCCTTCTGCTGCCTGCACTCCCAAGGTCTGGAATTCTTTCCCTCAGACACATCAATTCTTCAACCTGTTCTGATGAAAGGTCACCGGGCCCAAAACGTTAACTCTGATTTCTCTCCACAGATGCTGCCAGACCTGCTGGCTTTTCCAGCAACTTCTGTTTTTGGTTTGAAGCATCCTTTGGTGTTTTTTTATTTTGGATCTGCAATTTAAACTCCTGCTCTGCTGAGCTCCACCTTCACTAAGTACTTCTCTAATCCCTTTAGCTTTCCTACTGTGCTGTGCGATGATTCCCTTAAGGCATTCAAGGAAGACAGCTGCTTGATCTTATAGTGGGTCCCGGAAATAGGCAATGTGCCCTCAATGTGTATCAAACACAGAGTCTACCACCTGATCCAGGCCTGGGGTCAGGCTACCTCTCTTGATGGCAGGTGTAGGAGTCTTGATCAGAACTCTTCCCCTCATTAGACACTTTGGATCCTGTTATATGTTATAATCCTGTCTGAGTAAATGTCTGGCTAATACAGTTTCATACAAAGACTTACATTCCCCTGAGGAGCTACAATTCTTTGTGTTTGTGAGTGAAGCTGACTTGGAACCTGCCGACACATTGCCATACAAATCTGCCAATCACCCCGAACTCTGTTTGATGGGCTTTTCTGTTCCGTGTCACTCATCTCACTGACTTCAGCATCGCGCTCTTCAGTTCACAACTGCATGTTTCCTGTTAAACCAGGCACAGATCTCTGGTTCAAATTAAACTGCTGCCTGTGCATTACATATTCCACATTATCGCAAGGACAGAGAACATTAGCCTCATGTTCATGTTGGACACAAAAGAGACTGAAAAGGTTAAATTATGCGATCAGTTTGCATGTCCTCCTGAAGACGAACAAGCTAGTTTGTAATCCGGAACAAAAACAAAGTTGCTGGAAAAGCTCAGCAGCTCTGGCAGCATCTGTGGAGGAGAAAACAGAGTTAACGTTTCGGGTCTGGTGACCCTTCCTCAGAACTTCCTAGTTTGTAATCCCTTCAGTGTAGAAGATTAAGGTGGCAGGGATACTAGTTCCTGGAATGCTCAGGGGTGGAGGGGAGTTCCAAACAAAGGAACATAATCCCACAATTAGAGCCAGATTGTTCAGGGAGACATCCCTGTAGTCCAACTGGATCAAAGGGCAGCTCTCTGATTACAGAGACAGAGAGAGAGACAACTGATTGTAGTTTAACCTGAGGGTCACCAGGTCTCTATTCAGGGGAGAGGTTGAGAAGGAGAGTCCTTCATGGTAACCTCAGCCAGAGCAGGAATTGAACCCATACTGCTGGTGTCACTTTGTACAGCAAACCAGGCATCCAGCCAACAGAGCTGTGTTGTTTTGGTAGGAGGGTTGATCATGGAGTGGGTTCGAGAGAAAAGAAGGAGTCAGAGTGGTTGGAGGCAAGGGCAGGTGGCTGGCTTTCATTGGTTACTCTCTCATGTCCCATCCCCACTTCCACAAATGCCCACAGAGTGGGGCAAATGGAGGCTCTCCACGAACCCAGCAGGCCGATTGCCCTGGTTTCCATCCTGGGAAGGCAGCCATGTCTCACCTGCAGGAAGGTGGGCAGTCAGGGTGGGATTTTAGTGCCCGTGAATTGGCCACTGAAGGCATTGATTGGCGACGAGGCCAGGAGGTTACCCATGGGCTTTTCTGCACAGACCTCCATTGCTGAGGTGGTGGGAATGGGGCAAGTGCCTCCTTGGGACCAACTCGTCCATCTATTTGGCAATCCCATCATGTTCCTCACCATCTCCAGTGAGGGGACCACGATATCTTCAGGGTCAATTGAGAATTTCAGGAAACTAATATTGCTGGATTTTCATTCATGCAGGGTTACAGAACAAAGGTGCGTCTGTGGTCTGATACAAGCCAGCCATGATCTAATTGAATGATAGAACAGGTTTGAGGGCTGAATGGCCACCTCTTGTTCCTGTGCTCCAAAATAAATTTATTGAGTCGATCTTTGCAGAAGCAATTCCTGTCCTTTCTGACCTGATTCTAGTCCCTCTCCACAGAGCTGACAAAACGGTTGACTTTGGGTAATTTAACACTGGAATGGGGATGACCAGATATCCTAGTTATCCTAGTGGAATCTCTGGGGAGGAAATACTGAAAAAAATCACTGAGGAGAGACATACATCTAGACTCTGCTTCATAAACAGCAAAATGATGTTCCTTTCTTTCAGAACATTGGGTCACGCCCAGATAAACATGAATAAACCTCAATGCTTTAGCCATTAGGAGGCTACTTACTAATATCATCACAATTATTGCTTCCAGAGAGAATAAGATCTTTTTTACTGGGTATTACAAAGCTGAGAAATAAAAACTTCTGAGATAACAAGGTGTAGAGCTGGATGAACACAACAGACCAAGCAGCATCAGAGGAGCAGGAAGGCTGACGTTTCGGGCCTAGACCCTTCTTCAGA
>NC_063355.1:42845395-42856972 GCF_021869965.1 Rhincodon typus | reverse complement strand
CTCTGATGCTGCTTCGCCTGCTGTGTTCATCCAGCTCTACACCTTGTTATCTTGGATTCTCCAGCATCTGCAGTTCCTACTATCTGTGAAATAAACACTTCTGCTGGGGTGGCAAGGTGGCTCAGTGGTTAGCACTACTGCCCCATACCACCAGGGACCCAGGTTTGATTCCACCCTCAGGTGACTGTCTGTGTGGAGTTTGCACATTCTCCCCGTGTCTGTGGGGGTTCCCATCAGCAGCTCTGGTTTCCTCCCACAGTCCAAAGATGTGCAGGTTAGGTGGAATGGCCATGGGAAATGCAGGGTCATGGGGATAGGGTAGGGAGATGGGTCTGGATGGGTTGTTACTTGGTGGGGGGGTGTCAGTGTGGACTTTATGGGCCAAATGGCCTGTTTCTATACTGTAGGGATTCTCAATTCAATGCTCAGCAGAAAATTAAGTTTCCAGACCAGGTGGAAGGGTTGCACTAATGGGATCTTCAGGAATCAATCTGTAAGGTTTAGTTGGATCCATCTCCTCTGCATTGACCAAAATAGATTTTTTTCACATTAGCTGATCACAGCTGCAATCCAACGATCCAGACTCAATTAAGCCAAAATGGCTTCAGAGCGTGCAAGAACAACTTGCACTCATAAACAATGAAGTCATGATAGTCTTATCAGACCATACAGTGCTCCCTCTACTAAGAGTCATGGAGTTATACAGCATGGAAACAGACCCTTCAGTCCGACCATAATCCCAAAGTAAACGAGTCCCACCTGTCCACACTTGGACCATATCCATCCAAACATTTCCTATTCATTTCTTATATCCAGATGTTTTTTAAATGATGTAACTGTGCCCATATCCTTCACTTCCTCTGGCAGTTCATTCCACACATGAACCACTCTCTGTGTAAAAAAGCTGCCCCCCATGTCTTTTTAAAATCTTTCTCCTCTCGCCTTAAAAGTATGCCCCTTGTCTTGAAATCCCCAACCCTGGGGTAAAGAAACCTGCCAATCACCTTTTCTATGCCCCTTATGATTTTATAAACCTTTATAAGGTCGCCTCTCAGCCTGCTATGTTCCAGTGAGAAAAGACCCAGCCTATCCTTATAAGTGAAATTCTCCATTCCCAGCAACCTCCACTGGTGGCGGTTTAACCTAAGGTTTAGCCTTAGGTAAGGGGAGAGACTGACAAGGAGAGTCCTTCATGGTAAATTCAGCCAGTGTGGGAATCGAATTCATACAGTTAGCATCAATCTTCAAAGCAGCTGCCCCGCCAAATGAGCTATCCAACAACACCTTTAGGAGAGCAAATTTTCTTCAAAGGCACGTCCTGCGAATGTCAATTAGACAAGGGATCCATACTGAACCAGAGGGAGGGGATATTTGGACAGGTAACTGAAAACTTGGGAGGTTTTAATGCCTTAAGGGAAGAGAGGGAGGTCGAAATTCACTAAGGTTCCTCAGACAGCACCTTCCAAACTCTATCTAGAAGGACAAGGGCAGCAGATACATGGGAACACCACTCCCTGCAAGTTCCCCTCCAAGCCACTCCCCATCCTGACTTGGAAATATATCGCCGTTCCTTCGCTGTCGCTGGATCAAAATCCTGGAATTCCCTCCCTAAGGGCATTGTGGGTCCACCCACAGCACATGGACTGCAGCGGTTCAAGAAAGCAGCTCACCCCCACCTTCTCAAGGGGCAACTAGGGATGGGCAATAAATGCTGACCCAACCAGTGACACCTACATCCCACGTGTGAAAGAAAGAAAGCAAAGCAGCAAGATTTAGGGGTGAAATACAGTGTTTAGGCATTGGTGGAGTAATTAAAATTGAGGGGATGCGGGAAGGTGCATGGAACACCACAATTGGAGAGCACGGGATTTGGAGGAGGTTTCTGAGATAGTGAGGGAGGAAGCTATGAAGGTCACAGTTCGACAGTGAGAAAATAAAACCCTTTTGGGTGTTCAGAATATCTTCCCTGTTTGCAAACTCAATGATTACCTTATTCACATTGACATAACTTGGGTGATCTTCTACCCTGTATTTACTGATCTTGTGCAGACAGATTGCACTGTTCCTAGCCTGCAGCATGCAGTGTGAGATAGTATTGAACTTACAGTGTGTGACGTTACTGAGATCTGACTGTGCTCAGCTGTGATGTCTCACCGCTTACCGTCTGTGAAATCTGTGGGTTCTCTCACAGACATTGTACAGTATTCCTGGTAATGGCTCCAAGCCACAATTACTGCACGGAGAGCATTATATTGCTAGACCAGACTCTGTGCTGCCTGTCACCATTCATACAGGCCTCCCTGGCTCACGTTTGCCATTGGCTGCAACAAGTTATATCATCAGTCTGTGTCTGCAATAGCCACATCAATGTCATTTCTGCCTCTCACTCAAGACATTACACAGAGGCCCCTCTGTCATTGGAATTAAAACCTGCTCCAACTTCTGGCAGCTACAAAACTCACCGCCTCCCCTCTACAGATCACTATTGGCCCTGATGACCACACCGCCCTCCCCCCCCCCCCCCCCACCTTTACCCACACCTGGCCAAAGTACCCTCTGATCCTTCAGGAACACGACCCATCCCCAACACAGACACTCCCTTCTGAACTGACTCCTGACTCCCTCCTTACCTGACACCCCCTCCACCCTTTTGCCTACCCCTGACAGTCCCCATCACCCAGCCTGAGCTGGCCCCATTGAGATCACCCTAATGCCCACAGTCACGTACTTCTTCTCCCCCACCCCCACATGTACACTCATGCTGGACACCGTCAGTCTATCGTAAATCCTCAAACACCTATCTGCACCCCACCCACCCATACCTAGATCACCTGCCACCCTACCCCGACAGCCGAATGGCAACCTACACCCCATGTGACACCCTAAGCCTTGCCCGACACCCAAACCCCTTGCCTACCTGGCACACTAACCCTCTCCACCTGGCACACTAACCCCCTACCTGACCCCTCCTCACCCGGCACACTAACTCCCTACTTGCCCCCTCCCTACCTGGCACATTAACCCTCCTTTCCACCTGGGACACCAATCCCTCTGCCCACCTGGCACACTAAACTCCCTCCCTGCCTGGCAGACTATCCCACCCTCCCCACCTGGCACACTAAACCCCCCTCCTTATGTGGCGCACTATCCCACCCTCCCCACCTGGCACACTAAAACCCCCTCCTCACCTGGCACACCAACCCCAAATCACAAGGCACTGTGTCCTCCACCTACTTCCCTTTAAGCTGCATTGCTGTACCGCTGTTGGGACTCTCCCTCACACTTTGACGAGTGTTCCAATGAATGAATTCTGCTTCCAGAAGTTTCTGCCATGCTTGGAGGTTTGTCCCTCACTCAGTTGGAACCGTTTCCCCTCACTGAGCATACACACTGAGCTTCTTGCTATCACTGTGAGAGTAGCTGTGCAAACTTGAAACCACTGAAAGCAGCAGTAACAGTAGGATCAAGTGGTTTCGGTACTATTCCACACGCTGTTGCCTGCACCCAGCCTGGCCGTTTGGCCCCCTGGGAGGCTCCTGACCGAGACGCTCCGCTGGAAAGCCTCCCTAAGGTGAACGACCAACATTTTTTATGTGGTCTGGCTCGGAAATAGGACTCCAGCCAGACTGAGAGAGTTGTGCCATTATCCGTTTGTTACCACCTTGCTGGTTGTGGGATCTTGCTGTGCTTAACTTGCCTGCTGTGATTCTTGCATTGGGGCAGAGATCTGCCCCCCCACAAAACAAAAACACTCACTACAAAGCACTTTGGGAATTTCCAAGGCTGTAGAAAATGGTACAAGATTCTATGATAATATGATAATCATAACTTTATCCGTACTCCTCGACAACGATTAGGATTTAATCAAACACCGAGATTCTCAAAATACAAAGCATTGGATCTAAATCAGGAGAACCACTGGAGACCCATGAGACAAAAAGATTCCATGTGACCCACAATGAATACTCCTTTGATCTGAGTCTCATGCAGAGTTGGCACTGTTTCAATAAGATGAAGATGGGACCCTCAGACAGTTACAGCTGGCATGGCAAACAATGATTGTTTAATGACAGAACTCTGTGATATGATGCTGCTGGGACGTGTTTCGCTTTGAATTACAAATGTAACATTATAGTGAACACAATGAGATCATTATACAGGAGCTCTCTGCAACTTGACATGAGCTGTACAATTTGGTTTCTGATTACTGGCAGAGCGCTGTGCAATGAATTTTCAGAGTCGTGAAGAAACAAGCTTCCCCTTTTCAAAGAAAGAAAATGAGAACATTTTCAAATGCATCGCTGACAGAGCAATGTCATCTTCGGGCTGACACACCTACAGTGCTGGCAGGCTTAAGCCTGGCTCAGCCTGAAGACTTGCCTCCTTCCTGCTTTACAAAAATTTTTCCCAGAAATGTGAGAAAGTTTGCGGTAATTGGCCAAAGAGCTGGGTCATTTTATTTGAGTGTGATGATGTGGAAGACTAGGTAAAATTTAATGCTCCTCCCTGCCCCTGGGGTTTGGAGGCAGTGTGTGAGGTGAGCAGGTAAAGCTGCAGAGTAGAGAACCCAACACCTCCCCAGAGAGTGGGCAGGCCCACTTTTCTTTTCCTTTATTCATTCACGGGATGAGGGTGTTGCTGGCTAGGCAGCATTTATTGCCAATCCCTAATTGCCCAGAGGGCAGTTAACAGTCAACCACATTGCTGTAGGTCTGGAGTCCCATGTAGGCCAGACCAGGTAAGGATGGCAGTTTCCTTCCCTAAAGGACATTAGTGAGCCAGATGTGTTATTCCAACAGTCAGCAATGGCTTCATTAGACTCTTAATTCCAGATATTTTTAATTGAATTCAAATTCCACAATCTGCCATGGCGGGATTCGAACCCAGGTCCCCAGAACATTATCTGGGTCTCTGGATTAACAGTCCAGCAATAATACCACTAGGCCATCACCTCCCCTGCTTAAAATAGCAATGTAGAAAATAGGAGCAGGAGTAGGCTTTGAAATTACTGTACCATTCATTCATTCATTCATTGGTGGTCCATCGCAGGTAAGGATGACTCTCTTCCCCTCTCAGGGTGATTGTCTCACAGACCGCTGGAGCGGTACCACCAAAATCTGCCTGCTGCAAGATCTTGTGAATCCGCTGGGAAGAAAAATACAACGACAGCAGCATCTACCATTCAGTGTGATCACAGCTGCTCAGGAGGTGGAAGCAGATTCAATAGTAACTTTTTTAAAAATGGAAGTTGTATAAAATATTTGAAGGGGGAATCTTTGCACGGCTATGGGAAAGAGCAGAGCAGGAAGAAGATGGGTCATCAAATGCATTCAAGGATGAGAGAGACAGATTTTTAATGAATAATGAATAAAGAATAAAGAATCAGGAAGAGAATTGAGGGGTTAAGGGCAAAAGGCAGGAAAGTGGATTTGAGGATTATCAGATCAGCCATTGACTGGTAGAGCAGACTGAATGGGCTGAATGGCCTCTATCTGCTTCTGTGTCTCATAGTGTCATGGGAATGGGGCTAATTGGACAGCTCCCTCAATAAAACTGACACAGGCACATTGTGAGTATCGAGGAGGAATTGGAAACCTGTTCAGCAGTTTCGGACGATTGAGGGGGTAGATAGAGAGAAATTGGTTCCACCGGAAGGGAAGTGGGGGGGAGTCCAGAATAAGGGCTGAAACTTCAAATAAGGGCAAGGCTGATGGGGGTCAGGCCAAGTCCACACAGAAAGGGAACGGAAATCCGTATCTCACTTCCCAAAATGGTGCAGAGTCTGCGGGAACAAATGACAATTTGTTGGGATAAGAGCAAATGGATGAAGTTAAGATTCAGACCAGTCATGATCTAACTGAATGGCAGAACAGGCTCGAGGGCCTGAATGGTCTCCCCAGTTCCTACGACCCAATTTTCAGGGGATCTATAGAAAGCACTCACTCATGTTAATATAGTGTCATCCTTTGTGGCAGGTTGTCTGCAAATAATGACTAATTCTAACTCCAACATGTTGAACCCGAGGAACCTTTTGAAGTGTGCTGATAATGAACTTTCTTTTCCTCTGTGACTGCTGACCTACATTGGCTCCCTGTGCGACGATTTTAACATTTCTTGTCTGTATTTTCAAATCCCTCCAGGGCCCTGGCATTTCCTGTCTTTGTCATCTCTTCCAGCCACATGATCCTGTGAGATCTCTACATTCATCTAACACTGGCTTGTGGAGCATCCCTTATTTTAATTTCGCCACCATTGACAGATACATCTTCAGGTGTTGATTTGCAATTCCCTTATCAGAACTCCCTATCTCCTGACTTCCTCTGTCTTCACCCCGCTGTCTCCCCAAAACCTGACCATCATCTACAAGGCACAAGACTTGCCTGGATGAGTGCAACTGCAACAACACTAAAGAAGCTTCACACCATCGAGGACAAAGTAACCTGTTTGATCAGCACCACATTCACAAACATCCCATTCCCTCCACCAACAGCGTTGAGTAGCAGCAGTGTGTATAATCTACAAGATATACTACAGAAATTAACCAAGGCTCCTTAGACAGCACCTTCCAAACCCACGACCACTTCGATCCAGAAGGACAAGACACCGTGGGAACACCACCGCCTGCAAGTTCCCCTCCGAGCCACCCACTATCCTGACTTGAGAATATATCACAGTTCCTTCAGTGTCGCTGGGTCAAAATCCTGAAACTCCCTCCCACAGTACAGTAGCCATACCAAATGGATTGCAGCAGTTAGAGAAGGCAGCTCACTACCACCTTCTCAAGAGTGTAGGAGCTTTGACCTGGGACAAAGACTCAGGAGGCAGGCAGGGTTCAGGTAAGTGGAAGATGTTTATTCAAGGGGTAATTAGGGATGGACAATAAATGCTGGCCCAGCCAACAATGCTCATAATCCATGAATAAATATTAAAAAACCCTTTTGTGTCTTAGCATCATATTTTATTTGCTAATGATCCTTGCAACATGGTAAAGGCGCTATATAAATATACATTCTTGCTCTTGGTAATGGTTACTAGTCCCAGGCTTAGTAGAGGATGAAGCCTGAGTTTCAGAAATGCTCATGGTCTGGGACATTTGGATTATATGAGGCGCAAATCCCCTAAGCTCCGTATCAATAACATGGCTTGCAAGCAGGAGATGGGCAAGTGAGGCAGGGCCATGAGCCTCAGTTGAAATGGGTCTCTGAGACGAAACAGGTCCCACGAGGAGGCACTGGGACCAGGTAAAACCCGGTGCTGGGGTAGGGTCAGATTAGACTGCTGACAATGCACCCCCCCCTTTCCCGGTGGCCAAATAACTAGCTAACTCTTCATCGCAAGGCCCACAGATAAGGGCTGAGTGCTGGAGGAGACACAGATGCCTGTGGAACTAAAACACAACTGGATTTAATAGAGGAGAGGGAGGGTGTTAAAATAATGGAAGAACGAATCTTTGCATTTGGGGGTGGAGATTGGGGGGCAAAGATAGATTTTTGAACTGTAACTGTTATGGTGAGCAGGCATGTAAGTGGCGCAGAGTCCATGAAAAGATTAGCCATGATCTTATTGAATGGAGCAAGCTCAATAGACCAGATGGCCTATTCCTGCTTCTATTTCTTTCACTCTTATGTTCTTAAAACTCTTAGTCTCTTTTTAAAAACATTCACACTGATGATGTAACCATTGATGTATTTATCTCCTTTCCCTAATTGCCCTTGAGATGGCTATTAAAAGCTGGTATTAGTGAGATGTCATAACTGTCTGTTGATTCTTTCAATACCACATTCCCCATATCTAGAGTCTGATGTTACTACAAATAATGTAAGCATTGCCACATTAGGTAACAATTAGTTGCTGGAGGCAAAATATGGATCAAATTGCTGCCATCCTTGATTTGAAGAGACACCCACAGTGCTGTTAGGAATGCGGAGTTTGTAGACACCCTCAAAAAGGCGGTGGTGAACTGCCTCCATGAAGCGCTACAGTACATGCGCTTTAGGTTGACCTATAATGCCCTTAGGGAGGGAATTCCAGGATTTAGACTCAGCGACAGTGAAGGAACAGCGATATATTTCCAAGTCAGGATGGCGGGTGGCTTGGAGGGGAACTTGGTGGCGTTCCCATGTATCTGCTGTCCTTGTCCTTTGAAATAGTGAAGGAAATTGTGGGTTTGTTTTTGTTTATGACCACGATCGCTGGAAATAGTGTGATTTCATTTGTCAAGAAATGTTTTAGATTCAATACTTTTTAATCAACTAGTTCAGGCATGTTACAACATAGGTGTGGAGTGGGTGGGTCTTGAACCCAAAACGTCTGGCCCAGAGGGAGGGACATTACCATTGCTCCATAACATCTGTCATGTTTTAGATTCAGGTGGCTCAGGGAGCTTTATTCAGGTGACAGTGTGACTGCAGATTTGATCAGGTTCAGTGGCAGAGGCACACAATATAACTAGTGGCCAAACAAGCAAGGGATGTACTTTCCATGGCAAATATACATCAACACTCCTGTTGCCAAGTTGGAGCCTACTGCCAAAATGCCTGAATGATGAGCTCAGGAATATGCTTAGCGAGCCATCTGGCCTAGATATAAATCAGACAAGTGTTAAATAATGGTGCCACCTCTCTATTAACACTACACACATAATGTACATCATTCCAAATGTCACATGTTAAATGACTCAAAATTCATTTTGAGATGCTTGTCTGAGCCTTTCAGTTTCTGACTGCTGATGTGAGGAAATGTGATATTGAACTGTATAGCACTACAAGCCATTCAGCCCAAAGAGGCCAGTTCTAGCTCCTGTTTTCTACATAAGCATCAGTCTATCAAAACGGCTTTCTATTCCTTCCTTATGTACTTCTCTAGTTCAATTCAGCAATCTATGTAGCCCCAGGCTGTAGCTTTATCTTCGTGCCCCTGCATGGCTTTCTTTACAAGTATTTATCTGGAGTTACTTTTAAATCTGTTTCAGCCTCCCTTTCAGTGCATTCCAAGTCACAGCTTGCTGTATAATAAATACTTCTTCATCTCCCCTGATCCCCGTGCTTCTTCCACCAATGACCTTAAACCTGTGGCCCCGGAGGTGGTGAAACCGGGACCTCGCTGCCCGACATCCCCCTGGGGGCGGTGGTGGGGGAGAATGGGGTGAGGGGTGAGGGAGGTTGAGGTGGGGAATGAGGAGGGGGTTACTCACCTCCACCTCACTAACTGAGTTCTGGGTGAGAAGGTCCATCAGAGACTTTCTTGATTCATCACCAGTGGGGTCCCTTAAACATTGAACATAGAACAGTACAGCACAGTACAGGCCCTTCGGCCCGCGATGTTGTGCCGACCTATTATCCTACTCTAAGATCAAACTAACCTGCATACCCTTCATTTTACTATCATCCATGTGCCTATCCAAGAGTTGCTTAACTGTATCTGACTCCACTACCACGCTGGCAGTGCATTCTGTGTGAAGAACCTACCTCTGACATCTCCCCTATACCTTCCTCCAATCACCTTAAAATGATGACCCCTTGTGATAGCCATTTCCGCCCTGGGAGAAAGTCTCCGGCTACCCACTCCATCTATGCCTCTCATCATCTTGTACATCATCTTGTAAATGGTCAATTAACAGCCACTTAAGTGACTCAGCTCACCACCTCACAGATTACACGCCTCTTCCTATCAGTCAGGGAAGGTGGCTAGTTTCCCAAGTGGGACTCCAAGGGGGCATTTTCCTGCTGGGCTGAGGTGGATGGGGTGAGGGCAATTAGACAACAGATGAGGTTGGAGGGGCAAGAGGATAGTCTCTGAAAGAGCCCACCTAGCCCTTCTTCCAAACCCTCTGACCCCTCTATCCTAATGACCTTACCCCACAACAAGAAGGTAATCATCATTGACAGTGTAAATACGAATCATTACTTACTATTTGAATTTGTCAATGTTTCTACTTGCACGTCCCAAAATTCACTAAGCCTTTCCTGACGCCTATTTTTGTTTTCGGATTTAACCAGGATTATGGTGATTTCAATAGGACCTAGGCAGAGCATGTTGGGCCGAATGGCAGGTTTCTTGTTGTTAATGCTGCGTGATGTTGAGTACTCAGCTGACACTTGGAATGAAGACAGTAACGGCAATGTATCCTCAGCCCTGCGGTTGAGATTACCTCATCCAACTGGATTCTGTGATAGAGCCAGAGACCCGATCCTTACACAGAGGAGCCTTTATTTCATTGTCACCTTCTTGATTGGCTTAACCAGCCGGTAACCCCCTCAACTGCTGCTGGTGGATTTTACATGACATCAACCATGTTCCCTGTGCCAACAAGCACGGCATCATAAGGTGCCACCACATTCAGAAACCACACAAATATTTACACGGATATAACGTAAACACTTGACCCTTCTCGATTTTTGTCCTCCTCAAACTCCAGCCTGTTGAATATCCCTGATTTACACTATTGATGGCTCCAGTTGTCAGATCCCAAACTCTGGAATTGCCTCTCTACTTTCTTCTTCCCTCCTTCAAGGTGCTCCTTAAAATTTACCCCTCGATACAGGTCAACGACAAAGCTAATCGATTAGATGCTGTATAAATATAAATATCTGAAGGATTAAATTATCAGAGGAGTATTAGCTGTAGTTTAGTATTGTATTGAAGATCGAAGAGTGAACTGATCAAAATGTTTAAAATCTTAAAAGAATCTGAGCTACATCACTGCGATGCTACAATAGAATGTGTGTGGCAAAATTGAACACAATGTAATTTGATTACAGCTCCACACTGGGTATAATTTGGCCAGCATTGCATCTCATTAGCCTTTTTTGTACCTGTCTCTTCAGTTTAAATGATTTATTTCCCTGGACACTCAAATCTCTCTGTACCTCCATGGTTCTTAGTGCCTCAGTACCCTACAGACACTCAGAAGAAAGTAAAGGTAACAGATACATGGGAACACCATCCCCTGCAAGTTCCCCGCCAAGTCCCTCACATTCCTGGCTTGGAAATGTATCACCGTTCCTTCAGTGTTGCTGGGTCAAAATACTGGAATTCCCTCCATAAGACCATAAAGCATAGGAGCAGAAATTAGGCCATTTGGCCCATCGAGTCTGCTCCACCATACAATCATGGCTGATAAATTCCTCAAACCCATTCTCCTGCTTTCTCACCGTAACCTTTAATCCCCTTGATAATCAAGAACCTATCTATCTCAGTCTTAAATGTACTCAATGACCTGGCCTCTACAGCCTTCTGTGGCAGTGAATTCCATAGATTCACCATTCTCTGGCTGAAGAAGTTTCTCCTTATCTCCGTCCTAAAAGAATATCCCTTTACTCTAAAGCTGTGCCCTCAGGTCCTGGACTCTCCTCCCAATAGCAGCATCTTCCTAACATCCACTTTGTACAGGCCATTCAGTATTCTGAAAGTTTCAGTTAGATCCCCCCTCATCCTTCTAAACTCCAATGAGTGTAGTCCCAGAGTCCTGAAACGTCCACTCCCTCACGACATTGTGGGCCTATCTACAGCACATGGACTGCAGCGGTTCAAGAAGGCAGCTCACCCCCACCTTCTCAATGGGCAACTAGGGACGGG